>NC_090982.1:21056727-21385655 GCF_040807025.1 Struthio camelus | reverse complement strand
TGAAAAAAGTCATGTTCATTTTCTTTCCAAATGAGAATATAGTTGTAAGACTCCTTCACTGTGATGCCTACAAGCAAATTTAATTAGTCAGTTAAATGAAACTGTCAGAAATTTAGGAAACATTTTTTTAGTAAATTATAGCCTTAGGTATTTCTTAATTTGCTTTGTGTAACTTCAGTTGGAAAGTCTGTTTATAATACTCTATTTGTTCAGCATGGATGAAGGTCACTTCACATTTGCTTTCATCTTCTTGCCGTCTGGCCATTTCATAGACATGTGAATTTTAATAAGAAGGAAAGTGTTTGGAGGGATTCAGCAAAAAAAGGAAAAAGAGTGAGATTTGCAAGTTTCGTAATAATTTTGTTCTTGCCAGCAACAAAATGAAGCCGATGCTTTTATTTCAAATCGTAGTTTATGGAAATGAGTGCTACCGACAAAATTAATAGGTGTAAAATTATGGTCATTATAGCCATGGTAACCAAATTTCCTTGTATATTAGGAGGTAAGGCCTGTGGTACAGTACTATAGGTTGGGGACAGTATCAGTGAATCACAGCACATCTGCTCACAATAACCCTTTATGGAGAATGTTTAAGTGGTCTATTAAGATAGAAAAATGGTTTCAGGATTAACAAATGACACCTGAAAAGAAAGAGAGAAAGAGAAAGAAAGAAGTGTTAGACAGAGCTGCAGAAATACAATAAATGCTTATTACAATATATGTACCTTTTCACCTGCATTGCACAGCTACTGACTCAAAACCTGCAGCAGTTTCTTCACCTCTTTTGAAGCTTTAGTTTAAAAGACAGAGCTGGAATCTATCTGAACGACTCTTGGTTAAGGATTTTGCATTGTTCACATGTGTTTGTGTGAAGCGCAGAATTCTACATGAGAAAGCACTGGGTGATCGAGGCAGAGAAACCACGTTAACTTGATTAGCACATTTAAAGGTGTGATGGATACAGAAATATAATACTGCAACCATTTGTTCCAGAAGTTCCATAATATGCATAGCCTTATAAGAGAGGATCGAAAACATACAAGATACAACAAGAAACAACAAGACAGTTCAGAGATCTATCATCTACTAAAAGAGATAAAACTTTAATAAATACAATATTAATAGATTTGTTAAGAGAATTTTAACCTTCACTAACTGATTAATTCCAACTTACCTGGCTTCATCTGTGGTAGAGCCAGAATTTTCTGTGCTATCTACTTTGTGGAAAGAAAAGACAAAATGTCTTAGCAAATTTATGTGGTTCTTGCCCAGAGCCAATAGGGCCAAAGCAATGTCAGGCTCTGAAACAAATACACATCTCATCAGATGATCTGCATAGACACGGACCAACATTATACGGACCATGAAGGCGCAGTCCTTTTGACGCCATTTTATCTCATGCAGTCCTGCCTGCTGCAGTCACATTTTGTGAAACAGATTAAGGCAAACACATCATTTTTGTTCCCGTGCGACCACCTTCCCCTTGGGACACTCTTACAGCCAGTACCTCCAACAGTACACCCAACACAGACACTGTTGTTTGTCTGCCTGGAGAGCACACTGCTTAATTCCTATACTTCACTATCCTCAGGGCCAACAGTCCTGCTTCACTGTTTAAAATCTTCTCCAAATGATGCTTCTAAGACAAATTACAGTAGTTTCTGGAGATAAAGGAATAAGGCATCATTTTCAATTCAACATCAGGCATAGCAGCTGTCTTTCCTTACTCTAAATTGCTCCTGGGATGTATCTCATCTATAGGAGGCAGTGTTTGGTTATGCCTACATTAGCACATAACACAATGGAAATAAGAGCAGAACTGCAGCGGCTAATACTGAGGATTTGACATCTATCCTGTATGTGTCTTGGATGTTTTGCTTCTGACTGACTCTAGCCGGATACTGTATTCAGAACTTCCATTAGCAGACACAGTGTATCATCTGATTGTGTTTGGTACAAATGGAATCTAGTTTGCAATCTACTAATAATAAATAGTAAACAGAACATTAATGTAGATGCTCTATTTACCCCTTAGCTAATATTTATTTAAAAATCACATAAACAAAAACAGTAATTGTCTATACAAGGGTCAAACTGTATACACAATTGATTGCTTACCAGACAAATAATGTATACTTTTATACCTATGCTAACAGACGTTCCTCTAAACTGCATGATACAAAATTTATTTATTTTTGTCTGTTCAGAAGAATAGGAGAAGTAAGCATGCTGCCTATGAATGTTCGCATATTCATCCAGCTCAGATCCAACTCAGAATCCAGATGATTAATATCATCAGCTGGAAAGACCGCTTACCTACATGATTTTCCTCTTAGACATTATGTGCAGTGATATCATACAGTGAGACTTTTTTTTTTTTGCTGAAAATAAATAGCATACAGCTATGCAAATACCTAAATGAAAAATCCATGTGTATAGTCCCTTCCTTACTCCTTAACACAGGCATGAGTTAGTACCTCCTGTTCCCTTGGAGAGCCAGATGCAGCCTGCTGACTACAGACTTCTTCAATCACTGCCTTACACTGTTCTCATTATGGGGCTGACCTCTTAACAGTTCAGTGTTTATGGAGTGCAGTTCAAAGTTGATATGAAAGCATCTTTGTGTCTTTGAAGCTAGTCTTCAATTTTACTGCACTTAACAAGTTTCTTAAACAACTTCTTGGATATCGATAGTAAAAGATCCATCGTAACCACATAGAAATTTTTCCAGCATGCACAGTATTCACCTTATGGTAATCCTAATCATGTAGACTAAAATTCTTTTTATTAATTACTCCCCCAATAGAAACATCTGAACATCTGAAACATCTGAAATCAGAGGTGGAAAAATCTGAACAATTCTTGGAGGATTTAATGCTCTCTTTTTTCTCTCTATTGCCTTTATATTGTTCACTATTGTTCCTTTCCACTTGCCTGCAGCTTCCAAGTAGAATACTCTCAGAAAGAGCTGAATTTGTCTGCAAACTGACCATGTGGGCATATCCTTTGTGTCCGGTCTGATGCTTTACATTTAGAATGGAAACTCTTTGGGGAGAGATAATCATTTTGTCTAACATTTGTGTAATGTTCAATTTTATGAGGTCTAGGTCCACAACTGGAACTTTTGGTACTGCAGTAATACAAGTAGGGAATAACGGTAAGAGTAGATTCCATATTAAAAGCAATGAACAGTGAGGGAACTAACATCACCTAAGTGCTCATACTAGTCCCAAGGGCTAGTCAGGAACTTAATTTCTTATAGAAAACTTAACATGGACTTACCATTTTTCAGTTCATAAAACACATCTTACTTTGGCAGAGTCTGTACTAATGAGTGGGATGTGATAGCACTCAGGAGAATAGTCATATTTGTGTTGTTCACACCATTCTGATGAAAATAGCTTCTCTCAGTGATTTGTAAAATCAACCTGTTTCCTATGAAAAATTGCAGTTTTTGAGTTTTAAACCTGACTCAAGCTATTTGTCAATACTTAATCATTGTTTCACAGACAAGACATGTTCACAAGTCTATGGCCCTTTAGTCAGTGTATATGTTCCTCTGTTTGAGGAACTTCCGAGTTCCATACGTTCTCTCCGGCTCCAGTTGCACTTCTCTTTTCCTGCCCGTTTTAAGATGTTAATGTGGTTCCCACTGCTATGAGATCCACAAACTGTAATAAATGTAAATTTATGGAAGGAAGAAATTTCTACTTTTTCTTCCTTTTGACATGCAGACCTGAAGCACAAAGAAGCTTTATGATTTGCTGTTAGATATAAAAGAAGTCTGTGGTGATGCAGAGATTTGAACACATCTCTCCCATGCCTTGGAAAACTGTTAAGATAATGGACTTGTTTCTTCATAAAGCCCTTGCTGATCTACATTGTGATAGGACCCTCTGATTGTCAATGTGGAGCTGATCTTCCTTTTCTTTCCTTTTTTTTTAATTGAAATGAATACACCAAAGGAAAGGCTCCCATTTCTAGATGTAAGCTTTATTTGAATGATTTAATGCTAAATCAAAATAGAATACTTTGAAAGAGAGCAAAGGCCTAAGTGCTGCCTCAGAGCAAGCTGAATAGGAGGTTTGAAAACGAGCACTGTGCTCCCCGCCTGCTCTTTCCTTTCTGGCCTGGTCCTTCCCTCTGGTCCTGCTGTGCAGTTTATCATCCTTGGGTGGTTTCCTGCTTGACATCTGTCCAGTCCCCTCTGGGTCCCTAGGAAAACTGTCTTTTTTCCGTGATACCTGAGGCTTGGCAGTGGGTCAGACTCCTGCTGCGAGCTTGACGTACACCTCTCTGAGAAGTGTGAGTGCTGTCTTTTTTTGAAGCTATACTGTCTGATCGTCTTCAGCTGGTCAGAGGAAAGGGATTTCTCTCCATCAGATGTTTTTTTGTGGTCAACCAGGAGAAGGTCAACAGGCACTTTGTGCTGCCCAGCTATCCCCTTTTTCAGTAGAATAAACACTTCGTAGTAAACACATTAAACCACGAGCAAACAAACCAAGCATCTCTACCATTTGTCATATATGCCACGATATACTCAGATGTAATACAGAGTGCTAATAATTTGCCATCATATCCACATCAAGGATAAAAATCTTGAGCCAAACTTTCTTCCCCTCATGGAGTTAGGTCTGATGCCTGTCTGTAAACTGACAAAACCCTTCGTATGACATCCTTGTTCAGATTCCTGGGTTCCCTATAGGCATTTGTTTTTGTCAGTAATGCCGAGACAATTAATCAAATCCAGTTGCTTCAAGACAATACAATTTAATACACAGCTTTCTAAACTCTTTTCTCCCCTTAATGCAGTGATTGAACCTGTAAAATAACATTGTCACAAACAATTTTGTAGTTAAAACATGGAAACATTCCAATTGCTTAATACCCTCTAATGGAACTAAGAAAACACATATGCAATTAGATTCAGTTGGTTTGGTTTCCCAAAATTAGGTCCTCAGAAGTACTAGTAGAGCTTTTTTACAAGCTTTTCAAAACATTTTTGACTTTTTGAAAACTTTTCTTGGTAGCTATTCACAGGGTGTTTTGAGACTTCTGTAATGGCAAAACTCTCCTGAAAGGCTGTTTTTTCCCTTCTATTTTTGATAGATTAGATTGGGCCTTTTATTGGCAAGTCTATTAAATGTACTGTTGGGGATTCCAGGTGAGAACACAGTTCTGTCATGCTGTGCACTGTGCAGACATACATGGTGTAACTGAGAAGTAATTTTTACCTTGAACAGATATTTATCAGATATCCCTTTGAAAAGAAAAATGATGTGGGTGCTATTTGAACCATGAAAGATCTCTGCTCCTAAAACAGACTTAAACTGGTGTGTAAAAGCTACAGCTATGCAACTAGATAAATGTCAGATGATTTCTCCTCTTGTAGACTGTTTCTTTTTACAGAAATGTAGTTTCACTGACTTCAACAAAAATATTCCTGATTTGCATCGCGGTAAGTGAGAAGTGAATCTGACTCATGGTTTATTTTTCCTCCTTGTTGGCTGGGAACAGTGTGTTCATGTTGACAGGCACCTAAATAGTCACTAAAGGTGCAGAGGGTGAACTATATAATCACTTCTCTTAATGTAAGCCAAACATCTCTGTGGATAGAAGTCAGTGTCATTAAACAAACGTAGAGACCGTTCTGGACTGAAGACAAAGAATTTAAATTGATGTAGCAAATTAAAGTAAAAGAGTGAATATTGTCTGTGCCAAGAGGCAAGAAAGACCTGCAATTAAGAATTCTCTCTATTATTAACCTCTAGTTATTTTTGACGTAATTTAAATAAATGACCAGGACTTTTAATTGGAAAGAAGAGAGATTGTGCCACTTTCATCCTTTTTTTCTTGCTTGGTTATGTGTCAGTTAGAAATCAGCTATTTTTTCAGCCAATAAAACAACATTGTTACTGATATGGATCTAAAAACTTATATCTAAAAATTCAGAATACATCACACATATTGATGAATGTATTCATTATGATTCTTTTTGTTATAAACATTTTGCATATCAGGAACTAAGAAAAAGGATCTCATAAAACTTTCTGCAAAGAAACATGGTGAGCCAACTCTCTCTTTAGCTGTGAGCTAGGACTGCAAGCCAGATGATTGAAACTCAATTGTTTGGGCAAACATTTTGGGCAAACTTTTTGTGCAAACGTAGTAAACCTTTGAAAAAGTCAACTGTTTTTGTAATATATTTATTCCTAGGAAAAAAGTGAAGTTTAATTAAAACATAATTTGAAGGATAAGGAAGAAATAATCCAGCTGTGCAGTATACGAAGATGACATGTGAAGGCAAACTGCTATCTCACTGCAGGATCTTTGTCACAGTGTCACCTTTAAGGCAGAAATCTTGCTTTCTGTTACCAGCTTTGATGCTGACTTAAGCCTAATGTACTTAGTATGTGTAAAGTCCTTAGCTCATGCAGTGCAGGTTTGGTTTCTGGATGAGCTGCTTGTTCGTTTTTTATATTCCAAATCTAAGGAGAAGAAAGTGAGTAGGTTTGGTACTGTAAGGATCTCTACTGTTCATTAGGATCAAGCTTGTAAGCTGCTTGGATCTTTATCCATAAAATCTGTGGATATGGCAGCTCTGTATCTCATCTATGCAGCCGGTCAAGCAATTGTCTTGTTTGGAAAAACTGTCCTTGTTCAGTTCAATAGTATGCCCCCTTCTCTCTTGCCTGTTCCTTCTTTCCACTTGCAGAATAACAGAGCGACTTGCAAAGCAGAAATCTAACACCTATGAAGCACTGGCAGATTTTCTAGAAGTGTGTTTAGAATCAACATTTTGATGCTTCATTTGCTGTGCACTTTTATATAGGGGGGTGTGTGTGTGTGTGTGTGTGTGTATGTGTGTATGTATGCATTTGCTGTGCGTTTTCTGTATTTTCTGTCTTGGTATACTTTCTGTGCATCTCCTGTTGTCACTTTTTTCTTTCTAACACTTTTCAGTCAAGAGGAAAGCATAAAAATCAGTATCTCTCTGAAGACCATTAAAACTAATCATCAGTAGACTCAAAGAGTAAGTTGCCATAGTGTCTTTGAATTTGATTCATTAAAGTCTAGTATTGTTGTGCTACTTCCTCTCCATCCCACCAGCCTTCCACACCAGGATGTATTCTTTGAGAACATGCTGCTTCTACTGTGGAACGGTAATGATAGGTGTTTTAAATGTGAAACCACAGAAGCTACTATCTGCAAGAAACTAAATTCTTCAAGCATCTGATGATTTCCAGCTGCATATTACTAAATAATACCAGAAAAAGTTAATTTATCAAGTTTAGGTGTTGAAATGCACGTAAGATAGCAATATTCGACATCTAGGGGATGTAAGGGATGAAGGAGATGGGGAAAGGATTTTAAAAGCACTTTCTTAAAGGAAGAAGATTCACAATGGCTTTAGATAGTGATAACTCATGCTGAAACATTCCAATGAATAAGTTACAGACTGCTGAAGGTCATCTCTTCTTTGACAGAAAACAGTGGGAAGCCCATCTCCCTGAGTGGCATTCAAAATAGGGTATAAATTGCCCTTTTGATCTGGTATACTGCAGACAATGGATGAAGCTGTGACATAGGTTAAAACGTATGTTAGTTTCTGAAGATCCATTAAATAATTTAGTTCTAATTTATGTACATAATTTAAGGTCCGGTAGCCACTCTTAATGTTTTAACTGAGATTTTATAACCTATTTATACCCTATTGTTCTCTTAAGTGTTCTTAAAAGAAGATTATTGAGAATTCGTAGTCAAGGGTTTACAACTAAAATAAATTTATTACAGCATTAGTAACCCCCCTACCCCAAAAAAAAGGTGCAATAGAGAAGGACCCAGCTAAGTCCGAATGTTGAAGGGTTGAAAAACTGGAACTTGGCAAAAGGGTAAGCAGTTACTATTGTCTTTCAGTTTTTTCATCAGCATCCTGCAGTTCAATCTTCTGTTTAACAGGCGAGAGCTGCCAGAAGATGCTCAGATATTATAGTTGTAAAGGTACTACAGTTGTGCAAGCAAAATAGAATAGTTTTGGTTGATTATCTTGAGACACTAAGTTAAAAGAGATAAAAGAGGAAGAACGTTTGTGGAGAATAATTAGGAGGTGCAGGTGGAGCGTCTTTTTGCACTGAGTAAGACCTTCCCACTGTGAAGAAGACATTGTGAAGAGAGGTGTTGAGATGTGAGTGGGAGAAGGAGTTGAAGGCACTTGTAACTTCAAGTGAGGTCAAATGAAAATGTAAAATGCAATATGAAAGATAGCCCTTCCTTCTCAAGATGAGAAGTTAAATTTGATGTACTGGATAATAACATAGGAAGGATCAAACAAGATAAGATAGGTGAGGAAATGAGAAATACAGAGCATTCAATAATAGTTTTAAAAGAACTTCAGAGGTGGAGTAAAGCAACTCTAGTCTGAGTGAAAAAAATTGTAGGAGACACACCAAAAGTCTAAATATTCTATAAAAATGAAGTGGAGAGAGAGAGAGAGAGAGAGAAAGAGAGAAAAGATTTATTAGTAGCCTTGATGCAGCATCAGAAAGAGACATCAGAGAAAGATGTGGACACGTCATCCATCATTAGCCTGGCAGAATTGTCCGTTATTAAGCAGAGGACTATAGTGGGGAAGATTTTGAGGGGAAGGCAAGAAGAGCTCTGATGTGACTCTATCCGTTTACAGCTGCATGTCAGAAAATCAAATAGGAATGTCAGAGAGAAGCTGAAGAGCTGCAAGAGTTAACTCAGAGAAGGAGTGAGAGATTGGGAGATTTGAAGGCCATAGATGCCACCTTCTTGTCTTTAGAAGTAGAAGTCACATAGAAAAAAGGAAAGTCAGAATCTATCACATACCTTTTACTCTTCCTCTCTGTTTCGGTATTCTTTCTATATTGGCCTTCCCTTTAGACTATACTAATATGGAAGGGGTGGCTGTGTGGGTTCAGGACTCGGTACCTGTGTTATTCCTCTGACGGTTGCTCTCTCTGCCTGTGTTATTTGGTCACGGGTAGAAAGGGGACACTCTGCAAATAGACTTTGAAAATCTTTCTCTAGCTTCCCTCTTCAGTTCACAGCATTAGGTTTAAATAGGTCATACATTAGATTTAAATAGGTCATAGGCAATTTGCAGCTCCTGGTCTGTAATTTAGTACTTCTTGTTGATTCTCATCAATAAAATAAGAACTTTTGATAGTAAGTAATAAACAAATTTATCATTTCATGTACAATAAAAGACAGAAGAACAGCCTCATTAAAATCTCTTTCCTGCTGCTGTGTCTCGTCTTGTTCATAAAAGCGAAGAGGAAATTAACCTTATCCACATACAGGGCACTGCTACAGCAGTGGTACCTAAAAGTATCATGCTTTTGCAACCAAGTAAACCTTTAGCAGGGCAGCGAAGCTTTCTGTGCACAGGCATTAGTAAATACTGTGTTAAGTAATAGCTGAAACAACGGGAAATGACCACTCACCTAAAGAGCTGTAGATACTGTGCAGTCTAGGGTGTCTGCAGGTACCTGCTAACAAACCCTGAGATTCAGAGTTTGCTTATTTCAGTTTGTGTGGGGGTGAGGAAGCAGCTAAAACACTTCAAGTGCATGCAGAGAGGTAGGAGGACGCCCCAGTTCCTCAATCAGGTGTCCTGCAGTTCGAACATGTAGAGCAACAGTGAGAGTTCATCAGCTAGAGGTACGTTCTCACGGCTGTTAACATTTTGAGGGAATGGGATGGGATTTGTAAGGAGGAATTGATACGAAAGATATTGAGAGATATTACATGTCTGTCAGATTTTCAGCCAGTGGCACCAGATTGCACACAGGCAAAGAGCAGAAAAGGAGTATCTTCTTTACTTTCAAATATAATTCCTACTCCCATCCCACTATATGAATCCTCTTCATGGTGTTCCTAAGACAGAGTTCAAAACATATGAAACATTTCATTTCTTCAAGTTTCTGGATGGATGAAGGCAATATAATAAAGAATTATATGCACTATATCCCTGACCTGGGTAGTTTTGCTGCACCGTATCACTTCTCCCTAAACTCATCCAGCTACACCTTGCTCTCAATAGCATACAAACCCTTAGGAAGCAGCTGTCTGCTCAAAGGCGGCAATTTCCTCAGTTTCTCTGGCCGTGGAAGCTTATTCATGTTCCTTAGCAGATTGTCTCCCCTTCGCTCAGAAGGTAAAAGAAAGATTCGCTTTCACTCTCTTCACTTTTCAGAGAGAAAACTGAAACTTGACTGTTCAAATTGTCGTACTGTGTAATTTCTAGCTAAAACAGAGTCTCTACTGATTTTTCCTGGTGTACGTGATATCAGAATCAAATCCTCGATTTTGTATCTAGGATTTATCAGTTTCCATTTAATCCCAGAGGAGAGAATGAAATTTTTAAATTTCATCTGGTAGTGTACAAACAGTTTGACCTCTGTCAAACTCAGATCATTCATTCTTGAAGAAAGTTCTTTCTCATTTTTCTGCTGCTGTCACTGTTGCTTCTCCTCCTCCTCCTCCTTCTTCTTTTTCCTCTTCTTCTTCTTCTTCTTCTTCTTCTTTTTATTCCTATCAGACAATTTGTGTGCTCTGTGGATGGTAACTATGAGTGACTTCTTGTCCTGCTTTGCAAGGGAAAGAGAGCAAACTTCATGGATTTAGTCATCCGTAATTATATGTATTTTATCTGTAATACTCACTGTGCCTACTCTTCTGTGAATAAAGAGAATCATGAGGGAACTTTTTTATGGCTATCTGACCTGCTGCCAGGTATTCATGGGTAAAAGGCAGCTTAAGTATGAGTCCACTAAGGGAGAAATAAGGGTACAAAATATAGGGTGTGAGAAGCTTAATCTATGGCTGTGCTCAGTACAAATATTCATCTTTACATTCTATAAAGAGAGCTTCTAGGCATAGTTTCTGTATTAACAGAGTGACCTAGTTCTGTGGCTGCCCCTCCCCCTCTATAAGGGGTTGTGGGACTATCATCGGCTTCTTTTTTTCTCCTAGAAAAAGGGAACTTTGCAGAAAAGTCTCTGGGATCCTGATGGACAGCAAGGTGACCATGAATCAGCAACGGATGCTTGTGGCAAAGAAGACCACCAATATACTGGCCTGCATCAGGCAGAGCGTTGCCAGCAGGTGAAGGGAGGTGATCCTTCACCTCTGCTCAGACCTGGTGAAGCCTCACCTGGAGTCCTGCGTTCAGTGCTGGGATCCCTGCTACAAGGGAGACACAGATCTACTAGCGTGAGTCCAGCAAAGGGCCACAAAAGTGGTTATAGGATTGGAGTATGTGTTGTATAAGGAGAGGCTGATAGGGCTAGAACTGTTCAGCCTGGAGAAGAGAAGGCTCAAAGGATCTTATCCATAGGTACAAATATCTGATGGGGGAGGAGTGAAAAAGACAGAGACAGATTCATCTCTGTGGTTCCCAGCGACAGATTTAGAGGTGAGTGGTTTTCCACTTCAACAGAAGGAAAAAAAAAAAGCAGGGACGGGGGTTTCTGATTGTCAAAGCCTGGAACAGATTGTCCAGGCAGATTGCGGAGTCTCCATCCTTTGAGATACTCAAAACCTGACTGGACACAGTCCTGAACAACCTGCTCTGGATGACCCTGCCGTGAGCAAGGCAGTTGGAGCACATACCCAGAAGTGCCTGCCAGCCTCAGCAATTCTGTGATTCTATAATTCTGTGAATATTTCAAAAATGTCAAAACTGAGGGTATTTGCATGGTCTCATTTATTAAAGAAAACACAGTACACATTGTGCATTGATTTAAGGTAAACTGATTACATGTGGAGTTTTTCCCTTAATCAAAAAGCTATTAAGTATATATTCTAAAAGCATTTAATAAAATCCCATTAATAGTAGTGAATAGGGTGTGGAATACACTAAACAGAAGTTTATTTTCTAAAGCGTCCTGGATGAAACACATATTACTTGGAAAAGGATTCTTATCCTTTAGGTATTTGACTAAAGAACATGACTAAACGCTTAGACCTAAATTCTCTATCATCCGTCTATCTATCTATCTATCTATCTCACTTTTTATTCCTGAATACTTATTTAAAAATGAACAGAAAAAAAAAAGAATGAATCTATCCTGAAGATCTTTTTCTTTTTGTTTTCTTTTTCTTTTTCATTTTCTTTTTTCTTTTCTTCAATTTTTCTCTTTTTTCTTTTCTTTCTTTTGTAAACAGTAAACTTGCTTTAAAAGGTATTTTCTTACATGCAATCTACATGTCAATTTGTACCAAGTTCAAAATGATCTTTTTTTTGAAAGTAAAAGATTAATTTTTAAAATTTCAGACTGTGTAGTTTATATATTTTCAAGGAAAGTTAAGTGCTTTAGTGTTATATTTTTGAAGTAAGTACTTTTTCCTGATATACAAACTATCATTTAGAAAATGATTTATATTAATTAAGAAATCTTAACAAAATATTTTATTCCTGACTGGATAAACTTTTATTTATTTATTTATTTTTTCTTTTTCTTTTCCCTCTAGACTCCGGAAAGAGAGTTTTGACTTTATCTTCAAGTGAACTCAGGATTGTGCCTTTAGGGGCCTGATCTAGTTCTCTGAACTCAGTGGCAAGACTTCATTTGCTTTATACTGTGTAAGATGAGTCTCTGACATCTTAAACAAAGACTTAAAACGTATTCTTCAAAAAATACTGCAGCACTTAATATCATTGCGTAGAAATTTTAATCATCATACGCACTGCTAATATGAAGAAGAATAAACGCAACGTACACTGGTAAAGATGAAATGAAAAGGTGATTGAAGATGTTGATCAATGGATGGAAACAGTTATCTAAGAGGTACAAGCTGGGAGAATAAGCATTAGCAGCAATAATTTTGGGGGAGATGCTATTACCCCTTAGTGCTAGTGTCACACTGTTTCCCAGAGCAATACTTTGGAGTTTTCCCCATTTGGTTGTTGTTTTCTTCTCCACCAAATGCTGAATATTTTGAGATAGTACCTACCTGAAATTTTATGCTTAATTTTTGGCCGTGAAAAATAGCTCTTTTTCCACTTAGAAGAAACACAGGAAAGTGACCTTGCAGCTTCATATGAGTTGTTTCATCTCGTTCTGCTTTAGTATTTACAAAGGTTTATGAAGTTCTGTGGCTGCTGTTTCTGCTGTAAAGAAAAAAAGCTTAGAAGGATGGGCCTTGAGGAAAGCAGAGGACAATTTCAGTCTTAGCAAAGGCATTCCCCTTAAAAGAAGGGGATTCTTACAAATTGAATAAGCACTGAATAAGAGAATTGTTCAAGACTTCACTGTATGCTTACAGACAGTCAAATGATCCATGAGTTATATTTTTTTGAAAAACAAGATTATAAAAGGATCAAAATTAGCTAACATCACTTTAAGACGAGATATTGGAATTCTCTAAAAATGTCATATTGGGGTTTGGGAACCGTCAGAATGGCTAATAGAAGGCAGGAAGTTACTAGGAGAGGACAGAAAAATAAAAATTCTGTCATCTCATAAATTCTTGTATTCCTGTATCTTCAGAAGCACATGCATTTCTGGTCAGGCCCTTTTCAAAGAGAATGCAGTATAAATAGCATAAGCACAAGAAAAAGCTAACAAAAATGGCTGAAGGAAATCAGTCTCCCAGATAAAAGACGGAAGTGTGAGTGAAAAATATTGTAAACATATGTGGAATCATGAATGACATAGAAAAGGCACATAAAGAATGAGTATCTGCTGTATCTCCTAAAGCAAGAATTAGGTGGTAGCAACTAAAATTATCGGAGAACAAGATTAACAAAGAACAAGAAATATTATTTTCATGAATAAAGAGCTTATATCTGACAAAAGTAGAAGTATATTCGAAAAGTGATTGTTACGAATTAGTAGAAAAGCATCTAACAAGCATTATTAAACACAATGAGATGGATAAAATGTTTGTCTTGAGGAATCTGGAGGGAAACAATCTAACAGAGGAAATATGACTCTGTATTTGCCTTTTTTAATGCTCTTTGTGTTACTAGCCACTCAGGGGTGGCTAGGAAAGACGAAGCTTTTATCTAGCCAACTACAATCATTTTATATTTTTATTACGGAGAAGTTCCAGAAGTGAGAAAATGTGATGTGCATTTTATTTTGTTTAAGCAAGTCTGCCTTTGCATTGCTGACCTCTGCAAGGGATTTTATTAAGCTCTCAGGAAGCTAGTACAATGGATTTTCACACCTCCTGTAAAAGTCGAGAGGGAAATCCTCAGGCTTCTCTTTCTTTTGCCCTGTATTAACTCCTGCAAATGAAGAGGTTTGCACTGTAGCTGGGCTGGAGAAAAGAGCACTATTATTCGGTTTCCTATTTTGTGAGGCCAGCTTCCAGCTTCAAGAAAATGAAACTAAGCTTTACAGATCCTGTCCCAGAGAAGATTTCACCATTTATACACTCCTGTTGCCCGTTAAGATGAGTCAATGAGCCTGCAATATCGTGTGAAAAGTTTTAGATTTAACAGCAGGTTCAAACATTGGGAAAATAATCACTGTGACTGACTGGAATCTGAGGAAAATCTGAATACCAGATATCATGGCAAATGCAAGTGTTGTGTCTAGCGAATATGCTGATATCCACACTCTGAGAGAATTTGAGGCTTGGGCAAACTGCAACCTGTAGGTTCATAAGGCCTAGGAAGATGTATTCCTTAATCAGATGTTAAGTCTTGCCACTGCATCTTAATTATATCCTATAATTAGGCATTCCTGCAAGGCTGTCACTTCTGGTAAAACCTAGCAAGCTGCAGACATTTTTGGTAAGTTTTCTAGGGTGATGAAATATTCTAATCTGTTGCTGATAGTGAAATCGTGACCAGTTTTGCACATGCCACTATTTCTTTAGCTATTGGTCAACCCTTCGGAGCAGCAGGTATCTTGACAGAGCACCTAGGTGCATGAGAGATTGTAAAAGAGTATCCTGTCCTACAAATCTTTTGATTCAGTGATAGTACAATGAGGGAGCAGAGATATTTTGACAAGAAAGCATGTCAACCGGTTTCTGGCTGTTAGTGAAATCTCAAAAATGTTGTTACATACAAACGATCTCTAATGTCCCTTTTCTACGTGACTATACTTTTTTCTCTATGGTACACTGTTTGTCAGAGTTATAGCACGGATCTCGTCTTATTATTCTTCTGTTTGATCAGGACTGTTCCCGGACTATATAATCACATATAACCCAAAACAATTGTTGATTTGCCTGAAATGAAAATGACTGAACTGGAAGTGAAGGAAATAATGTCCTTAAGTATTTATTTACTTCCCACTAGTTCCCAGTTCATTCTGTGCTATAGTGTAAACATTTATGCAGAAGTCCTGAGCTGCCTACAAGGCAAGCCCTAAAGCCTACAAAAGGCATAAAGCATTTATTATATCTAGATGCCTGTTCAGCACAAAGATGTCTGGTCATTCTGCAGATTGCCCCTTCTCTGATTTTATCAGGAGCACTGGTGACTGGCTATAGCTCTCTTTGTGAGCTCACATTTTCCTGTGTTCAAAGTAAATTAGCGTTCTTGAAGCAAAGAGTCAAAGTGGATCTCATTGACAGGGGGATGGATTTTGATTACGTCAACAGATGGGCATTTACCAAAATGCTTGAGATTTCCTGAACCTTCCCAATGATTCTAATACTTTCTGGACCTTATAGTTTCCTCAGTTCTGTAAACGCCTCTGTGATTTCTTGACTTACGGTGAGTTTAAGATAAACCGGTCATACCTAGAAAATTTTAGGTCTGTGTGATGCCGGTTTTTGGCATTTTAGCGTCTGTCTAGAAATAGATTTAGTATAATGCCTATACCTCACTGCAGTGAGACTGTGATTACTGGCAGATGTAGGACTGCATTCTTGGCATCAGCATTCAGCTCATGCATGTGGGACTACTCTGCTAAAGCATATTTCATAAAAGATCAGTGACAATACATAGTTGTTGGTATGTGCTACATACAGCCAGGCACTCGGCCTGCAGCTGCCTATTTTCGACTTATCATTAGTACTGTGTCCACATGTTGGCTGCCAGTGAGGTTTACCAGGAGTCTGGTACAAAAGCTGCTGTTTCTTTATTGGTATATCTGGTGAAGAAGTGGTTGGTGAAGGGGGTAAAGCACTCATTTCCAACAACGCTTGTTTCTTCTCAACTTCCTCAGCTTGCCTAGTCATTGCAATTATTTCTCAGCCTTGAAATTAATGTTGAGTGGCACCCTCTCTGACATGCAGCAGCCTCTCAGACCTCAAATGGTACAGTCCTATATTACTCAATTATGAAACTTTTTGCAAAGTTGCTGTATTTTTTGCTAGACTGTAAAGGACTGTAACAAAATGTTCTAGATTCACCTAGCTCTTGGAAATGCAAGGAACAATGTTCATCCAAATGACAGATGGCAGTGTTATACTATGTTGTTTCTTCCATCAGAAGACTAAAGGACAGCATGCTATCCTCAGCTTATGGCCCTATCAAATGCAGGAGAAAGCTGAATGGCCACAATGCAGATTTGTTTTTCAGACCTGTTGCTTATTGCAAATGCTAGAATCTGGTTTTCTATTTGATCCAATCTTCACCAATTTTAAAAATAAGTTGTCCTATAGCTGTAACCAGGAATTGGGCACAACAAGGCTTTGTGTCTTACTTGCACTCTCACAAACTGTGCCTCTGATTCTATTTCAGATCTTCCACTAAATTTCCTTAGTGAATTCATGACGTGTTTTATTGTTCAAAGAAAACAGTAACTTCATATACCTGGTCTCAGCAGTGAGACTTATTCAGCTCTCAGCAAATCAGCCATCTGAAGTAAAACACCCCTGGAGAAGCTCAGGGAAGGGGGTGAGGGGAGTGGAATCTAAACTCTCCTCTCCTCTTTCCTCTGCCAGTCTCCAGTGAACCAGAAGTGCACTTCCACTGTATGTATACATTGCATGGCTGCACATGGGGCAACGTCATCCAGGGCAAATTCATTTACATTTATAATGGGATGTTGTAGTCTAGAAAAGTGAAGAGAGAGTTAGTTGAAGAAATATTAAAGCTAATCATATCCTATTCCTCAATAGATCAATAGAACAGATGGTAACTTTGTACAGTTTGCATGCTGTGAGTGCCTGAAGCCATAGCAACATCCACCTCATGCTGGAAATCTATTTCTATCTCCCCTTGCTATTTTGTCTTCTCTAAAAACTGTCATCTCAGTGTCCAGAATCCACTCCTTCAAAAACCTGAGGACCCACCTATTGCAGAATATTAGCCTCTTTTATACCACTGCTATAATCACAGATAACTGCAACAAAATCATCAGTAAAGTAAACAGCAAAGATGCAAAAAAATGATTCTGTCATATTTGGATGGTGTAAAGACAGGAACTCTCAAAAAATATTTGCAGAACTTAATAAATCTAAATAACTCTAAGTTAAAGATCATAGTTTGCTAATCATAGATTAGACTAATCATATAATTGTCACAATTACTAGTGATTTACCAACAGTAACCAACTTTAAATGGGTTACCTAAATGATGTGGATGAAAACTCTTTGAATTTTATGACTCCAGTTCTGGTTCAGGTGTGTTTGATTTGCCTTACAATATTTCTGAAGTAACAAGTACACTTCCTCCATCGTATTTCAAGATTTATTTTCACTGAATATCTTCATTCTGGTAGCTTTGAGAAGCTTCAATCAGATACAGGTATTCTGATTTGCACTGCAGTAAAATTTCCAGTGTAAAATTGTTATTTAAAATATTGAGAATTTAAATTTTTTTCACTTCTTGAGCCATTTCTGAATTAATTTTTGTACTTTTAAAATTTAATTAAGACAAGTAAGTGGCCTCAGTTGTTTAAATTATTTTTAAATTACTTATACTTCACATAACTTTGACATAATATTATTTATATATATTAAGTAACAAAAAAAGGAGATCTCACGATAAATTTACAACTGCTGCCCTTCCTGGCAGCTATTTTTTTTTTTTTTGCTTCTTTTTTTCTTTTTTTTAACATAGATATTGAAAGAATAATTGTTAAATCCAACTCCTTTCCAAAAGTTCTTGTTCTTTCTTAGCATGGTAAACACAGGGATCTTCTTTGTCTCTTTCCTAAGAGTTTCCAATTTGAGAAATAGCCTGTCTGTGGTGTCTAATGAAAATTCATCTGCATCAAAAAATTCCTCTTCAGAACCAACATTCACTGTAAAATGCATTCATGTCATGTTATTATGCTTCCACATTGTTGTCACAGCATTATTTATTTCTAACAAGTTGTATTCAAGTGTTTTGTAAGTTAAGTATGTTTTTTGCACACATAGCACTTTTGTTGTAAATTTGTAAGAAATTCAGATAAATAGATATAAGGGCTAGGAACAAAGGATCTAAAAGTCAAGGATTCTGTTTTCAATATAACTTAAAGCTGATTCTTGCCTAGAAATAAAACAGGAATAGGAATATCTTATTCAATAACATATTACTACTACAAGCAGCCACATCTTCACCAACTCATGCAGCTGTGAAATCTCTGCTATTAGGTGGTGTCTAGCAAATGTTACATGTGAAAAGAGATTTGTCAGTTAACTGTTATACTGTATTAAGTATCTATTTTTCCAATGTTTAATTATGGTTGTAATCTACAATGATTTAAAAGCTTTTCTTTCTGGTCATGTTTTCAATAAAAACAGGATAGCAGTACTTCTGTCATCATAGACAGACTGCATAGTTTAATGCCAGCTGATTCTGAAAACTAAACTGTTGCATCAGTTCAAAGTAGTATTATTTTATGTATACAAGTATGAATCATAGGAAAAAATGTTGTAGTAAAACATTGTAATATATAATTAACCTCACATATCTATAAGGAAAAGAAAAATAAAGTCACTATTATAAACCTACTCAATTGTTCATAGCAATATGTCTACTTAGTGATGTGCGGTATGCACAGTAGGCTAGGTGCTTATATTTCTGTTAATAAAGGATAAGTTGGAAATGCTTAACTGCAGCAGGCATTAAAAAGCATTAGTAATTGCGTAACTTCTTTTGATATGAGAAAGCTGAATTTTAATTCTACATTTTGCAAAAAAGTAAAAATGTATAGAATTCAAATAATATCTCTTTGCTATATAATGAAAAACCAAAGACCAAAATAATGTTTGATTTTCTCATATACACACTGAGGGATTAATTAAAAATATTTTTATTATTAGCAACAGTGTAAAGGATAAACACAACACGCTTGTTTAACAATGATGTGCATTTTTTTCTTTTTTAAATCATATTTCTTCAATACAGAGTTAATTCGTATTATTTCAGATTCCTTTTTTAGTGTTTTTTTTTTTAAAGGGATATAGTGAAGTGACGTAAATGAGTTGAGTTGCTAAATTTCTCTGAATCAGTGATCATGTCCAACAGAAAGGCCAAAGCAAAGGGGACAGAGGAGCATGTGATGGTGACTACGGAGCTGAAAAGTTAAAAAGATAGGAAATATTAGATTTCTGTGCAAATTATTGAAAATTTAGTTTTAAGACAATCATACCTACCAAAAAAAGAATAGTTTCGTGAACTTCCATAAATAATTTTCCATTATGTTATAAAATATTTGATATAAAAAGCTGTTTCTATGGAATCCAATTGATTCAGTCTAACATAGTGCCTGTCCAACAATACAGATGAATTCTGGAACATGTTACTAAATGTTTGTTTTTAAAATATGTAACTCTATATTTTTCCATAATCCTTTCCAGATACTCTTAACTGGGAAATCCATCAGTGACTGGAATAAGTAGGTCCATTAAAATAGTAGTAGTAGTAGTAGTAGTAGCAGTAATAATAATAACACTAATAGTACTACTAATAATAACAATAATTGTAAGGAATACTTGAACTGAATTCCTTGTCTGGGTCCGAATCTCTAAAGAGTTTACTCTATCTTGCTTCATAGCCTTCAAAAGACTTAAATAATTTGATCAATTTTTTTTTTCTTATAACTTAAAATTCATGTATCATGCAGAAATGCTCTAACCCTAGAAATGAGAAGTCATTTTATCATTTCTTAGCTGAAAAAAAAAATTATATGATTCACTCAATGGGATTTCTAGTGAGATTTAACAGTTTTGACTAAAATTAGATTGCTGTCAGGTAAATTGTAAGACTTCTGGATAATTCTCTGTAGCAATCTCTGAAAAATGTTCATAGTAGGTAGTATAGATGAAATCCTGCACTGACTTCCTCAGAGCAGGGATTTAATAAAGATATGTTTCAGTATTTTATAGCAGATCTGAAGACTGTGTTTCTGTGTATGAAGAGATTGCTCCTCACTATTGGTTTGAATACTAACTCTCTACCTCCATGGCTCTGCAATTCCAAAATCACCCTTGCTAATGAGTACCACAATGGTTGCATGTGAATGCTGAAAATGTATTGAATCCCTTTTTTGCATCCCTGGCAATTTAAGTTTACGTGTTTCTGTAAGCAGGAAAATGCTTCAATTACAGTTATTCAAATATTTTCTCAGTTAATGTATCTAAATCATCAGTTAGGAAAGACCCAGTCTTTTAACTGTAAATTATGAAAGATGTGTAAGCTGAGTTTAAGTGATGATTTTGTGTGAATGAACATCTCAGAATGAAAATACGCAAAATATTACATTAGACAGAATGCTGAAATTACATTTAACAGCTGGATGATAGTGACAGATTATGAGCTAGCAGCATCAACAGCATGAGCAATATTAGCCAATTAAACTGAATTATACATACCGATTTTGTAATCAGGGGGATAGTCCAGAAGGAGCTGAACAATGACCTTATTAGACACAGTCATCAACAATGACATTTCAATCCTGAAGAAGTAGCTCAATTGGAAATTCTAAGTACATTTATTAAGAGCTTTAACCATAAGCAAACCTAATGGAAGCAAGGGCTTCTCAAATGGCGGATAGACTATAATTTCATCCCTGAAGTGACTCAGAAAAATATGGTCAGGTTGGGGGGTGCTTTAAAACACAAAAAAACTTTAAATCTTCCAGAAGACACAAATTTTGTTTGTTTGTTTGTTTTAAGTAATGATAAATGACCTATACAGGTAGCAAACAGAAAGTGTATATAACCTTGACCATTTGAAAGTCTTGACTGTATATTCTCCATTACTGTACTGAAGAATAAGTGAATCTGAATAAATGCAAATAAGAAGGAGGGTGAGAGTGAGTTATGAAGATGTAGTACTAAAAATAGAGTTGGAATCTGCTTCCTTTCACTGAAAATACTTAATAGCAGTGGATGGAGCTTCCCAGTGCGTTTCAATAATCTAGACTCCCCTTAAAGGTCACATTTTTCTGAGTCTAGATCCAATATTTAAACATATGCTTAATAATGCAGCAACAGGTTATTTCCACTAAAATTTTTGAGTTATGTGGTGATCAAAGTGTCCTTATTCCCTCACATATATAGCTATTTGATTAAAATACAGAGTAGAAAGTTAGACTCTGATTCTTTGTTGAAATGCTGCTTTTACTGCAATGTGCTTCAGAAGAAGTAGCAAACGGGTTAGCTGGTTCTGCAAGGATACCAAATCCTTGTGTAGAAAAATAATGTAAGTCCTGGCTATGGTCTTTCAATGTGGTCAGGAAACCAGGCTAAGAGAGTGTATCTACAAATGGATGTGACGCAGCAGTGTACTGGTTTGGCCAGCGTACTGACGAGTATGGAGAGCAGAGATGCTCCAGCTGTGGTACCATCACTGTGTTGTCCTAGGGCACTGCCAAAACCCCCTGTACCTCCAGAAAACATGGCAAAAACATGGCTGAACTCCCTGTGAGACTTAAACTATAGTAATTTTAAGTAAATTTTGAAAAACATCAAGCTAGATGTTTAAATGTTAGTGTATGTCTGAGTGATCTAGAGTTTTTTTAGGGGCTTACTAGCAGCTTATCATTTGGTGCCTTTTTAAAGTCAATCAAAATCATTGAAACATCATTTTACAAAAACACTTTAGACCTCCACGCTTAAAAAATCTGTACTCTTATTTATAATATTTACACTAATCTCTCATGGATCATAGCCAAGCTCTTATGTATATTGCCATCTCCAGTACATAGCCAAAGTTTTACTTTGGCTAAAAATAATGCCTCTATGATTTTTTTCAAATTGAATTACCCTTGGAAAACTGGATTTAGCTCATAAGAATAAAATATTTCCAAAATCTAACTGGTAAGGTTGTATTACGCCATAAATACGTAGTTGCAGAAGTGGTCACACCTTACCCATCCTTGCAACACTAGCAAGTACAAATTTAGTGTTGCAAGTCTGATGTAAGTAAAATAAAATTTTCTAGGTCTATTTTTATCAAAATGTAAAAAAAAACTTAACCCAGTAGCCCCCCAAAATCAAATTTTAACTTAATTTCCTTATTTTAGAATTAAGGTGCTTAAAAAATAAAATTAAGTAAAAACCTGTAGGAAATGCAGACTGGATATGCTATTTTTTTCTTACTAACAGTGTGTTGTACAGAAGCTTTTTGGATGTTTGTTTTTCAAAGGAAGTAGAATTATTCTTGGACTGGATTTTCCAATGGGTTCAGCATCCAGCAGCCTCAATAAATGGTCAGATTTATAGGTGCAAATTGTTCTCAGTGGGAGGTCCTAGATGTTTATCTTTTTCGAGAATTTTTGCTTTTGTAGAAGAGCTGAAAACACAGAGACCTGGCTCTCCAAATTCTTCTCTCAGGTTTTTATCTTTGTAATTTTTTTTCCAGCAAGATAAGTGTAAGCATAACCAAGATCAGCAAATGCCAGTGGGATATGCTTTGAAGAAACTACTCTTGGTCTTCAGGGGGTCTTAACACAGGCTTGTGCCTCTGATGGATTTACTGATTTGGACTTGGCCTTAGAGTAATGTTTCTTTAGGCACCCTACATTTTGATTCAGCAGTTTTTCTCACCTGCTGACACATTCCAGTCATTTCCAGCTAGGAAGTTGTGTACAAATTGTAGCTTGTTACTGCTTCAAATTATTTACGGTGGCTCATTAACAGATTTTGCTGCAACCTATCAAGCCATAAGTTAGCAGAGAACCAGGTGCACACCATCACTTCCTCTGGGGATAAAACTGCCAGATAAAGCATGATGTAAGTCAAATATTATCCAATATGAGCTATGTTACTTACATAGTTATCCATGAGCATCCTGACTGATATTGCGTAGCCTGAACAGAGCAAGATACTTACTCCTATTGTATTCCTACAGAGTTATAAAACACATAGGAATATAAAAAAAGACCTATGCCTCTCCATGGCAGTTTTGATGAAGTTATTCCATCCACTGCTAAGATAAGTGTATTGACACTTAACTATCCCTTTGCAGGTAATAACGAGCCTGGACAACAGAGAGATGCTGCCATAGGACTGAATAGGTAACAGTGCAACGGCCATTGACATCTGCTTCATAGAAAGAGTGGTTGTATATACATTAACGAATATCAGAAAAAGTTGATTTCGTTTGCTTCTGCCTGATAAGATATAAATGCAAGGATTCGTATGGAAATTATATTCAGACATATCTGACAGTTCAGGCATATCTTTCCATTTCCAAGTTTTACCAGAGATCCAGTCTTCTGAATTTCTCTTGAATGGATTCTGAAAATAGATTTCTTCTAGAATGTATGTTGTAGATCCCTCTAGGCACAGTAAGAAGAGAGAAAATATATATATATATATATATATATATAAAGGCAATGAAAAAGGAGTTTACAATACAAGATATTTTTGCCAAATCTAATTTAGCTTCTTCTTGCATTAAGCAAGTTGCAGCTGATAGCCGTGCTGTAGCTGAACAATTTACAGCCACTGTTGCTGCTACATCAACCTAATGAAAAGATAGCTGTAACTGAGTTATTTTTTTCACATTTGTCAGCAGAATTTTGGATGAGCTTCCCTAAAATCAGTGGTGTTGCGTTAGTGTAAATAAGGACTAGCATCATTCAGTTACCTGGAGGTCTATGCATGCGTGACATTAGGTGAACTTGGGTATATTTAGCTCTCTGTGGGTCATTCATAATTAATAACTTTGTAAACCTATAACCTTCCCTGTTGCCTCTTATTCCCTGACCTGTTACCATCCAGATGCTTCCTGTTTTGGGCCCTCCAATAGGGATTGCGGAGATGCCACCAGAGGTGGTGCAGCCCGCGTGGGGCAAGGCCAGGACAGCTGGTGTGGAGGCAGCACTGAGGCTCTGGTTGGGATAGCGAGAAACGTTTGTCCCATTGAGCTGTGCTAGGGAGGTGCTTCCAGCTCCATCCTTGGAGGGTGCCTGGCCCTGGCGGGGTAAAGTCCAGAGTGACCCAGGCTACCGCCACTGCTGAACCTGCTCAGGGCAGGGCTAGAAGAGGGACCTCTCAAGGTCTCCACTAGCCTTAACTGTCCTGTGAACCTATGATACTTTCGGACTGAAATAAACACTGTGCCAAATATAAAAAAATCCTTGTCTCTCACTGACTTCCTTTCTTTTCTACCAATTTGAGTTTTGATTATTGTTTCTGGTGCTTGCCTGCTTCTTAAAACAGCACTCTTCTTTGTATTGGAAGGACTAGCAATGGGAATGAAGCGCTTCTGGTTATGTTATTGTGAATGAACTATATTATGGATGTATAGACTTACAAACTAAAGATGTGGTACAAGAAAGACCACTTCTGTTTGCATACTGTGCACCAGAAATGGATTAATCAGAATATGCAATTTTGTTAAAGATATTTGATAAATTGGAAAATGTTGCATGCTATCACAACAATTCATGGATCTAACCAAGAATAAAACAGAAATCTTTTCCTTTGTAGAGATATTATTCTTAAAACTGGTTGATGTCATCACAGCTCAGAGCAATAACTCATTGTTTTGTGAATCTATGTATTATCACAGAATCACAAAATGGTTTAGGTTGGAAGGGACCTCTGGAGATCATCTAGTCCAACCCCCCTGCTCAAGCAGGGTCCTCTAGAGCATAGTTCCCAGGATCACGTCCAGACGGGTTTTGAAGATCTCCAGCGAAGGAGGCTCCACTACACCTCTGGGCAACCTGTTCCAGTGCTCTGTCACCCTCACAGGAAAGAAGTTTTTTCTCAGGTTTAGGTGGAACTGCCTGTGGTTCAGTTTCTGCCCGTTGCCTCTTGTCCTGTCGCTGGGCACCACGGAGAAGAGATTGGCCTCATCCTCTTGACACCACCCCTTCAGATACTTGTACACGTTGATGAGATCGCCTCTCAGTCTTCTCTTCTCCAGGCTGAACAGGCCCAGCTCTTGCAGTCTTTCTTCATAGGAGACATGCTCCAGTCCCCTCATCATCTTGGTAGCCCTCCGCTGGACTCTCTCCAGTAGCGCCATGTCTCTCTTGTACTGGGGAGTCCAGAATTGGACACAGGACTCCAGGGGAGGCCTCCCCAGGGCTGAGTAGAGGGGCAGGATCACCTCCCTCCACCTGCTGGCAACACTCTGCCTAATGCACTCCAGGATCCCCTTGGCCTTCTTGGCCACAAGGGCACACTGCTGGCTCATGTTTAACTTGTTGTTCACCAGCACTCCCAGGTCCTTCTCCGCAGAGCTGCTTTCCAGCAGGTCAACCCCCAGCCTGTCCTGCTGCATGGGGTTATTCCTCCCCAGGGGCAGGACCCTGCACTTGCCTAGGTTGAATTTCATGAGATTCCTCTCCGCCCACCTCTCCAGCCTGTCCAGGTCCCTCTGAATGGCAGCACAGCCTTCTGGTGTGTCAGCCTCTCCCCCCAGTTTAGTGTCATCAGCAAACTTGCTGAGGGTGCACTCTGTCCTTTCATCCAAGTCACTGGCGAATACATTGAACAAGACTGGGCCCAGGACTGACCCCTGGGGGACACCACTAGCTACAGGCCTCCAACTTGACTCCGCACCACTGACCACAACCCTCTGAGCTCGGCCATCCAGCCAGTTCTCAATCCGCCTTCTCTGTTCACTCATTCAGCTCGCACTTCCTGAGCTTGGCTATGAGGATGTGATGGGAGACAGTGTCAAAAGCCTTGCTGAAGTCCAGGTAAACAAGTTACTATTATTCTTAATCTTTCAACTGTAGCCAAAATTGCTAAGTATGTTGAAGCTGAAAACGCCTGCTGATGATGCTGCTGAACGTAACAGATGTGTCCATATCCTAATAAGTTAATTGATTTAATAAAATTACAGCAGATATATTGAAGGTGCTATATCAAAAGGGTTTAATGAGGCACATGAAAGTGTCCTGCATCCTATAGGCTCCTTTCTGTCATCTGTGAGGAGCTAACTAGTGTTCTGTTGCCAGTGTTTTGTCTGATCAAGACAACTATCAGGATTTTGCTGAATTAGTCATGTGGCTTTGCTATTTGATTCAGAGTATGCAATAGAAACATTTGGTTGTGAATATTTTATTTTCCTGGGATGGCCAGCTTCCAAACGCCTAGGAGAAGCCTGACAAAATATTGGTTGAAAGGTTAGCTTTGTTTTAAAACTCAGTTTACCTGTTCGACAGGTATTACATAATACCATGAGTGTGTTTTTGCTGTTTTCCATTTTGTTTCCTATTCTTCTTTATTGTTGTCTGATTTTGTAGCTTTCTTCTAGTAGTATATCCTTTCTGGTTCTCTCTAGTCTTTGCTGTTTGTTTACTTACCTGTGGTTGATATCAAGTTTATTTTCTTCCTGTTGATTCTGAATAACTCTTTACCTAATTCTTTTGAAAGCTTCACTTTCACTACTTTCTCTCCTCAGGAAAATTTGTAGTTTATTTCATTCATATCTGTTGTTAATGATATGAAAGATTTAGTTCACATGTTCTTGATGATAAGCAATAGAAATCTTTTTACACATTTCTGTTTTGAGTTTAAACAAGTCTTCCCTGCACAACAAGGCTAAAATGGTAAAAGGAGTGTTGGCTCAGCCCCATTAATTTAATGCAATTTCCTATTAAACCTCTCATTAACTTTCATGGGAGCATTGTTAGGCTGACACTAAGTGCCTTTGAAAGTCCATCCACAATGGTTATGCTTCACTTCACTGGTGAATAAATCCAGGTTGTGGCCATTTTTCCTGACAGTATTTTTCTTTTCCCTCCCTACAATGTAAGAGGCTATTCTTTACTCATAGTTACTCATATTAGAAATTCCTGTGATAGCTCCTCATTGCATTCTTGTGTTTGTAATGATGATGAACACTTCTATGCTTCAGTCCCTTTCTCACCTACTCATCTTGATCCGCAGCCTTAAAAAGTCATTTAGAAGTTGTTTATAAATGAAAATATCTGTATTGATTAATTACTGTTTTTTTACAGTTATTTCAGTAATAAGTTTTTATTTTAGAGAAAAATGATCTAAGTTCAAACTGTACTACTAACACGTCTGTCTTAGTTCATAAGAACAAAGATGTATAAGTGATTCGAATGTACTGCAAAAACTGAACAGCTTATGAAAATTAAGCAGGGTAAAGTAGGATATTTTTAAAAGTGAGGCTTTTTTTTTTTTTTCAAATACAAAATTGTTTCCCCCAGAAGTCAATATTCATGATTTGTTCTGCAAGACTTGACTATGTATCTCATATGCAGATAAGTCCATGTAACTATATTAAGGTCAGTCATGGAACTGAAGAGAATATTAATAAATGAACACATTTTTGACCTAAATATTAACTATACAATTCACAGATATAACACTGATTCTTGTTTCTAGCTTTTAATGCAGATTTCGACTGTTCATTTCCTTAGAGAAATGTGGGAAATACTCATATTTTTCAGAGATGCTTCAACAATTAATATACTTACAATCTTTTTCTTATTCCATTTAGCCAGCAGAATCTGGTATTTGTGGTCTAGTGATGCTGTCTTTTGAAACTGTTATTTTTGGTTAAAAAAGCATATCTTAGTATTTCTGTCATATAATAATGGCCAGGATTAAGAAAGCTGCAGATGTGATCATGGTATGAATGACAGTCATTTAAGAAATTGGTCCTATATTTACATGTGGATAGGCACTTAAGTATATGCCAATAAAAACTGTTTTATTCTTTTATCCAGCTTAGGATTTTTTAATTCTTTTCTGTGCCCTCTGTATAATTAACAAGAGAAAATCTGCCCACGCTACACCAACAGAGAATAGAATAACACAGTTTTAAAAAATTTCAGCACCTGACTTTCCTTCTAATAAAAAGTCAAAATGACAGAATTTTGAAATCTATTCTCAAACTTCAGCCAATTAATTTGCATAATTTAAATTAACAGGTCTTAAAAGAATCTTAAAAGACTCTTCCACAGCTAATGGTAGGTGTCAGTCTCAAAACAAAATATAAAAAAAAGAGTCTTGGGTCATTAACTTTAAGAAGTGTTACTTCATACCCAGGAATCATGTCACTAATAACTGGTGCTTACTAAGCTTAAAAACAAAAAAAGAAAATTCACACAAGGAGTGACTGTCTGGACATAAACACCGTGAAATAGCTGTGAAGTGCTCTAAGTAACAATGAGTTGCCTGAGCTCCAGAGTAATATGTGTAGCATTACAATTGCTAGATTTTCTTTCAAAACAACAGGAGTCCTAAAAAACATGGCTTAAAGACAAGAAGCGTTTGTTCTCACAGACAATCTTCAGTGTTCTTACTAACTGAGGAAAACTAAACTCAGGAATAGAAACAGAAAAGTAATTCTTTTAAGAGTGAAATACAGATACAGAAGTTAATTGATGCAGACCACTTTTTATCAGTTATTATACCTCCTATTTACTTTTTCCCCTATCTGAACAAGTTATACTACTTTCCGTGAAGGACAAAGAATATGTTAAGATAAGTGCAAGTCTGAATGGGATGAACGTATTCCCATTTTCATGCCACCAATTGCTTCAATGATAACCTGCCTACTTAGGAATTCCTCCTGTCTCCACGTTAGTTCAGCTAGATCAGACATCACAATATCTGTTGTTTCTGTTCTCAGAGTGCTGCCCTGGTTTCTAGTTTCTCTTTTTTTTTTTTCCCTGTTGGAGTTAGTGGGAGTGGCATGGCTCAAACCTTGCATACACCTTTAAAAAATGTTACAGTGCATTTATACTTAATGTCTTGCTAGGGCTTAATGATACAGTACCTGATTTTCATTTACAGTGAATGTAAACATTTCATGAATTTACAGTGGCAGCCATTGCAGCAGCTCTGTCTGTGAGCATGTCTGGCAACGTTTGCATATGCCTTTGGAAATGCATTCCTGAGTTATTTCACTTAATAATAATTATTACAAATAAAAATAGCTTCTTCAACAGATGGAAGACCAAAGACTGAAGACTGGTGTGTATATGAGCAAAACTTACCTAAAATGTGTTGGCAGTCACCAGCACTGTATCAACTGTTAATAAAATACTGAGATACACTTCCTTTTTGAATGTGGTATTAAAATGGCAGCAGAATCCATGGGACCATCACATGTCTGTGGCCTTCACATCTCTAAAGTTTATCACAAACCAAGGCCACCAAAGTGAAAAGGCAAAGTGGAAAATGCCAGTCAAAAGGAAAAGATTTTTGCATGGATAAACCATTTTTCCCCCAATGCTGTTTGATATTGTGCTAATTCTAAAGCTTTTATGTTTGTATGTGCAATTATTATAGACAAGGTACTTGCCCTTCACGGAAGAATAAAAAGATACATCTTGACAGCATTTACTGTAAAGATAAAAAGTTACATCTTGTCAGCATTTACTACAGAGGTCACCAAATGTAGTGGCCTCCTACTTTGTTCCCTTAGTGCACAGAGAAGGGATCAGTTTTTCCCACAAAAGCTGTAGGGATCATTGAACAGTTGCCGGTAAGTGGGAAACTGCATCCTGAGCTGCTGCAGCAGGTCCCTTAGTAGCAAGACTAGTGGCTGCAGCCTGAGGCAAGGGAACCTGCGCTGAGCATATGGGCTATGATCCGCCGGAGAGCAGGCAGGCGGCAGAGAAATCGGTGAACCTTGCCAAGAGCTCGCCTCCGCCGACTGCCCTTGTCATGCTCTGGCTCAGCCCAGGGCTCCGCCAAGCACCTGAACTTGCTTGTTCAGGGGTGGAACTGGGCTTCCCACCAGGGCTTGGAGCGTTTCTTGAGGGTGAATTTTCTGACAGCAGATGAAGTTAAGGGTAAATTGGACCAAAAAAACCCCAACAACAACAACAAAAAAACTTAGAGAACAGTGCAGAAATACACCTCCCACCCCATATCTCCCTACTATCATTACTATATCTGATATTTACATGCCAGATGCCACATATGCACTTACCAAATCTGGCATTCAGGGTGTACCTACAATCTTTTGATGGTCTTGCATTTATCATATAAATCTCCCACCAGTGCTCTGCTGTGTAGCAGTAAAATGGTTGCTTTTATAAAGTTTCCTCATTTCTATGCCATTCCAATCTGTATCTCTTTATTTTTAACTTCATATTTGCCAGAAGGTTCAATCTCCACATGCCTGAATAAGCCCAAAAGTTGCAGAAGTATTAACTTAATGAATAGCTTTTTAGAAAAATCTATGGACACTTGATTTTTGACTGCAGCATTTTTTCCCTTTTTTTTTTTTTAACATAATGGTGAATCTAACGGCACTTTTCTAACGCTTACTTGAAAGAAAGAAAAAAACACACATACACATACACACAGAAAAAACTCCACTGTGAAATGCATGTAACTTTTGCATGCTCCTACTCCCTGAGAATAATGAGCTAGCTACATAATTAATATAACTGAACAAAATGTTTAGTGAAAAATTGAAAATATTTGTAGTTGTAGCTTACCTGATCTCATATTTGCTGCAAAACACAAATGTATTTTATTATACATATAAATTTTCCTCATTTGCAAAATATGCTTCAAAATTGACGATGGTGATTTTTCTCTATTATTTGATTCCCCAGGAACTTTTTGGGACAAGGTGGTAGTTTACTTTAAATTTTTTATATCCAGCTTACATTAGTGGCAAACTCATAGAAAACTTTTCAGTTAAACCTATTAAATCTATTCCATGTGCTTGGGAAGGTTGGAAAAAATCTATTTTTATTAGAGCAGGTGAGAAAAAAAAGAAACATTTAGAAAGAAAAAGAAAACACATGTAGGGATGATAAATTTTATTACCCAAAAGGACTGATTGAAGCTGCTGTACAGGAAAGTAAACCAGAGTGTGTCTAATGAAAAATCTTCCATCAAAACTTCATGGAAAACTAAGTTTACTGCAAACAACCATTCTGTATACTGTTTCTGGATTCCCCAGATACAACTTCCCTGGAAGTCATAGTAGTACATCTCTGATCAGATTCAAGCATAGTATGAATTACTTTAGGTATCTTTTGCAACAAAGCTGGTGTGCAGTTACATAGCAAGTGGTTCTAAATGATATTGAATGTTATCTCTGCTTTCCTCTGATTGCTTGGACTGCCAGATGCAGTCATAGAAAATGAAGGGACCATGACAAACACAGGACACATGTATGTAGCTGGCAGAGAGAGGGCACAAAAAGACCCAGTACACAAGAGTTAAGGTCTCCATGGTTTGGTTTATTAGTAGGACCTCTTCCATGCTGCTGAACATCAAAGCCTCAATAAACTTTGGTGAAGCTATCCAAAAGTGCAACATGGCAAAATCAGTGGACTGGCCCTTTCTTTGCTTGAGCTGTGATGCATGGGCACACAGACTACTGGTCTGCAGACGGAACAGCAGGCACAGAGAAGGATTATTTTCAGACACGTGTCCTCAGAGGGATCTGCAGTGTGAGTTATTTGGTGCTGCTATGGGGGAAAAGGACTGGGGATATGGTGCTACAAAATCCAATATTTTTATTGGGTAAAAATAGCCCTTTTAGTTTATCCTAATCATATATACAACTACTGGCTGTGCAACAGCTGAGTCACTTCTCCACGATGACAGCTCCTTGCAGACAGAAACAGGAGAAATCAATATTCCTGACTCATCTTTTCAAAAGTGCCAGAGACAGTGGTGTTATTAATAGAGAAACAAAGCAGTATTTTTCAAGATGGATAGCTGGAAAATCAAAGCCTGATCAGCCTGGAAAACGCAAGTATAAAATTAGACATCCAAAACAAAATAATGCACTCAGGTGCCTCTTCCACATCAAAATTAAATTCATCATAGTTGGAGAGTCATGGATATGTCTGTCACTGATTTCTCTAAGAGCGTAGTGAAATGGAGCAAATGGCAAGTAATCAGTGCATCTGGTCTTTTCAGAATGGATGCTGAGCTCTGTTAAGCCTCCTAATTCAAGGTGGCCTTAAAAATAATTTCAAGGGCAAATGAAGGTTTTCTCTGCCTAAGTGCAGGATTTATATTTGGTTTGATTGTGTCTTCAACACAGAGCAACATCTCTAGGTTTGGTAAATGATGCTTCTGATGAATCCTGCCTGTCAAGACTGCACTAAGCACCCAAGGATCAGCAGAAGGGTAAGAGTTTTGTTATTCCTGGCCGGGCACTCAATGAAGATGTATCAACATAGTTAAAAAACAGCTTTACGTCTTCACTGTTTAAATGGATAGGAAATTGACTCGGCTCAAGATCTGGGCCAATGCCTGAACAGGACCATACAAAATTATATTTTACTTTATTTTGCCAGTGACAGTATAGAGCAGAGCTTTACGGGCATGAGTGAGTCAAAATGCAAGCCGACTGTGAAACTTTTCTGAATTTTTCTCTGTGACCCATTTGACCTCCTTCCTTTTTCCCAGTCTGTACTTATTTTTCTCCGCTTGTCCGGGCAGGCATAACCAACACATTATTGAAGCAGAGCCTCCTTTCAGACACATTCAGGATTTGTAAGAGTATATGGGTTACAGTGACATGTGGCACGAGCATTAGCAGGCAAGCTTTTTTTTCTCTCTCTCTCTCTTTTTGCCTCTGTGTGAAACAAATCTTGTTTGATTTTTGCGATAAAAACAAACAAACACAAGAACTTTTTCTACACTGGAGGATGGGAGAAGTCAGCTTTAGCTTAGTCTGATACAAATTGAATGTCCCTTCCTGAGGTGCTCCCCAATGAGAATATCTTTGTAGCTTATCTTTGGTATTACTGGTGGTATCAACACAGTGAGAAATGTCCTGCTTGGTGGAAGTCCATGCTGAAACCATCATTTTAAAGATAAAGAAATGAAGGGAAAAATAGTAGCTTATACAGCCAGCCCTCTAAGTAATTACCATAAAGTGACTGTAGGTGATCTTTCCATTAGTTCTGTGCATATATATATGTTTATGCAATAAGAAGCCTACTCTTTTTTTCCATAAATTAATGATTCTTTTAAAAAACTAGCTATATTTCCTTCCATCACTGATTTTTTTCATACTTAGTTTTTTAATTTGGTTAATTTGAACAATTACCTTAGCTCTAAGCAGGTCAAACTGAGATAAAAAATAAGACAATTTTATTCTGGTGCCATAAAAAGAAAATACTGTCAAAACAGTGACAGCAGGCAATCAGAAGTAAAAATAGAGAATAGATTAAGAAGTCTGAAGAGCGGTAAGAGCAAAAAGTGAACTAAGCCATTAGTATGAAGAGAACTATATGGAACAGATGCAGGAAAGCAGAGGGACAGAAAATACAATTAGGATAAAAAAGCTGCACAAATGATTCTGCTGTTCCCAGCTACCTCCTCACACACAGATGTCTTCTTTTACTCCAACCATTCCTATCTACACAAATATACTAGCTATAGGCCTATTACATAGCATTCATTAAGAATATTATTGCTATATTTCAATATAAAAGGAATTTCATCCTATCAAATTCATTAGAAACAAGAAGTGTCAGATCTTCCTTTTATGCAAATTGTCATAACTCCATTCACTATGCTAATACCTATCTTTGAAAATCTTGTTTGCTACTTTTATAATGACATTTTTGAAAATTTAACAAGAAATTATTTCTATTTCTCTTTTGTATAGATAATCTCTTGTCTCTGATAGCCCCACACAGGCAAGCATGGGACTCAGGATGGTGCAGCCCATAGGAGAGGGGTTTGCTCTGAGGTGCTCCCCAAGAGTAGAGGAACCTCAGGTGCACCACAGCCAGAGCCATCACACTGTGGGGTTGCCGTAACTGTCCAGTGACCCCATGAGTGCAGAGCAAACCTAGTCAGCAGAGGAGAAGTGACACCACAGACTCACACTGTAAGACTCACACCTACTCATCTAGCTACCTTGGAATTTCGTACTGATACCTGTTGGATGTGCGCGCTGATTCTGTTGACCATCCTGTTGGCATCCGTACTGTTATCACCTGAGACCATCTGTCCCGTTGTCCAACTATGGTCAGGCACTGATTAACTGAATAATGAACTAAGCCCAGGAAGAATAAAAGAAAGTAAGCCACATACCTCTGTCTGGACTCGGATTCACCATCAGCTGGCCTGTGGACCTGACAACCCACCCATCAGCGGGGACGCCCCTGATGCCAGCTGCCAAGTAGAACCTGAATCCTCTTGGTGCAGCTTGAGCATGGTGAGAACAAGTTGGGGAAAGCCATACTGGAAGGGTGGCCCATAAGGACAAGGAAAGGGAGAGCGGGCATTATACCGTGCATCTGAGAGCAGTCATTGTACTGTGCTTCTGTGGCTTAACCATAGAGCTCTGATACGTGTAGTCTGTTTTTAGTTCTTTACTATACTTCTTAGCTTTGTTATACTTGTAGATTGTCTGCTGTTGATGGCTTAGTGTTGTCCAGTGTCCGTCGTATGTGTAGAACCGCTTAGATCTAATAAATTCTTACATCTGACAAAAGATGATCTCTCGAGTTCAGTGCAACTAACCCCAGAATACGAAAGAATTCTGGGCACCTCTCTAGTGGCATGTCACAGTCTCAGATGAAACTGCACAGAAATGTATTATCTCCTATATAACTGTATGTAAATTTAAAAATAAACTTCAGACATCTCCAGGTGTCTAGCAATGAAAAGAAAAAAAAGGAAAGAAAAGAAAAAAGAGTGAATTTGCCTTGAAAACAATTACTTGTGTAAAGAAAAATGCTGTTTTTGGTGGGTGGGGCAGGGGGAGATCCCATAAATATTTCTCCAAATGTTCTCTCTTGCTTATGTAAATTAGACAGTATAACCTTTTTTATATGCAATTGCATGATTTGTCCGCAGTTACAATAAGTAATCAACAATTGTTCATATATTTGACATAAAGCAAAAATCTTTGCTTTCCATTTATTTTGGCCATGATTTTTCATAGCTAATTTATCATATTAGCTGAATTACAAGACTCTGTATAATTTGGTTTGAATACGTTTGGCACTTGGTAGCTCTTGAGAACTAGTCACGTTACTTTTACTTCTGGCACAAGTGTTCAGAAGCAACCGAGGGAGAGCTAGGAGAAGTTTATTGAATGTTTCAGATATTTTGGAAGCTCAGATTTGTATTTGGTTTCAGAAATATGCAAAGGCTCAGAGAAGATCCTATTGCTTTTTCTGAACTTCTGGCTTTCTCTGGAAAGGATTTGCTCAAATATGAAAGTACCTCACAGGAAGGGCTCCACATATTTCCTGGAGCGTTAAAGACAAGTACTGATTCATGACAAAGTGTCTTACCAGAAAGAGGCAACAAACAAACAGATTAGCCCCATTGTTCCTCATCTAGAGAATGAGGAGATATTCTGCAGTGTTCCATGTGGAATAGAAATTGATGTGGTCCTAATAATAGGTATCTTTCTTTTCAGTGAGCAAGAAGTACAATTTTCAAATAATATTTCTTACTATTTGTTAAGCAAACATAAATAGTAATTATTATTTTTCCTCTGAATGGGACAGATAAATAGTTTAGTGTTATAGTATTTCTGCTACAGCTGGAAAGTATAAATAAGGAATTTTGTTAAGTGTGTAGTGTGAACATATGAAACAAATCTTAATACTGTGGAACCCAGAAAGCCACCACAGCTAATACTCAAGGCTTGATTCATGTCTCTCCTTTAAAATGAAAGTTTTGTACTGTTAAGTATTTCTAGGGGAAGCTGCAATGTGAGGAAAGCAATAGTCACAAAAATAGTTGGAATTAATGATATTAACAATAATCAAGAAGAATAAGTACACTTGACCGTTCCATCTCTTGTTTTATGGAGAACAAAACAAGGGATTTATTTTTGCTTTCTTGTAAGGAAGCTGTGCTTCCATAAACCAAAGAAAGAGAGAGACTAGATTCTCTCTTTAGACTGCTCTTCATTCAGCCTTAGGGGTATCTGAAACTGCCTTACAAGTGTCACCCATCGTGGCCAGGAAGGCCAAGGGGATCCTGGGGTGCATTAGGCAGAGCATTGCCGGCAGGTGGAGGGAGGTGATCCTGCCCCTCTACTCAGCCCTGGTGAGGCCTCACCTGGAGTCCTGTGTCCAGTGCTGGGCTCCCCAGTACAAGAGAGACATGGCGCTACTGGAGAGAGACCAGTGAGGGTACAGAAAGAAGATGAAGGGATTGGAATATCTTTCACATAAGAGAGCTGTTCAGCCTGGAGAAGGGAAAGCTAAAGGGGATCTGATCAATGTGTATAAGTATCTGAAAGGGGGGTGTCAAGAGGACAGGACCAACTGTTCTCCGTGGTGCCCAGCGACAGGACAAGAGGCAACGGGCATAAACTGAAGCACAGGAAGATCCGTCTGAATGTGAGCAAAAGCTTCTTTATTGTGAGGGTGACTGAGCACTGGCACAGGTTGCCCAGAGAGGAGGAATCTCCTTCCTTGGAGATATCCAAAACCCGACTAGACATGGTCCTGGACAACCTGCTGTAGCTGACCCTACGTTGAGCCAGGTCGTTGGGCTAGGTGGTCTCCAGAGGTGCCCGCCAGCCTCTGCTATTTGGTGATTATGTTATTCTTCCTAAAACATCTAGTGCCTCCTTATTTTAGATAACTTTATGTACAGAACACTATTGCCTATTGTATTTATTTCACTGTTCACTGTTAAAAACAAATTCAATAAACAATAATGCAAAACAGTCAAATTTTTAAATTAAAATGACTTTTTGCAGTGTACTTAAAAGTTGCTCAAGTTAAACGTTATCTAAACTTTGGATTGCTCAGCAGCCTTAACTTTGCCATTTCACTCATAGTATATTTTCATTGCTGAAATTAGAAAAGCATAGAAAATATTTAAGTTGAAAGATATGATACTCATCATGGCCCCTCGAACATTATTATTTACTACATGACAATAATGCGTTCCTTACTGCGCAGGGCCTGACAAATGGCACAAACCCTTCCTTGAGAAGCTTGGGAGTTAACTGGCAGAGCTAGCCTCATGCTTGCATGATGAATGTCCAAAAAACATTTCACGTAGGGAGCATATAATTCTTGTTCTACCTAGGAAAACATAGTTCGAGAAAGAAGACATAATTTAAAATGTCTCAAACCACCTTGATTCAAACACATGTTTACCTGCGAGATCAGAGCAGTTTAAAGTCTCTCATGTAATAATGTCTGCTTTATTGCCTATGGAGCATTTTAATAAAACATAAAAGGAAATTAAATAGAATCATCTCCCATAACAGCTTCCTATCATATGGTAACATACCTACCTGTTTGCTACTGTCTAATCAGTAACTGAACCTTGTACTGCACTTTTATTGCGTTTCCCTGCTGGGTCTATTGCCCACTTAGGACCGTAAAAATGCATTAATCATGTTATGTTTTTTATCACTCTCAGCCATCCTAGCTCCCTTTTTCTCTAGCAGGCTGTTTTGCACAGCACCACAGTGATATCAGATTAAGCCTGTGTAGAACGAATTCTTATTCTCTCTTTTAGCGTCTTTTCATCGTCAGATATAAGCCATTTTGTGCAAGTTCTTGCTCCCTTTGGTAGTGTTTTTCTGTGTACTGCACAAATCCGCTGGCTACCCTAACTATTTGACAGAAGGCATTAAACTTTCCATAGAGTGAGAAGAATTCTGTACTTCAGGGTTACTACTCCGGTATCTGTCTTTCCACGAGAAGTTTGCTGCCTGGGGCTGACTTTGTCTAAGACTTCTAGATTTCTGGCTGCGTAGAAGAAAGAGAAAACAACTTCCAACTGAGTCATTAGTTTCCACAAGTTCCGTCCATAAGTTTCCACAGCAACAGGCTTGTTTTTGGTCACTGGACAGATGCTGTTGCATTTGATAGGGGAAAGAATCAATGCTATTAATTGCAAAAAGCTTTCATTTCTCATTACATTTTGTCATTTTGAAAAAAATATGCTGGGACTCCTTGCTCTAGTGAAATTTTATAACACTATGATTAAAAGTTACATTTTCATGCTAGTGAAAGCATACTACAAAAGCTTTACTTTGGTTCACCGTGTTGTATGTACTGCACATGCATTTCTGTGCCTCAGTTCCACAGTAGTAAACTATTTCTTTCTTTCCATAATGATTGTAAATTCCTTAAGAACCTAGAATTGCCAAAGTAGATGTTTTTAGCCTAAGGAAGAGGGAACTTAAAGAAGGTTTTTCAGTTGGGGAGCTAATAATGGCTGAAGGTTCAGCAACATTTTGAAACATGATAGCTACAACATCATATTTTCTTTTTCTGTGCCTTTGGAGTTTTGCCTGCTGCTATGGGCTTTTTCATGGTTGTATTCGTGCACTATTTTATTCTGTTTGCCAGAAGACAAGCAACTGAATAAGAGTGGCACAAGTTAATACGGCTATTCCTTGTTCTCAGAGAAACTGTAGGAAATTGCATGCGTAGAGTATATCTAATTCCCTAAAACCTGAACTAAGACATCCCTCTGACAATGCGTAATCTAACTTCTGTGAGAGTAGAATTTAAGCTGTTCTAAACCATGAGGTTTTAACTCATGTTTCAGTCTATTACTGTAAGCCTAGTACAGGGAATAAGGTTTTGATCAGCCTATTTTTTCATCAGGAAAGTAATTCTGATCAATATCAGCACAGACAACTTCACTGTAACATTAAAAAAATAAAAAGAGAAAATAGGCTTTTCAAGGATCATTCTTTGATAAATAATGCATATTATTTTTTGGAGTGTAAGTGTTATAAATAGGAAATAAGTGCATTTAATGTCAGCAAAACAAGAAAAAAAAAGGGGTGATATTTGAAAGTACAAGAAAAAATACTATCTCCTGCAGAAATTTTAGCAAAGGGAACAGGTAAAAAGACTTTGTTAGCAAACTGACTCTTTAAGTTTGTCAATCTGTTGGTAGTAGTATGTAAGAACGTGTGAAATCAAGGTTTTATGTGAGAACAGACTATCTACAGGCATCAATTTAAATTTAAGTAACAAAAAAGTTTCTCCATGTAAACTTGAGATCTGCACCTGCTCCCACTGAAGTGCATGATAAGACTTCCATTTATTGCAGTGTTAACAGAATTTGGCCCTTAAGCCTAGTCTCTCGGTTGTACATGTAGCAGTCAGTCACTTGCTAGGGCAGTAGTAGCAATAATAATAAGAGTTATATTGGTAGAAAAATGCTGTTTAACTAACAGCTCTTCTTACCACGGAACAGAGTACACAGAATAAAAAGCTACTTCCCATTCTCATCTCTGTAAGCTGAAACTCAAACAACCACAGTAAAGGTAAAAGAGGAAGGAAAAGGAGAGCCTTATGTCTCTTAAGGATGATCTACAGGGGACAGGTTCAAAAAGCTAACACACCTTAGGAAGCAGCCAGCAGATCACTGCCCACGTTGGAAGTAAAAAATGATTTTGACAAAATTGTCTGTAATTTAGGTATACTTGAGCATACATTTGATTTTCTGCTGGCTGCTGGCTAATCTTTCTGTATATAATGTGTAGAATATGTGAAGATGAAGTTGACAGAAACTAAGTGATATCAATTTGTACAAAAATAAGGGTCTATAAAAACATACATATGCTAGCATTCATTAAGGTCTTTTAACATCTCGAGTTATCCAGCTGGTAGAATTGAAAATAATAAAAATAGTAGCTCAAACAAGCTATTCAAGTTTACTTGAGTGGCATATCTGATCGAAAATCTTATCAAAAACAATGCTTTTTTACATGTGACACTTTTGAATTTTTGAAAATCTTGATATGCACAGAAAATGGAATTATATGTTATGTGAAATACTGGTATTCTGATCATATAGGATGAAAAATAAACATTTCAACTCAATATTTACTCAATATTTCATTGAGTGGCAATTCAGAAAGCAATGAAAAAAAAGTTGTGAAATAATGTATCTGAGAGGCAAAGTTGAACATTTCTGGAGTTTGTGTCATCATCCTTACCTGAAAAATGCTTGAACCTAACTATTTCTGGGGAACAGAAATCATGCTTTGTGTATTTAAAGAAATACTTTGAAATTTAGAAGACCAAATAAATTGTTATATAAATTATATACAAAAATGTATGGAATATACTTTACATACTTACATTTAAAAGATGTCAGGAAACACTAAAGCACAATTTCTATGGCAGTATGGTACATTTACCATGTATAGTCAGTTTATATGGAATTTTGTTGTTCTAAATACATTTAATGAGTATATTGTTCTCATTTGTTTTGAGTATATATATTTGACACTTCATTAGGTTAACAGTGCTCTGAAAAGTTTTATTTTTCCATTTATAATTATTTTTAATAATAGAAATAAAATCTAAATTAATGTTGCATTTTAAATTAAAAACAAAACAACACCCTTGTCTCCTGCACCTAATACATTGAGCTACATTCTACCCCCTTTACTCATATTGAAGAAGAGTTGAAGACAGGAGCTACCCATCTTAAGACTGAGAGGACACTGCTGGAGTAACGTGTGAACCTGACCCATAATGACGGAGCATGAGCACTTTTCTCCTTGAATATTGTTTGGCAGAATCTAGGTCCGAACCTTTCAGCTGAATTCTTTCTTCTAATTAAGCTGCATACCAAATCATTCACTATTTGATAAATTCAAAATCAAAACCACAATTTCAATCTCTGGAGTTTGTAAATGATGGAATTAGCCTCTATATGACTGAAATCAAAGACCATGCTGCCAAAGATTTGTGTGATGACCCTATACCTCAATTTATATTTTATGTATACATAGCTGTGATGGATGATGGGAATTATTTGGTTTTTTGTTTTTTTTTTTAATCGTGCTTTATAGTAGCAGCACTAGCTGTTTTATCTTTTACCATTAGACAGCTGTCTACAGCTGTCCACATACTTTTCCCAGGCTGCTGTACTCTACGGCTTTCTAGAAAAGAAACGCCATTCCTCTGTGCTAGCTAGAGCAACTGAATGTGCAACTGAGGGAGAACCTGAGAGGAGCTCCTGGCAGGAGGGCAGGAGGAATCGAGAGGGAGCCAGCTCAGGACCGCAGCAAGGCGTGCACTGGGAGGCTGCAGGAGGAGCAGGGAGGCCCCAGGCACCAGAAGGCTCTTGGGCAGGCCACAAAACGGGCCAGAGAGGACTGTGCTGAAAATCGAGAAGGAACTGTGCAGAAGTTGCTAAAACCAAAGGAAAACTATGAATCTCGTTTTGCTCTAGAGAGGAACAGGATTGAAAAGGGCAGGAGATTTGCTTTCAAGCTTTTTGTTTCAATCTGCCTTTACCAGCTGATCTGAGTTTTCTTTAGTTAAGGATTTTTTTTTATATATATGTGTGTGTATGTGAAAATGTGTGTATGTACATGTGTGTGTGTGTGTGTGTGTGTGTGTGTGCACGTACGCATCTATATCTGTATGTATATGTGTATATGTGTCTATGCATATATACATATACACACAAACACACACACACAGATATGTATTCCTTTCGATGTCTGTTGATTGTGCTGACTCTGAAGAAAAGATGGGTCGTGCTCTGGGTAATTGAAGGTCTTGTCACAACAAGCGTATATTAGAAATGATTAAATACTCATAAAACCCATGCAGTAGATGTCAAAATTATGCAAAGAGAAGTGCTGACTCCACCTAACTAACAAATGAAGTTATGACATTTATGACATTATATTTTATTGCTGAATGTTTAGGTTGTTTTCCTTTTAGTACTGATGAGACATCACACCTTTTGCATATTTCAGATTGAAGGTTATTTGGCTTATGTAAGTTTATACTGAAGTATATTTTTCTTTAGACAGTTTTCAGCAATTGTAAAGGGTCTGCTCAAGGCACAACATTGAGAATATAATCATAAAAATATCAGATATTAGTTTCTTGGATCAAAAACACCTAACATAAATGAGCTTATGAATATTGAAGCGTTCAATGATATTAACACAAATTCACTCTTTGATAAGCAGGAAGCTAGATTCAAAACAAGTATAAGAGATTTTAACAATCAAGTGCATATAATGACTAGCACAATCCATTATTTTCTTCAGTACTTAAACGTTTGAACGTTCTTAGTTACACCGATCTGAGTATACTTTTTCTAGCGTAAAAGTATATTTAGTTCATTTATTCTGCATACACGCCATACTTACTCTGTTTTATTTTTCCCCAATCTGAATCTTTGGTACCAAATCTGTCTGCAGCTGAATTGTGGCAGTGACTTCCCTGACGTTCTTCAGCAAGATTAGCAGTCCTATTATTGAATGCATTGACCTTGGTGTTTTTTAATATGAACAGCGTATGCTTAGTGCCATAACCAACTGCTTAATATGTTGCAAAGTATACGACAGGCCTTCCTTTAAACAAATGACCACTGCTCACAGATGCTGCTGGCCTTCTGTTATGCAGCAAACCCATACATGTCGGAATCTGTGTTACTCCAGATAGTCAGATTGCTGTTCAGAAGGTGGAAACTGCACTATATGTAAATACAGATTTCATGGCAATCAAATAATAAACACTCTACCCTCCTTTACAATAACCATGTATAAAACTTCATGGTAGTTTTCATAACTGCAACCGATGATCGCTCTAAAAATAAAAGCACAAGTGTGGAAAAAGAGAAAGGTCAATATGTGAATCAATTCTTTTATTTTCTAGTCATTATTTTTACTGTTATCTGCAGTGACTCTGGGGGTGATAATGGCACACAACAGATAGTCTGTGCTTTTTTTTTTAATAGCTCTTATTTCAAGAGAGCTTTCTTATCAGATCGTTTCATTGATAATTTGATAATTTCAATTATTATGCACTTTATCAGTGTCAGTGACACCCTGTAAATGCTCTAGACAGAGCTGCCCTGGGTTAACTAACATCTATTGTTAACTAATATTTCCGTGATAAAAAAAAAAAAGTTAAAAAAAAGAAAACCAATCCTCGCTTCACCCCCCCGACATACTCTTTTCTGTTACCTGTAATAGTACCAAGTTAGTTATTAAGCATAGAATTTCTCTAGGACTTTCAGATGAAAACAGTTTAGCAATTGCCAAGAACAGAGAGGTGGAGAAAAAGCTTCAGTTCACAGAATCAAAGGATGGTTCAAGCTGGAAGGGACCTCTGGAGATCACCTAGTCCAACCCCCCTGCTCAAGCAGGGTCCTCTAGAGCATAGTTCCCAGGATCACGTCGAGGCGGGTTTTGAAGATCTCCAGCGAAGGAGGCTCCACAACCTCTCTGGGCAACCTGTGCCAGGGCTCTGTCACCCTCACAGGAAAGAAGTTTTTTCTCAGGTTTAGGTGGAACTGCCTGTGGTTCAGTTTCTGCCCATTGCCTCTTGTCCTGTCACTGGGCACCACAGAGAGGAGTTATATTCAGTTATATTCAAAATGATTATGACTATTTAACTACAAAGCTTTTGCAGTTCCTAATTTCTAAAATGAGATTTGAAATTAGAAGGGTAAGTGATCCCTGTGACGTGCAGTGATGATGATTTTGGGGAACTACCAACTTCTGTATTACCATTCTGAAAGAAATGAATTCCTATCATACTTTAAATCTCCAAGATAATTAATTTTAAAACAAGATACATGGTGACTTTGTTCCCCAAGATCTTGGATGTTTTGAAACCACTTATAAAGGTGAAATCCAGTAAAAAACAAATAAGCATATGCACACACACACACACACACACACACACACACACACACACACACACAGACACACACAGACACACACACACACACATCACACCATATAAAAATAAAAGTATATTCAGTTGCATTTTGTCTTGGAGGAAAAATGCAAGTGGTGAATCAGACTCATAGATCTGAATAATGTGGCCTTTCCTCTTCTAAAGCTCATGGGAATAACAAAGGACATATAAATGAATAGACAGAATGAAAACATTCAGGAAAAAGAATACTTAGAACTATGAAAATAACATTTCATGGACAGCAAGAGCATGGAAAGAGCATAGAAAGAAAAGTCAATGAGCCAGACTAGAGCAAGCCCAAAAATATTTTTTTTACTCATGGGAGTAAGAGCTTTTGGAAATGAGTCATAAATAGGGACTGAATAAAATATTTTTGATTTCTAGAAACGGTAACAAAAGGCTCTTTCTTTTGTGACTAAACGCAATAATTTTGGTACAGGCATCCAATGTTAATTCTGAAATCTGTCATTGCAGTATGAAAAGAAAAAAACTCTTTAAATGTAGCATCTTTACTGGAGTCTGTGGGAACTGACTCAAAGTGAAGGAAAATTTCCTACAAGGAAAAATTCTTTGCAAAATCCAAAGCGCTGCAGAAACTCGGGGGTTACTGCCGGCAGGGGTATGGGACTAGCTATGGGGTGCAGGGCGGGCGAAAGGACTGATCAAGTGTACGGAGGCTCTGGCCAGTGAGACTGTGGGGCTGCACCCGCCCTGCCTTCTCCGTGAGCTCTGTTTCCAGCTGTTCCCAGGCGAGGGGCTCTCCTGTCTGCAGGCACGTGCGCGAGGGATGTCGAGGTGCCAGTGGCTGGAGCGACGGGGGTGTGTGCATACCACCTGTGGGCCTGTGTGTCAGTGCGCATCATCGCTAGCCAACAGCACGTCGGACTGGCCAGCAAATCTGTCAGAGGTTTGGGAGCCACAAATCGGAGCAGCCCTAAGTCCGGACGGGATACTGGTGAGACCAGAGCGTCCGAGAATCGACTACAGGAGGGACCATAGGTCCGTGGAAGCTCCTGGAGAGAGCAGGGTCTGGAGATCAGCTACTGGTAAGGTCATCGGTCCAGATCAGTGACCAAAGAGATGGGCACACGTGTGTGCGCACGTATGTGTGTGTGCGTGTGTGGGGGATGTACGTGTGTGTGTGTGTGCGTGTGTGCGTGTGTGTGTGTGTGTGTGTGTGCATGTGGCAACTGGGAGACCAGGGCATCCAGGGCCATCTACTGGATAGATGTATGTCTAAGGCCAGCTACTGGAGGAACTCATATCACGTGTATATGTGTATAATGTCTGGGCTTTCTTCCTAATCAGCCAGGGAGGGGAATAAAATCAGGCTTTTATTGTTGTTGATGTCTGCATGACCACCTTCTGTCTGTGTTGAGCTGTACGGGCAGACTTCTCTCTCTCTCTCTCTCTCTCTCTCTCTCTCTCTGTATATTTTTATGGTATATGCATATATATGGGAACAGAGTGTGTTGTGTGAGTATGCTTACTGGGAATACATGCTCAGTCTTGCTCCTAGGTGGACTTAAGCATATGGAGATGCAGCAGCCTTGCAGTTATCAGGCTACAGGATTCAGCAACTCCTAAGAAAATGCATGTAAGTAAATATGGAAATTTTAGACTTTTGATATAATCTCACAGCCAATGTGAGTTGTGGTCTTGAAAATCTCTGTTCCTCCTTAATTTCTGTTCACAGAAGAGAACAGCGCCTGATCAGCAACATTCAGAGTTTCCCAGCTCTGCCCCATAACTATGGTTACGTCCTCAAAATAAAATGAATGTGTAGAGAATTGTTGTCTGGGCAAAAATACGCTTATATTTTCACTGCTTAACTCTGACTAAGCAGAATTTAGAAAATCTAGCCCTCCAAAATTTGTATCTGACAGTGCAAATACCTGGCTGAGGGTGCCAAAATCTTCCTCTGGAGTGGGCAGTGGGATTTCTGAGTTGGGGGCTGTACTGGGGACATCAGCAATCGGTAGAAAGCTACCAGGTTACATCCGACGCATCCATGTTTAGGCAGTGCTGCTCTGGAGTTCACTGAAATTCTGCTAGAAAGGATCTGAACCCAGTTGCATGGAGTCATTCAGGCCTCAGTGCATAGCATATTAACATTTTAAATGATTTTATAAGTATAATCGTTTGTATACCTCAAACACGGAACTAAAAACATGAGACTCATTGAATTTCAATCCCAGAATGTGAGCTTTTTCCTCATTGCTGAGTATAGCACCGTGTGAACTTAAACCTGAAATCCCCTTCCTGACTATGGCTTGGTTTCCTTCATTAGTCATTCCCTAGTTTGTTATAGTAAAGTCATTCAGGCTGTTGTTATTGACTCATTGGTATAGGATGGGGTTAGAGAATGAAAAACATCAAATCCTTGACTTAAAGAAGTAAAACCACATGAAAGTCATTTGTGGTCATTGTAAAACAAGAGAGAGAAAGCCGCTCAGAGGTCAGTACACAACGTTTACCAGCTGCGATACCAACAAGCCTGCCACTGGGACATTTTAGCTTTTAATTTCAAATGAGAAATAGGCATATTCTTCCTGAAGAAGGTAATTGTCATTAAATGCTCCCTAGTAAAACCTGGCTTTAACCACCTCTACCATTTGTTTAGCTCATGGAATTATTGAGCTCATGACTGACTTCTTTTGGTTTTTGTTGTCTGTAAAGAACCGTCTTCACCAGCAGGTAGATAGTCAGTCTGGACAGTAGAAAGCTATTGAAAATATATTTTGCTAAGTTGTTCTGAAAGTTGTGAAAACACTTGTTTTCAGATAATTTAAACATACTTTACCTTTTTTTCCACCATTCTGGGATTTCTATACTATTATTCACCTAATTCTAGGGCATCATATTATCCCATTAGCAGGAAACAAAGGGGATTTTCTGCTTCCTTACAACACGACAAACATAGACAATGGCCAGCAGATGACAGATTGTTGGAATAGCCTGATTAAAGATTTGGGCCTGATAGGCAGCTTGAATTTACTTGCAATCTGCTCAAAGGTAAAATGTTAGCAAGCAGCCTGAAAAGAAAGATTTTTTTTTTTTTTTCAGCACCGAGACAGAAGGGCCCACAGAAGCTTTTAGAGAATCCATCAGAAATGAAGAGAATAACATCACTATGGTTTCATCACTTCTATCTACAGCCCAAAGGAAGATAAACTCAATGTGGAAAACTTTTAATTAGTAACATAAAGTATATTTCCATAGTTTATTTTATCATAAAGACTTAACACACTTAATATGTTTTTCAGATTAGATCATTTGCTCATTAATTTTCTGCTTTCACTGAAATCAAACCACTCTGGAATATGGCAACTGTATCAACACTATACAGAAGTTCAAAGAAAGTGAGAAAAGCCATATCCATTTCTCTTAATAAGGGAAATTCAGGTAGGCTTTTTTAACTGCTATTCTCCCAAGAGGTGAAACGAGATGTTAGAAAGAAACATTACTGATACCCTACTATGATCTTATAAGCAGTGTTCTGTATATTTTTTAGGTGCTTTAACTTTTTAACTGAAGTCCTTTTGTGTATTAAAACCAGCTGCAAGCAGCGAAGGGAGGCTCATACTTGCAGATGCGTGCCAAGATTATGTGGTCTGGAAGACAGGATAGAGCTAAAAGAGTTTTTTGCATTTGAAATACACAGACCATGCTCTGGAGTAGAATCAAGTAAGATGTGAGAAAGTTTTGCAGTGTATCTGTATCCTGGGGAGATGCAGAGTTATAAGGGTTATTTTTTAGGCTAGAAGACTTAGTTTAAAGACTCTCTTAGGGAGGCTGCTTGTACACAGTGTTGTTCCTGCATGCATAATGCCCCTTGTAAATAAATAGGAAGGAAGGAAGGAAGAAAGGAAGGAAGGAGGGAAGGAATGGAGGGCTGGTGGGAGGGAGGGAGAAAGGAAGGGAGGAGGAGATCTACCACGAAATTGTGTCCCTGGTTTCTCTCAGAGCATTCAGATTTTAGCTGCAATTCAGTCTTTTTCTGGTTAACAGAAAATTTAAACATTTTATTTTTAACATTTAAAACAAATTATCAAAAATGTGTATTAAAATTCCAGGTCTTCTTTCTGAGAAGCAGAGGTTTATGCATGTGGGAGGGGTAGTCTGCAAAGGAGCTGCCCAAGAACTGGCAGCTGCACAGGTATCAAGCTGTTCTGCTGTGCTCCTGCCTTCCCTACAGATACTAGTCCTTCAGCTTTCCTAGAGGTTGTATTGGTCCTGGGACTGCTGTAACAAGAGGTATAAAACAGAATCCAATGCTGCATGGATGTCTACAGCAGCTTTGACCTGGAAAACCTTCACAATCAGAAGATTTTGGAACATAAGTGACAATTGCATTCCATTTTTGGTCTCTAAGACTGCAACTGGACATAACAGGAGGTCGACCGACTCTGCTCTCCAGGTTTCCACTCTGCAAAGACAGGTTCCTGGGGAAGAGAACTACAGTGGGCATGGACTGGACCTTGACACCACCCTGAGTGAGAACATAGCTGCGATGTGCATCTGTAGTTGGGAATGGGGAAGTGCCCTCTGCCTTATATCTAGCCCAGGTTCTTGCCATTATACAATGAATTCCTCTGCAGAGAACTAGGTTTGGAAGATTAGACTAAGTTATGACTTAGTCATTACTTTTCCATTTCTATCTTCTTGCTATTTTCTTTTCCTGTTTTCTCCTCACTCTATTTGTTATGGGAGGAAATGTTTGATCCTATTGCAGTTATTCTTAAGTAAATTGGCTCTACAAAAATGCATTCACATTTGTACTTTTTGTTATTTCATTCATTATTTCTATCAGGAAAATAAATATTTTTGTAGTAATTGACAATATGCAAAGTGATTTAATTATATTAATTGATCATAAATTTGCCACTTCACCTCTTATTATAGAGAAGTAAGCTTGCTTGTGCAAAATTCTATGCCGCACTGCTTAGTCCAATAAATAACCTCTGAACACCTTATCTTTTTTGTCAATTTGTTAGTCCCCATCAGCTTGTAAATTAAATAACTTGGCTTTGATCTATGAATCTTTAATTCCAGCACCCAAAAAACTGGATTCAAAAATCAGCTTATATCCCTAGATGTAACTAAACCTTATAATTGATTTATGCAAAGCATTGGCCACTTTGACATGAATTCCAAATAACTTTAATTAATAACATATAAATCCTGAGAAGCAGTTCTAAATCTGTTATGTTGCTTATAAATCTGCTACAAACTGGTAGGATTTGTTATTCACCAGAAAGTTTAAAACAACAACACCTGAAAATCTATTCACTTGCTTACATTAAAATGTTAATGTTTCCATTAGAAATCAGGGAATCCACCTGGTATTATCATTGGTGTTGCCTGGAGCTTTCCATGGATTATATTGCTACCAGGGTGTAATGATGCTTTTTAAACAGAAGGCCATAGAATCCACTGTAAAATATTTCAGTGACTTCAAAAAAGTATTTTCCTAGTGTCAGCTAGAATTTAAGATAGACTGATGCTTAGCTTAGTTTAAACCCTAATTTTTTTTCATTTAGATTCAAAGAATCAAAAAGCCAAACCCCTTGATAGATAGACATATAAAATATATTTTCCAGAAAAAATTGCAAAAAATACTGTCAGAAATCACATTATAGTAGCTTAATTGAAAGAACATTTATAAAAAGAAATTAGTGTTGTCACCCTATATCACTGTCTGTGACCCTAATTATTCAATTATTTAAATGTAGAATGCTAGTACGAGGTCTGAACATCCTAGCTCATGGTGTGGTCAGAGAACACTGCACTTTGAGTTACTGGACATTGCTACCCAAAGGTTACTATCTGTCAGACCATGGTCCATGAGACCATGGCTCACAGTCCATGTTTTGTGAAAGCTCCATGTCTGCATCAGTACCTGTTTTCAGTTTCTCACGTTCACACAGTCACAGAATCACAGGATGGCTGAGGTTGGAAGGAACCTCTGGAGATCATCTAGTCCAACCCCCCTGCTCAAGCGGGGTCACCTGAAGCACGTTGCACAGGATCGTATCCAGGCGGGTTTTGAATATCTCCAGGGAAGGAGACTGCACAGCCTCTCTGGGCAACCTGCTCCAGGGCTCTGTCGGAATTTTATGACAAATCTACACTGATATTTTATCTCTGTAATGACCTATGATATAGCATATAGCAAAATGGTTAGCAATACTTTTAGCTCAACACATTTCTTTTCAGTCAGTTTTATCTTCTAGGGCCAGCTTTTCTAGGAGACTGGATGGAAGGGAAAAGTTTCTTCAGAAAAGTGGCTGAAGTGGTGATGACAGTCTTCTGCCTATAGCAGTTACTCAGATAGTAACAGTAAAACAAATTTTTTTTTCCTATTATTATTTTTGCGGATTATTGATTTACACATGCAATACACCACAGTTCAAGCCCCTGAGGCCTTAGCAAGAAATTACTTATTAAAATCAGATTAGCAAAATTGTCAGGAAGTTACATGTGTTGCAGTGCTACCCTGACCTTCCTGACTTCGCTGTTGCTCCTATCCTTTACTCTCTTATGTTTGTATCTATTTACAAGGATCAAAATAATATTTTTGTGACTGGATTAAAAAAAATGAAATTAACCCTAAAAAGAGTGACATTTTCACTTATCAGCCTGATTAAACATCCATCTATTTTTCAAACTCTTTATCTGGATATTTATCGATAGTGAGATAGAGATATTGTTAGAGAGTTAAAATTCTTTATAACCACAGAGATAACATAAACCCGGATCAACGTATAGAGCCTTCGAAGTGTTACTTTCTACCAGAAAAAATAATCATTTTTAGAGAATATGTTTGATTTGGTTAGCTCATGTACTGAAATTTGAAATGACGTGACTTGAAACATCTCTATGCAACTTGGCTTTGTAAAGCTAGTAGCTTGTTTGATGTTGTTGAAACTATAGCTGTTTTCATTCTGTATAATATATGCACAGCTCCTGGAAAGAGGATGGGACAACGCAAGGGGCAGAGGTGAAGCAAATGCATAGAGCCCACAGGCCCTATGAGACTCCAGAAAACAGAGACAGGAGGAAAAGGGAAATGATTGGAGTTTGCTGCAACCCAGGAAAACCATCATTATTGCAAGGTTTGTGAGAAGCAAGAGTAGAGGGAAAATCTATGTTGCAAGTATAAAGCTATCAAAGGGGAGATTTGTTTTCAGATCTTTATTTTCAATGTCTCACTCACCAGATCTAAACTGCTCCCTCTTTTAAAAGTTACCTTACTCTTATTTGTATTCTACTGAGATGAAGCTTTATAAGGCTTATCAGTGTTGCAGTTGTGTTTGCTTTTGTAGGGAGTTGGTGGGGTGGGGAAAGGAAAAGAGTTTTATCTCAAAGCTTGAGATAACTTGAGATCCCATTCCACCTCAAAAAGTTGGGGAATCACTTTTGGATCACCTATGGAGAATGAGCCCCAAGTCTATACGTACTCTATTTCAACATATTTGCCCTAAAAGAGACAATCCAGTAGAAAATGTCCATGAAACACTGTTTAACTCCAAATCTACAAATAACAGTATACTTTCCCCACTGCAAATGTTCTTTGATGCTGAGTTCTGCTGACATTTGCCGGTATGAGTTGTCTTATGACCGACAAGCAAGACCATAGTGGGTCAGTTCAAAGATTCATCTCTCCAGTGTCTACCTCCAACAGCATCTAACAGGAAAAGGTGAATAATGTTGTTACTCAGTGAGCAGGTCTGTTTCCTTAGACAATTCTAATCTCTTTCCAATTAAATATCTAAAATAGTATTCCCAAGCACCAATGGCTCTGGGAGGATGACTGGAAGACCCCGGCACATGCACGCCTCTCGTGCCCCAGATGCAGTCCATACTTGATCCATAACCTCTTATTTAGATTATTCCCATCACCCGCCAAACTGTGAGACCCCCTTGCAATCTCCTTTGAATGAAGCAGTGGAAGGACAAAGCGTGATGGGGGATCCCAGTGTCTTTGGATCCTATTTTGCCTGTGGGTAGAGATTACACTGTGCACTGTTAAACACCTTCAGGGAGCAACGAGAGCTGACAAGAAAGCCTTGTTCAAGGTTTTCCTTATTTCTTATTTTTATACCTGTAGTCTTTCAACCTTTCCTTCTTCTGCCACTGCCACTCTTTTTATTTTATTTTATTTTTTCTATTTTTATTTTTTGTGATCACTTAGTTTTACTGTGTCATTTTCTCATTAGTCTTTGGAGAGGGAAGAGCAAGGCAAGGATTATAGTTGTCTTTTTCTAATTGGGAAGAACAATAGGAATGAACAGTGCAGCTGTCCAGAACAGGGCAAACTTTCAGTAGCATCACTCCAGGGAGCTCTCCCACCTGACATGCAAATGTGTTACCTCTGTATTTAAAAACCAAATGGTAAAAAAAAAATCAGTGGATTCCTCTCCCCTGAGTTCATTCAGTAACTTTTGAAAGTGTATAAGCTTTCGTTACTCATAAAATCTTGCAGCAGGATTTAGACTTTTGGACAGAGAAATTGACCAAATGGCACACTGCCTTGACCTTCTCCAATTTTCGTTCGTGCACACTCTGTATTTAAGTGCTATTTGAATTAATTGACAACTATCGCTTGTGGGGAAAGCCCTGTCATCGGAACTAATTTCTAGCAGAGGAGAGTGGGCGATTCAAAATATAAGTTAGTTACCATATATTTCTAGATAGATTAAACATGCCTCCCTACTCTCACAAATCAAAGAAGTTAAAGCTTTAGCAAATGCCTGCAGAGTTCCCAGAGCACCCTAGCTGAGAATCAGAAACTTCTCTAAAAATATGCAAAATATTTCTTTGTGGTTTTAAGAACTGCGAAAGTTTTATTAATTGAGACATGTTTATAGCTTTTACACACTTCTATCTAACAAAACTTATATCTTTATAACATCAGTGCAGGGACCTTTAAAAATACACAATATTTTAGGCATAATCAAGGGTGGAAATTTATATTTATGAATATATTTTTTTCTCCAGAAATAGATCATATGATAACAGAACATAGTAAAATACATACCTTAGAATACAGTCTGCTTAAACTATACTCTTGATCTGATATTAGTATAGTGAACGGTGTTTTGGAGTTGTGTGCATTATTCCTCCTTATTTCTTTTAATCAGTAGAACAGTCTTGCATGCTGTTGTGAAGTTTTACGTAAACTTATAATCTAGTTTTTCACGGTCGTAAGACCTCCACAGAAACAAAGCTAGCTGATACTACAGTTCTTAAAAAATTAATAGAAAAAAAGGAGGAGGGCAGAAGAATAATAATTCCTTCTAGGCAATATATGATATGGACAGGAAAAAAATGAAAGTAGAGAAAAAGATTCATCAGGATTATTTTCACTATAATTCCTAATTAAATATGCTATTATTCTCCACCCATTTTTTCCTTGTTCTTTCATTCCTAGTTAGCACCTTAGATACGCAGAGAACAGAAAACTATTAGATTAGACATCGGGAAGAATGCCTATCAACTGTCGGATGTGAAGTGCAAGGCATTCATTGCGTTTTGTGTTGGCTACAGAGAAGCTGGTGAAATAAATAGAATATGTAACATGACGTCTCTTTCATCTATAAAAATATCGGCTCAGAGGTTACGCTTCATTAGCTTCAAATGCAGCATACATAATAAAGGAAGAAGGCACAGCATTCCTTTGATTCATTGTGTGAAAGCTTATCATTCCCTCTTTCAAGTGACAGTTTATTAAATAAGGTGAATAATGGGAAATATTCGAACTAGATCTGAATCATAGTCTGACACTTGGTGCCTGATTACAAAGTAAATATGACAGCTCTGCACCTCCATTTTGTATAATTAGGAAGGAAACGGGATAAGAAATGTGGAGCTCCCTGCTGTGTGCTCCATGCATTTTTTTCCCTTAAAAATATTAATTGAATCAGAAAATTTGTTTAAAAAATTACCTTGATGCAAGACACAAAGAATCTTAATTTCCTTCTCATTAGACATAGGGAAACACATGGAGTTCAAAAATAAGTATCTGCTGTAGCTCACCAGTTTTTACAAATGCTTTGCTATGGCATAAAATGTATGCCGCTCCAGGGAGGTAGTGGTAAGCTACCACTTAGCCTCTATAAATTGAGATACATTTACCTAAATATCAGTTGATTTAATGTGCCAAATACTGTAGAAAAGAACTGTTAGATCAGATCACTCTCAACTTTCGTCTATTTTTAGACACAGCTGAGATTTCACTAGATTTTCTGTATCTAGATAAGTTAAGTAGAAATTATACTATTTCTTCAGATTTTCTTAGGCTGTGCATCACAGTTTCACCTGGTAGGGTGTGGTTATGAAAGTGTCCAAAACACACTGTGAAACATTAAAAAATGTCTTTGTATCACTGTTTAATCATCGCTGTTCCTATAGGACAGGGGACAGGAAAAACCCAAATTATTTTCTGCAGGCATAATAAAAGCGGCTATGAGAAAAAAGAAAAGGAAAGAAAAAGAAGGGGAGAATAAAAAATATTCCCATAACTTTCCCCCAAAACACCAGTAGCTTTCATTCTCCTTGTTTGCGTAAGACCGTCCACGCCCTTCTCCCTGGAGATGCTCAATATGAGTTTAACTTCTCAGGCAGACATCAGTTGTAGTGTTGAACAAAGTGACTGAATAACATAAAGTACAAAAGCTACCAGCAATCTGTCCATGCTTACAAGTCAAACTTTTTAAGTTAATAAACAAGATTTAATGTTTATATCCATAGAAAGAAAGAAAAATTAAGGTCCCTTGGATATATTTTTTTGAAATATAGGAAAATAAAAATTAGGAAAGTGAAAAATCAAACTATCCCTCTTTACAAAAGAGGAAAAATTAAACTCTGTAGCTTTGATTTTGATAAGTTTGAAATATTTCATCATGATAGATCTGTTTAACTGTTTGTTTCTTACTCATTTCAAAATATTTCTATAGGTAAAATGAATTCATCCAAGAGGTAAAATATGGGGGGGGAGGGGAGAAGAAAAAGATAAACCAAAAATCTAAAATCAGTAAACCCTAGACACTCCTTTTTTTATTATATTTATTGCCAAAACTGGGGAAAGTGAAAAGAGGAGAAAAATGAAAAAAAGGAGATGTCAATGTTTGAAAAAAAATAATATTTTTTTTGGAAAAAAAAATCAAAGAATAAGATATGCTCCCTTGGAAGAAAATAAATTCCTTTTTCAAATGCTGTGAAATAGAAGCAGCTTCAACATATTTCATGTTTCAACCAGCTCTTCACAGTAGTTTTTTAAATAATTGCAAATGAAGAGATATATGGCCCTTGTAAGTCAATATGAGCAAAATTTGGCAGCTCTACTCATGAAAACAGTTTGATTTTCTGTTTATTTGTTTTTATTTTTCAATACAGAATGAAAAGTCAGCCGTATGAAATTTCTGTTTCTATAAAGACTATAATAGGCAAATATTTTTTTCAATTACATATATTAAGGAACTGTGGCTCCACATGAAAGTTAAGCAAACATCCTGAAATTACGCATTATGGTGCCAATGCTGCTGCAATCACCACAGGAGCAGATAAACTTTGGGGATCTGTGTGGGAGCTGGCATCTGCCCATATGGAGCTCATTCCAGAATCAGGACTCATTTTTTCTTTCTCTTTAGCTGATAAAAGACATTAGCTTGTGCTCACTCCATTTGCACACTATTGGGATGACTTTTTTTCCAAAGGCTAATTCAAGTTTCATGTAGAAATCACATTTAAACTCATATCTACATGCCTCCCATTGTATTAGACGTGCCTATTTAGCAAAAGAAATATGCTCCTAAACAAGGAAATACCATCCCATAGAGAATACGTAAACTGTCACCTGCCTGATCTGACCATTCATCATCAATCTACATCAGCAGAAACTACTGAATTTCAAATGCACATGAATAACTGTTACAGATAATGTACCTAATACAGTACCTAATAATATCTTTATTATTAACATAAAAGCAAAAGTACTGATTTATAAACAATTAGGAACAAAATTTAAAAAAAAAAGACTAAACAATTAGTGCACCAATAGGAGAGACAGTAGATACTGCATGATCAGAACAAGATACTAAACTTGATCAAGTTTTAGCAATCATCTCACTTGAGTCCAGTTTGTAGTGATCAGTATTCAATAATTTAAAGAATTTTGGCAGGCCTACATAAGAAAGAGATCACAGTTATCTAGAGAGAATAACATACTCACAGAATGAAAACAATTAGCGTTTATTATGCTTTTGGTTTAGAGCTTCAGTGTCTGTGCAGAATGCTGCTGCTCCACTCAGCAGTAAGCAGCAGTTAGGCATAGCCTGTTAGGTGAAATTTTGTTTTGTGATCATCCGTTTCTGCCTCTTCCTCACAGTATGATAGCATGAAGAACTAGCTTTCTAGGCTTGAAATTACATTTTCTTTTCCTGTATGAAATATATCATTTCATAAAAAACAGGAGAGGGTCACCATCATTCTGCACCACCTTAGGGAAAAGCATTGGCCCCAGGCAACCACTGAAGCATCTGAACAACCCACAAAGGGTATAACGAGATGTTTTCAACACTGTTTTACAAAGTTTTCCCATCATGGTAAAGTTGAATTAACAATAATTTTTAAATGAGAAATACATGCAAGCCAACAAGTGTTTCAAAGTCTCTCATTATGAAGACATGATGAAGGTGCCTCGGTCTTCTTAGGTAAGGAATGGCTGCTGCTGTATATTTAGGATTTCATTCTGAGTTTTGTAAGAATGCCAACAGTTCTTCCATATTGAAAAAAAAGTCTTCAGAAAGATGCAGATGACCTACCACCTGAGGGACCATTTGTGCTACCTGTATTATATGAGAGTACTAGGGAGTTAGGTCTCAACTCTTTAGATAGTAAGGCTTTTCTGGGCACAGCATTTTGATTAGTGATTTACATGTATGCTGAGGGATTGTGAAAATGCCACTTGTTTTATAGCCCAGATAAAATTTTATTTCCTTCTTTTGTTATAGGTATATAGGTATAAAGGTATAAATAACTACTATTTCTGATATAAGTGCAGCAATTGATATAACCCGATGGCATGCTACGTTGCCTTTGCAAAGCAACTACAAAGATTTCAAGACAGTAGAAAATTTGGCTCACTGCTGTTATTTATACCTATCTGTTGCCACTACTTATCCACTAGCATTGATCTAAATTTACATGAGCAGTGGTTTAATCGTATTTAATCGGTTCAGAAATACAAATTGCTTTTGTGCTCAGTGTGAATCTCGCTTACACCGGCATGCAAGAACCTTGAGTTAAAAAAAGTTTAGAGCTTTCTTTTTGTTGAATTGTTTGGAATAAAGGCCAGAGAGTGATCAGAACCTGCTATAACTATTTTCCAAAATAAGTCTTTTAAGCTGTGTGCTGGTAAAAAGGATTGTGCTACTTAGTCATCTCTGGGTACCACAAAAGCAAATTAATTAATTTTGTTTTGAGTTGATATAATGGAGATGTTATTCACTGAAGGAACGTGCACGTCTTCTGGTCACCATAAAGAGTACAAAGGTATTTAAACTATGATACTTTCACATATTTTGATATAGCCTATGAAAAGGAAGGTAATCCTTTGACAATTTGAAATTTAGATATAACAAGAAAATAATTAACATAATATTAACTACATCAGCAGTTAACTTGGAAAGATAAAAATTATTCTAAATTATGCTATGTGATTTACATTTGCTAAGAAGCAGAAAGTTTTTGTTGGAATGCACCGAAGGTAATGCACTCTCTACACTTCTCATCCTTTCAAGCTTGAATTATAATTGGAATTCAGAGCACAAATCTCCTTGTTCTGGATTTTCTAGACTGATGAACTTAGGAATTTTACAATTTTCTTCTTTCAAACTTACTGGAGACTAGCTGTTCTCCAATTTCCCTACCGCAATTTTCGTTGTGATGTACAAGCAACAGGTTGCTTGTAGTCTCCCAATAATTTTACAAAAGTGACCATCATAGCTGAACAGCAACGCATGATAGCTGAAGGTTAAACATGGCATGTATCAAAGTAAACTCCTTTCTTCTATTTACAAGAGGGTCCAGACAGACCCTCAGACAGCAGATGCAGCTCTGCAGGTGTCAGGCTGCAGGGAGTGCCTGGGGCCTCTCCGTGGGGCCTGGGCTGACAGTCAGCTCTCCTGCGTGAGGTGTGCTGTGGTTGACCAGTTGCGTCACCAGATAAAGGAGTTACGGGAGGAGGTTAGTAGGCTGCGTAGCATCCGAGAGGATGAGCGGGAGATTGAGAGGGCGTTCTCGGAGACGGTGCAGCTCCGGGAGTCCCCTGCCCCTACTGCAGCGGAGTTGTCAGAGGGCTCAGCACCGTGTGTAAAGGTGCATCATAACGCTGTTGAAGAGGGCTGGAAGCTGGTGAGCTCTCGTAGAAGGAGAAGGGCTCTTGCTCCTCCTCAAGACTTACAACAATAGAAAACAAAAATGAATTTCACTGAATGGTTTAAACAAAAACTAACTGAAAAAGCAAACAACTTCCTCTCCCACACCATCCAAACGCACGAACCTCCAAAGGGTTTTAGTGGAAATGAAGGCAACATCAAGAGATCAGCTGGACAACCTCTGCCACCAACCATGAAGACATTTGTCCTTGTCTAGCTGTCAGAAATAAGAACAGTAGAGAGAAAATCTGTATTTCATAAGCTGTTTTGTTTGTATGTCTTTTGCTTTGACCCATTCTGATTCCAGCTGGGTCTGCCACTAGCACAGATGACATTTCAGAGAATTTGTATATGGCCAATAATTATAAATTAAGCATTTAAATTAATTATAAATCTAAGCAATAGACTGACATCTCTACTGGTTAGCGCTTATTGCTTTCAACTGTTAAAATATTTTTAACTTGCTACCTCATGATTTCCTGTTTCATAAATATCATGGATAATAAGAAAATATGAACTATTACTCTCTTAAAAACAAACAAATAAATAGCTAAGAGAAAGAACCAAGACAAAAGAAGTTTAAAATCTGTTTTAAATAGTTAATTAAAAAAAATTAATGAAAAATTCTAGCCCCAAAAATCATTTTCCTGTTTAATATACACTTTTTTTAGTGCAAAATCATCCATTGACTTTTGTTTTACACAGTGCTAAGTCAAGACCTGGAGAAAAATGGCCATGTGCTGCATTTTACTGTACAAGACAGCTGATGCAAGCCACATTTCATTTCTGTCTTTTCACCTCTTCAGGAACTTAGTCAAGGACAGTACTTTTTAATGCTAACAGGCCTCAGATATCTGTTGCAACTTTTGTATTTCCTTTAAGTGATGAATTCAGTACATTTTTTGATATTTTGGAGAAGAGACACTTGAGCATGTATTTGGCGTCATGTGTGAAACATCTTCCTTATCTTAGTCTACAGAAACCTCCTATTAATCTGAAATGCTCTTGGATGCCTTTTTGATCAACTCATTTTTGTTCAGTTGAGGACCATGGCTATTAACAAGCACACAGACTAGTTTCAATGATATATTTCCTCTAAAGAGCACTGTTTCAAAACGGGTAACATGCTAATTGGCTGCCGAAAAGTGGTTTTTTATACTGTATAATAAGGGCTCTATCCTTGTCTGCAAGCTAAATTAAAGTATGGGACTTGGACTTCAAACAAAAATAATAGTCACAAATAACTGCTCACATTAAACAAAATAATTTTAAAATTTAAGGAAGTAAAGAATAAATCAGCGTAGCTGACAGCTTGGTGCAGGCTCAACTGAGATATAATAGATTTAAAGTGATGGTAAGTATCTAAATGGGGATATCAAACAAGCTTGCAAAAATAGATGCTAATTAAACACTTTTTTTTCCTTTTTTTGTTAATGTTGCCTTCTGTCTGGCCTGTTTTGGTATCTTTTATCTCCAGCGTAGTCAACACATACTGAAAAGATCTGATTAACTTTAGAAGAAATTACAAGTATGGAAATAGGGTTACCAAGAGGATTTTTGCCTTCCTCTCTCCCTCTCCCCATTTCAGGAAATGCTCTTAATCAAAGAGTAATGCCCAAACTCCAAGATGGCTAATTAAAGCCAAGAAGATTGAATAGCGAATACATTAATGTTACAAATGTTTCTGCTATATACTTAAGCAATATATGAGTGGGCTGTTGAAAAAGATGCTAGGCTTTTATTAAAAGCTTTTTTATCTAAAGAGTAAGGCACTCCAATAACGATACTTTTTCAAATATGCAGCAAGTTTAAAATACCAGCTGGTAGAGCAGCTGAATTAGACGGCAGAAGGATCTGGACTGAATCCTGAGCAGGGTTATTTGTTTTATTTTTTCCCTTTCCAACACACACACACACACACACTCACACACACTCACACACACATTCACACAGGATAGCAGTTACTTTTGTAAGTAACAGAGGGATTTTTCAGGATTCATATAGTTGAATTATTTTTCTCTCTTCTCTTTCCTTTCCAAAGTGCTCTCATACTGTTTTGAGTTTTTCCACAAAAAGCAAAAGAAAAACAACCCTCCCAACCATCTGAACAAAAGGTATGTATTTACTCCAAATAACTCCCTGTTTTTTTGTTCATCTACAGTTTTGTGTAGTGTTAAATTGCCTTGTTCAGGGAGTTACACAGAGTTTGAGTTTCCTTCAATAATAAGATCCTTTTATAGTTTTCAAACCTGCCAAAAATAAAAAAAAGAACAAGAAAAGAATGCATGTTTTCGCACTCTTTAGTCTGGGGCACTGAATTTTCTTTGATCCACAAGCTTTTTGCAATGAAAAAGAGTACCTGAGATTTTAAAACACTATGACAACCTCATGCTACTTCAAATTGTCTACCACAGTCTATTAGGAAGATTATCAAAGAGAGTCTCTTATTTCTGTGTGATTGCTCACAGATACATTTATACTTACAGGAAATTACCTAGAATATGTAACTACAAAATGTTTTTTATATGGAATACTGAAAATATTTCAGTGTAAGATTGTTGTTAACCCTTTATTCACCTTAAAAGGGGTACTGAAAGAGCTGATATTGTTGCTATAACTTTCTTCTCGATCATTTCCAGTCTATCTATGCTTGTGCAAGCAAACAAAAGAAGGGTTTGTGAAGTTTTCTTTACTGTTGCTCAGGTGAAAGACTGCATACACATCCAAGTGATATCATAAGTGATGATCCTCAAGCCAAAGCACAGATGTCCTCTGTCTTAAATTCATACTAATATGAATTTTCTCCCAATCTGGCAACAATTTTTGTGAAACATTCTTAAATAGAATTGCCTAAAACAATATTTCACATATTTAAAAAAAAAAAAAAAGTTAGTGATCCTTTGTGATATCACAAGTGATATTTTAATTCCAAACAAAGAGCTGCTGAAGATTCCTTGGCTATCATATTTGTTTGTACTTTTAAATTTTCCACAGTCTTAAGACCATGACCTTATAGTTAAGTCCCAGGAAAGTCTTTATCACCTCTGAGATTTCAATACTTAACTTAATTCATATACCTCAGTAGAGCTTTATCCTTCATCTTCTTCACCTTTCCTAATTGTCTCATCCTGATTCTTCTGATTGCCTAAATGGTAATCTCAGCATCTTCTCTTTCTATCTTGGTTACTGTAGCTTTATTTTAATTGTAATCAACATTTTAAACCCATCGGCAAATGCAGCTGGGCAACACAGTTCTGCAACCAACCCCATAATACTGGGAACATGGTCAAGGGGTCCCCATTTGTCAAGGTGATGTCAGCACATTCCTTTCACTGTCAAAAGTAAAAGAAAACATAAAAGCAAGCTATGTTTTTGTGGAAGTAGGACATGGGAAAGACATTTACTCTCATTTGTGGAAGAGGTTTCATTTTCTCACTCAAATGTCCACAAGGCTTCAAAATAAGTAACGCTGTCGTTTAGCTCCATCAATAAGACTAAAATGTACGCTTCAAAGGAACTGCTTAGGGAAGAGTCATCTCCTCTGAAGTTCAGTTGTTAAACGAGTGTCTCAGCTAGTCTGAACAGATATTGCTGTTCAATCAGTGCTGCTGGGGCCCTGCCTTAGAGGCCCCCTTTCACGCTCTATTCCATGCAGCAGCCTAGATTTAAACTGATATCACAAGGAGACGCAGACACAGAAAAGGCACTGACAATCTAGTCCTACGCTGAGTTAAACACCATCTCCAGGGGTGACGGCTCTGCATAGGGATTCAGTGTTCGGTATCTGGGCTCCGGCCATTGCCTGGGGGGCTGCCGCTGTGCCCCGCCGGGCTGCTCCAGGCCTTGCCTTGCTGACTGGGATTTGCATCTGCACCTCGGGCCTGCCTCATTGCTGCGGAAGCATCTGAAGACCCTGGTCACCCCCTGGCACCTGGCCCATTTTTCAGAGTAGACCACAACACGGGATAAACGTGAAAAAGAAAATTCCCGTCCACAAAGAATATGGCTTGTGCTATATATGGGTAAGAAACAGCAGGTATTACAGCTGGTTTGGAGCTACATACATACATGCTGTTTGGATGATTAGTAAGAGAGCTGCCTGGCCAGCTGGCAAGCCAGACAATACCTTGAGTTGATATTGCGGCTTTTTCCCTTAATATCTATCCCTCACTCTTAAGCAATCACTGCTCCTCATTAAACCTGTAAAAAATTGATTTTTTTCCCCAGACTGTACTTTTCTGTTTAATGTGGCTGGAAATGCCCAAAACTCAAAAACAGTAGGCAGAAGGGCTAACAGACAGACAGCAAAACTGAACAAAACTTATGTCATAAGGGAATCTCGTTTAAAGATATGAAGTGTATGTATGTCTGACATTTCCATAGATGATTCACAAGAGTGCTAAGTAAGACAAAACTATAGGGAAATAGTGTTCCTCACTTCAAATAAGAGAAACAGAAGGAAAAACAGATATTAACAGATACATTCTGAAAAAATAGGGTCTGCATGCAGATTTGGAAATGTGAAGCATTTTCCAGTGAAGATTCCTACACAGCTTTCGACTTCTCAGGTAGGCCAGCTGGACCCTGACAAATTCCAAATCTAAATGAGAAAAAAGCCAGCTGATTTATGTGAAAACTAACAGTCTTTCGAAGCTATTGTGGTATTGTAAGACGCAGAGATCTAAGATCAAGCATTTGAAAGAGTGAAAGGAATTACAAGTAAAGCACTATTCCTAAAGTGTCTCAACCTTGGGAATAACTAGAGCTACAGTAATGCCTCAGGAGAATGAGCAGCACAGAGGAAAGCCAACAACCTATATTTATATTAAGAACCACAGCAGAGCAGGAACAGAGATATTTTCGCCATGAAAAAGAGCTGCTGGCTGTGCTACTTGCAATGATGCAATTCCATCTGTTCTCCGGGCACAAGGGGGTTAGCAGTCTCATTCGAGTCGTTCGAAAGAAACAGAGAAATCTCTACTGAGTGCACACTTAAGTGAGCACAGCGTACTCTGTCGAGAAAAACACACCTCTCCCAAAGGACAGTATCACCCAGCCAAGGGATGGACTCACTTGGGAACCAGCCTTTGTTTCTGACACTAACTGATCTGCACCCAAGTTTTGAGACCAAGACAGAGAGGGAATGAGGAGGAGTCTGAGCATCCCCGAAGATGCTTAGACTCCTACAACACAAGAGGTAAAGATGAGCAGGCATTTCATATGACTGGCTCCAGGTATCAAATACCTGCACAAAACAAGGTGAAAGCTAACAAACAGCCTAAGCACCAGCTCAAGCACACTCATCACTGGGGAGAGATACAAAGTCATGGTTGTGGATGGGACAAGGTATAGCCAGGCAAAGGATTTTGAGGGAACAAATAAAAGAAATAGGGTTATAGTTTCACCTAGAATGTGAGGAGCTCTTTCCATCTGGCAGCTTACCACTTTGTCCAAATGTATACCCTACTAAGGATCTCACACTGTTCAAACCACTAAATGAGTGCTCCTTGAAGAACCCCTGGAAACATGAATTATCCATTTACTCAACATATGCATTTAACTGAAGGAAAGATACTGAACAATTTAACCTAATGCACTGGTAGTGCGATACTGGCACTGGAAGTTGAAGGGTCGGTCACAGAAACATTGTCTTCTCAGTGAAAACTGAGAAAAAGTGCTACTAAGGGTTGGGGGAAGGAAAAAAAAAGAAATACAGTCAGTGGAGGACAGTAACTAAATTAAAGAATTGAACCTGCACTTTTCTGAAGACCTTGGAATTACAATCTCTGATTATATTGCAATATTAGCTCTGCAGATTTAGTGACTGTGTAAAGCTTGGAATGATATAAAATAATATACCTTTATATAAAAGAAAACTGATACGAGTGGAAGACATTGTTTTGGTCACCAGTAAATACACCTCACTGGTACAATGTGTTTTGCGTAGACAGGTGTAGCCTGGTGCCCCATCCTGTTTCCTGGATAGCTGTTTGGCCTTTTTTGTTACAGGACAAAGCAAATAACCAAACCAATGAAACATTAATTTCATTCTTTTTAAAATAGCAGCGTCTGCTCACTGGTATGTTCTGACTACTTAGTGCCACTCCATTCATGAGAAATTGACACGCATATGGATTAAAGGACTAGATTACCCTGGGGCTACAGTCATTTTGTGTAAATGAGCCACAGAAAACAGGCAAAGTGAATTTAATGCTTAGCTATTTCTTATCACATTTTTTTTTCTTTTCATTGCTATCCATTTGATGAAAATCTGTAAACATATCCTCATGCTATTTGCTTTCCCAGTTTTTGAAACATTACTTCATACCAGAGAGAAAATGCTCTTTATTTTATTACTGGTCCCCACAGCCGTGACTGATAATTTCCTTCCACTTTTTCTATGGCTTCTCTTAGATCCCTTGTGCTGCCTAGTTCTGGATCCTATGTCATCTGCACAAACTCTGTGAATTTACTTTGACATAACGCCTTGTCTATTTATGATTAACAAGAAAACATTCTTTTTACAAAACTTAGCCCTCTTTCTGGTTACATGTCCCTAGACACAATCTTCTTTAATTTACGGATTTATTTCCAATTAATCCATGTTGCTTTTATTGATGATCGTTGCTACTTATCAGTACTTCTACTAGGAAGCCAGTGATTTATTGATATAGAACATACAGTTTTATAATGGCATGCTAATCTCTGTCTGCTAACAGGACTGATAAATGTATTATTAGCTGCACAATCACTTTCTCACAAGAAGTAACAGTAAAGAAAAAAACTGAGATTCAAAGTGCCTAATGAAGTATTATCTTTCTAAGTAATTTTCAATCAGACAGTAATTTCATTGATTTTCCAGCAGTTCTGTTTTCTGGAGTCATTTAAGTTATTTATTTCCATTATTCCTGTAATTAATTTAATCTAAGATGATCAATAAATTATTCACAATAATTGTTTTATTAACTTGCAAAACATAATTTCAGAGATTGTCAGAGCAGCAATTCTTTTCTGTTTTATTTTTATTTTTTTCTTTCAAAAAAGAAGAACAAAAAGAGAGGTATATGGCATTGGGAGCATCTAACTGAGAAAATCATCTAGAAGATCTTCGAAAATTCTTATAATGAGTCTTATCTTGGCTCTTATCCATACTCCAATACAGAAAAACTAGAGAGTGTGCAAGAATTTGCAAGCTGTAAGCTCATTTCCTCATTCTAAAATGGTCAGCTGCTGTCATTCGATGTCCCAGTTTCACTATGAGACATGATTCCAAAGATTTTGAGGAGATACAATGTGCTTATTAGATGCCTAATTGTGTAACCACCTACGTAGCTAACTCCTACAGATTTTTTACTGATCAAAGTATCATCAGGTCATTCTCAGCTGACTTGATATTTACAGTTGTATATAAATGCTGCAGTCCAAAAAATGATTTTCATTTTGCAATACATCCTTCTAAGTCTATTTTGTTATTGCTAGGAAAAGCTTTTTTATGTTTCTTTCAGGCTTTAGTCAGATCAGTATGGGGTTGTATAGCTTTGTCCCTCTGTTCCAGCTTCTTTACAGAGGAACAGTGCAGCTCAAAAACACAGTTCAGTGCAAGGGAACCAGCTAAATTTCAGTGATCGTCTTATGTCCCTTCTAGTCTCTGTTCTCATCTTTTGTAATTTTTTTCAATAGTTGTCAATGTGCTTTTCTAGTGATTTTTGTGGGAAAGAGCCTCAGATAAGTTAAAAGTCAAAAAAGTTCCTGAACTTTTAGTCTTTTTTTCCAATACATCATACTAATACATGTGCTTTATTTTCAAATCTCTTACATTGACCAATCAAATAAATAATTTCACTCTTCTAAGAGGGAGGAGGAAGAAAGGGAGGGAATCATTGCTTTTGCCATAAATCTCTGTCCAGGAGCTAAGCAAAATCGTTTCTGAAGTCACTCACTCGATGTAAAAAAATTTCCATAAGCAAATGTTTTTTGAAATTCTTACATTTTATGTTTTGTTCTTCACAGATTTTTTTTTGCTATAAACATGGTAACCGTATTTATGAGTTTATACACAGTTGATTTGCTAACATATAAGCTTGGGGGTCAAAAAATAGGATTTTCTTTAGTTCTTCTTCTATTATTTGTCATTTTGTTTCATCTTAATTTTATTTAGTTACTCCCCTGCAGAGGATGTTAAAAAAAAAAAAAAAGAAAAAAGAAAATTGGAATAATTATCAAGCAATCTTCTTTAAAAAAGAAACAGAACAAAACCAGAACACAAGCATGTGAAATACTTCATTTCGAGAAGGGGTGGGGGGGAAGGTTAGTTAAGACTGAGTCTCCTTGCCATGAGATGCAGTCTGTCTCAGTGCTCATTAGAACCAATCTGTGGACAATACTCTGCTCTGTCACATGATATGCACAGAGGAAGTGATGGTTTGACACTCATGAGAAAATGAAGCATTGTCTTGAATGAAGCAAAATCTTATTTGATAAGAGTATAGAATAAGTTTCTGCTTCAAAATGATTTCTAAGAGTCCATTTGAGATTATATACATATATTATTTATATATATTAAAAAAACATGTTATAGATAGAAGCACAGTGTGTTGTAGGTGGCTACAAATATGACAACAGAATGCTTTAAACCATCATTAAAGAAAACAATCAGTAAATATTTTAGAAATATCTATGAATTATTAATATTTTATGAGTCAACTTTAGTATCTGAGCTGTTACCCCTGTACTCATCTCTTAGGGTGCCAACAGGACCGTGAACGTATGCGAGAGGGTGCTGTGAGCGTGGGAACAAGCTGCACCCACGGAAGCTGGAGCAGCTGTGGGCAGCCCCGCACCGGGAAAGGTGTGCGCCCTCGGGGGCACAGGCTCCGCATAAGGCTGCCGAGCTCAGCTCAACTCACCACCGCCTCTGCAGGGGAGCTCCTCGCGGGAGAGTGGAGCTCTGGCTCCTAGGGACACAAGTGACAGAATATTCCCCGTTAGCCGGTGCGATCCGGAGCAACGTTGTCTGGTGATTAGTTCAGTTTTAGATCAGTGGCGAATCTCAGTGCAAATCCTGCACCACGACAAGGCAGGTAGAGCACTTAAAAGCCAGAGTTTGAAGTGAACAGGCGCCCTGCATCTTTTACTAGTGAATTATACATATGCAGTGCTGTGAGTGGGGAAGCAAGGCGAAGTGTGCTAGATGCTTTACTTTTTTTTTCTCCCCCCTCTCTCTTAATTCTCAGTGCTGCTGTACCGTGGGGGGAATAATTACACATTGAATTCTCCTGTAACTTGGCAAATGCCCATCACAGGTGAGTTGACTGAATGATTGGTGTCCTCTCCGTGAGAAGGGGGGCCCCGGCTCACAGGTCCTACTGACCTATATACTCAGCAGGAGCACGGTGTCAAAGTAAGGTCATGACTTCTCGTGTCCCTGCCTTTTACAAAGCAAGATCATATCATGTCTGATTTTTTCCTAGTCACACTTCAGCTAATCTATTTCAGGTTCGTATGACAGAATATTGCTAAGTGAACATGTGTAGTGATTTCCTCTTCCTTATTGTTATAAATGTAATTTTCATTAATTCAATATAGTTACTTTTAAATGTATATATTTTACAGTTACAGTTGAAGTATTTCAACTACCAAGTTATGATAAAAATTGTTTGTGATTATGAAACATATCTCTCTCAGGAAAAAAAAAAATCTCTACTTACTTCAGGCAGAGCTGGAGTACTCAATTGTTTTGATTTCAATGGTAAATATTCCCCTTAATATGTGTGTGTCGTAAAGAATTTATCTACAAAATACTGAATATTCAGGAAATATTTTTTTGTGTGTTTCTGGGAAGGACAGTATCAAGCAAAACACTCTATTTTTCCATGTACCTTCTGCATTCCATAAGAAGTTCCTTTTAAAACACAGCCTTCTCTGAAAAAAGATGCCTGGATAACTCACATAAATTTGGGTTCCACAAGAGGAATGAGAGATAAAGAGATGATGGCCCTGAAGACATTGTAGGGTAAACTTTCTTTTGCACTACTTACATACGTACAGAACTATTACAGTTGTTGAATCGTAGAGTTGCTTGGCAGATGATTTATGGATTATATTAAGTTAAAGTGCGGCACTTTTTCAGGAATCGTTTTTGCTTATACCTTTATCCCATCGCATCATCATCAGTAGAGGATGAATGTAAACAGAACACTACATTTCCTCCATAACACGCAATCAAAACATAGCAGTAAGGCCCCGCAGAAAACAATCAGAATCTTTTAAAAACAACACACGAACTGCAATAACTGATTAGAGCTCTGCTCCTTATCCCCCATTCTCTTCTATCATCGGACTTCTGAGTGACTATATGAGCTTCTTATAGATGAAACTGTGATATATGGTCACCATTAAACAGCAGGATATAAATGTGAATGATTATGTGCTGCTGCTGCATTAAAATTTCCCACAATACTTACTTGTTAGCAGAGATTGGTATCTCCACCACTGGCTGTGTAGTTTTTAGTGGTACTTCAGATGTATCTGTCAAGCCTTCTGCTATGCAGGTGAATGGAACAAACGGAGTAGAGTGCCTCCACAAACTGACTGAGTGGGTGCCCTCGTGCAGAAAGTCTGCCTAGGCTGCGGTCAGACAGCTGAATGACACATGCACAGCTGGGACGTGTTGAGTAGGGATCACGGAGCAAACAGCCCGGCCAATTTATAACTGCTGAGGCCAGGGTTTGTTTGCTTTGACAATTATGATTTTTCTTTCTGGATTTTTCCATCCGTGACAGAATGACTAGTGTGGTCACAGATTTGCTGTCACTCTTATAGTTCAATATTCCAATTTCCATTTGGAAAAGTAAGGCAAACCTTTTGTCTGAAGTATGGCTCTGTACAGTAGAAGATTTGCCTATCTCCAGCACCTTTTTAAAGCCATTGTGTTGGTCTTCTTTAATGCACTTCCCCTTCTTCTGTCTCTTCTGTTTTTTTCTTGCTATATTGTGAGATTCAGTAGACTGAGAACAGTAAATCACTACTCTCATTTAAATATTTCCTTAGAACAAGCACTTCACAGCACTATCGGCAGTAATACCCCCTCATCCCACCCCACTCAAACACGTACATGCACCCTAACAGCACAGGACAGCACAGGGCAACACAGTAAAAAAAGAACTTAATTAAGAACATGACTAATTAAATAAGAATTTTATTGAATTTTTAAAAATATAAAAGACACTATGCTTTGAATTCCCAAAGGAAAGGTGTTCTTCAGGCAAGAAGCATCAGTTCCAGTATGTCAGGTAAAAGACCTAGAATTTTTCAATTTATTTGTACAAAACTAGCACTCAAATTCATAGGCTAAAGGGGGTGGCACGATCTTCAGAGTCCACACAAAAGCTGCTATGAAAAATATAAAAGCTAAACTTAAAATTACCTACCCAGAAGCCACTGAAAATTATGGTGAATGTTGAAAGTTGAACTTGATATGCATTTTTCACGAGAAACGGAAGGTTAATCAACCAGTTCACAAGAACTGACCAAGTACAATGAAATACATCTAGTCTAGATAATAAATCTTACTACTGATTTTGTAAAAGCTAAAGATGATTTATGCAGCCATTGAAGGTTATGTAAAATAATACATCATCTTACAGTTCAGATACTGCTGATAATGTTGATTTCTAGGTAACGCAGTTATATTAATATAATGTTATGCAAGGTATCCCCATATACAACACTTCATTTGAAAGAGGCACTGAGAACAAAATGCTGCAACTCTAAACAATCACTATTATGTCAGGTTTGTCCTCAATACTGCTAAAAATTAGTCCAATAATAGGTAGTATTTTGTGCAATACTAAATATACCTATTAGAAGTTATTTCAAAGCTTTGCATTTTTATTTTAGGAACCTCGTGGAGTTAATAGCTGACAGCGTATTTGTCCAGTGCAACTTCACAGCTGCTTATACAAAGTGTGTAAGAAGAATCCAACAAAGATCAATGTCCTTTTGCATCAGGTACTTTGAAGAGACAGAAGCCAACCCTATCTCAAAAAAGCTTGTTACCTAAGTAGGAAGAAATAGACAAAGGAGCTGAATTAATGAAAGCATTTTGTGTTTATTTTGACTTAATTTTTTTTACTTTTCTATAAAAAAAAAATTACTTGAGGAAAATTCTGGACTGCTTACTCGTTTAATCAAATGTGGTCAGGGAATCACTGGCCTTGCATGGCTTGAGGACCAGTGACTGCTGCATCCTCTCACGGCTGTGATGGGCCAGAGCAACCCTGCTGTCCCCAGGGCTGTGAGACCCAGTCCCTCACCACTGTCCTGCAGGCCCTGCACTGGACCTGGTGCCCTCTGATGAGGAGGCTCCTTAGTGGCTGATGTCAAACTGGTGCCTCCACCAGTGCAGATGGGTGGCACAGGCGGATTTCATGCTCTACTCCTTCCTGCTCACTCTAAGGCTGTGTTTACTTTGCTGGATCGGTTTGATATAAGATCCAGAAGAGTTTCGTGGGCAATATGTAATCACATGCAAATTACCTAAGCCATTGGAAGAATGCAACAATCACTGTTAAGAATGGAGCTTCTCAGCTGTTGTAAAAATCTTCTCTCCTCGTCCATATTCATCGAGCTATGAGTGAAAATATGTTCGTGAAATCCCAAGCATGAAGTAGTAGTGCTGAGTTCTTTCATATTTTGTATCGCTAGAGAAGAGACCTCCTTAAAGGCTCTTCAGAGTGGCACAAAATCATCAGTTCTTCCTTTGGCACCAAGGAGTTGCCATCCTCGCCACAAACTGTTAATAGGTATAATGAAGCAACTACATGTGAATGACCATAATTCATGTTATGAGACTGTCAGTGATCTATATGACAGAGTGGATACCACCTAGGTATGTCAGCAGTGCTGTTAGACACTGCGAGCAAAGCAGACCTTCCAGAGTACGTCGCAGATGGCTATCACAGAATCACAGCATCGTTTAGGTTGGAAGGGACCTCTGGAGATCACCTAGTCCAACCCCCCTGCTCAAGCAGGGTCCTCTAGAGCATAGTTCCCAGGATCACGTCCAGACGGGTTTTGAAGATCTCCAGCGAAGGAGGCTCCACTACACCTCTGGGCAACCTGTGCCAGGGCTCTGTCACCCTCACAGGGAAAAAGTTTTTTCTCAGGTTTAGGTGGAACTTCCTGTGGTTCAGTTTCTGCCCGTTGCCTCTTGTCCTGTCGCTGGGCACCACGGAGAAGAGGCTGGCCTCATCCTGTTGACACTCCCCCTTCAGATACTTGTACACATTTATGAGATCGCCTCTCAATCTTCTCTTCTCCAGGCTATGTGGATTGGGAGTAGAGTCTATCAACGTGACACAATTTTTTCACATCTCTAATAAGAGGTGCCAGGCAATCCAGCAAACCGCTGAGCAAGAGGCATGCTGCAGACAATAAAACTATTCATTCTCCAGGGACAGCCAGACTGCATAGAGTATGTGCCACAAGAGTTTACCACCTACTGAGAAATGAGCCATGTGTGCAAAATAGGATTTTGTTTACACGAGACCAAAGAACAATCTCAAAAGATTTAAGTGTCAACATTATGAGTGAGATTCATGCTTCAGGTCCAGGAGAAGCAGCATGGACAAGTAGAGCTAGGAGATATGTTTCTTAAACAGGCTAAGAAAACTAGTTTAGTACATACAAGCAACAAGTGAGGTAAAAAGTGGATAGCATCAAAAATAAAACTGAACCCTGAAGTCTCACTTCTGCTGACCGAAAATATTTTTCCATTGCACATTTGTGGTATAGTTTCAGTGAAGTAAGGCTTTCTGGAGGTCACAAGGATGGGGATCTGGAAACTGAAGACACGTCTTGCAAGTGATAGTACCTGAGGTGCTCTATGCTTACATAATAGGCTACAAAATGAAATTATTCATCTGCAGGTGGGAACTAGAATCCAAATCATCTTCAAATCCTCCTTACAAAGCAATGAGTCATCAGATTCACTAAAAGAAGCAACAAAGAAATTGAACATGAAAGCAAAAGAAGCTGGAAGAGATCCCTAACTGGCATGTCAACCATTTAAAATACTGTCTCTGAGACTGGATGACTCTTGCAGCCCATGCAGCAGCTGGCAGGCTGGAGAAATAAGCCTTATCCTGCCACCATAAAGGACAATTTGCTGAAACCTACGAAGGTGGAGCAGTAGAGGGCAGCAGTGCAAATGGTACTCAAATGAATAAGCAGTCAATTTTCTAATTTAAGCAGATAGCTTGCTACAACAAGCCACAATAATTGAGTGGTTCTGCACTGAAACAGCAAATGGTCTTATAAAGTAATGGTAAAATGAAACACTTACAGCTGCCTTGGTAGGGAATCACATTAACTCTATAATAATGACATCTCAACAACAAGATTGATATTTCAGTGTAAGATTAAGAATTAGAAAGATCATTGACCAGTTAACCTGATAATGTCATGTCAATAATGTTTATCAGGAATAAATTAAGTTTATGTGTAAAAGCATGGCTGAAAAGGACTCTAAAAACTATGCCCTAATGTCACATAGATTGCTCTCTCCTTTTGTCCTCCCAGTTTTCCCCTTAGAGGCCAAACAACTCACTGTTAAAGTGGTAGATGTGTTTCTATGGAAAGCCTTAATTTAGACAAACTACCCTTTTAAAAAAATGAATGCTTGTCTGGTTGCATCTTGCCTGGCTTATGCCCTACATGACTGCTCTTTGGACTGTCACTTGTTTTGTGTGCTCACTGCAGTCTAACAACTGAACTTGTACTCTGGTATCCACATACAGTGTTTTTTCAGAGGGTTATGGTTTAATTTATAAGACACCTTCATTTTCTGTACTCAATTAAGTTGTTCTTTTGGTCATTAAAATCCTTATAAAAAAAAAAAAAAAGGAGAGAAAGAAAGAAAGAAAAAACAAAATGCCAGACAATGCTAAACATGAGTTAGGGAAGGGGGAAGCTTTTATACGGTCTCCATGAATAATAGAAAGCCAGAGTGCCTGCACATATCACAAATGTTCTTTCAGTAGATTTTCTAAACTGCAACCATATGCTTGCAATGCAGAAATATCACAGGGAGTACTGTCCTACTTATTACAGCAAAAACAGTGGGTTTTAGCTCTTCTCAGTTAGGCAGCAATGTAATGTGGTTAAATCAGCAAAGCATTCCCGAGAATATAAAATCCTTGTAAAATTAAATGGTTGCATCATTCTCTGGCTCCTCTGATGTATCTTCTCCCTAGTAACAGGGACCCAGAAAGGTTCCCATGGAGAATAGCGTGGTGCTGACATAATCTGAGGTAACAGAGCAATGTGCAAAAAGGGTTTTTTGTTTGTGTGTTTGTTTGTTTGTTTTAAGGTGATCAGGAGAGAGAGAAATGACTAGCAAGGAAGGACTGCAGGATTTTAAATGTTAAAAAAAAACACGAAAGGACTGTGTGCAAAGCACGTCAGCAGATTATTTGAGGACAGTATGATGACAGATGTTTCTGCTTTATTATATATATGAAGCAAACCTGTTGGCTTGTGAAATGCCCCTTTTGTATTTCTAGCACCAAGTCTTAGCAATTACAATGTGATACTAGAGCATATGGCAGTGTAATTGAAGGTGTGGCAAGAAATTAGAGCTAGGTACTCATTGTCATATGTTCCCCTCCACTAAGCAGAGTAGAGGGAAGCAGATGGGCACAAGCCAAAGCGAGGCGCGAAAGGCTGGCAAAGTCTGTCCAGAAAAAGGCAGCAACGCCACACTTTGGTGCCTGTCAAAGTGGTGAGCCCTCAGGAGCGAGCTGGAACCAGGCCCTGTTGCCTCAGAAGGTCTCACTCAGATTTCAAGGTGTGTTAGCTCTGAATAGGAGAGTGCTAGCTACATGAAAACGAGCGCGTGCCATGCTGCAGCATGCCTCTGGAGATTGGGCTCTTAGAAAAGAGCAATGATACCGAGCCATGGAGAGCACCAACGCGAGAGCGGGAGGAGCGTGTGTCTGGGGGAGCCCGTGCCATGGGCACCGGCCACTGCTCCCTCTCTCCCTACCCCAGCATCAGGCTGCTGTGAGTGGTGCTTCCCTATAGCCCTTCAGATGTGGGTCTCTGCTCATTCGTTTGTTTTCTATGTTGTGTTCGAAGATATTACATCATTGTTTAGCTCAAAGCATTTGCAGGATGTTTTGGCAGCACTTGGAAATCCAGATAAACCATGGCCCATTCCTGTTAACTATTGCCTTCCTTCTTCACCATCCTTCTTATTTCTAAAGTGGATATAAAAACTGCTTTCAAACCAGAATGGCAGAAACTTGCACCAGCTGTACACTAAACTACTGGCTAAACACATTGGCAGGTAGTATGGGAAAGATGAGTCATAATTATTACATGATTTTATTTCAGAATAATAATAAAAAGTATTAAGAAATTCTATAATGTTCATCTCTCCAAGAATAGTCTTTTCTTGTAAGTACGGAATATGTGAGCAATAAATCAAATTTTAGTCAGCAATTGATTTTAGGTCATTATCTCTATCCAGTATCACTTAGTATCTGTGTCTCCAGAAAATCAATATCACAATAACTATCTTTAGCGTGTGATTTACAATTATACTTCCTATGTATAGAATCCTGTATTAAGTATTCATTACTTTGATAAACTAACATCATAAACAATGATCTACTGATTTTTTTCTGTAGTGAGAAATAACCTATGTTATGTTTTTATGTGAAAAAAAGATTTATTTTTTTTTAGTATTTCAGTGAAGAAAACAAAATAAAGAAATAATTCTGTTCTAAATTCTGGGTGTCAGCACTACCCTGCCTTATGCAGCTACTGAAATCAGGCTACGTCTTGCAGTCAACCAGCCCTGCAATTAATGGGTTCGGTATTAATACGATTTTTAAGATGGGACAAGCTGAAAAGTAATGGAGTTGTAAATTCACACAAACCACTGCTGGGTGGTTTGTTTTATTCACATCTAAGTGATATCTTCTTCTAGTTTATATTAGACATATGACAGTGAATTTGTTATACTACAGCAGGGGGCAGCATGGTATGCAGTTTCCACTCAATAATCGGGCTTAAGGCACTAACAATGCGATATCCTAATTAGCGCGGAGGCTTGCTGGTTGCGATGGCTGTGTAGACTCCGCTCCTATCACAACAGGCACAGGAGTACCATTTCCATGGCTGATCTGTAGGACTTGGCATAGTTACAAAATATCAGTAAGGTATCAAAGAGAGAGACAAAAAAAAATCATTATTCGGAAAGATTAAGGTATGTAGTGTAGGCTAAGACCTCATTTTTTAATCAGTCCTCAGCCATTAGTGCACGAGCACTTCAGATACTAAACATCAGATTACTTCCCCTTTCCTTGATGTGGCGCAGATATGAGGCTGACACAGTGATAAAATGACACCGTTCTCTGCCTGCAAAGCTATTCCAGGGTCTTTATGTTGCACAGCCAAATGCACAATATGAAGATAAAATGCTCACACCGAAATCTGTTTTGCCAAAGACTTTTGCGCAATTAAGGCACTGAATCTGAAGACATGCTTTTCTACCAGATAGTGCTGGCAATTGGGAGGATTTATCTTTAGTAGTGGTCCCCCAAAGGTCAAATGTGAACACGATTATGCCAAAAGCCTTTTGTTTATAGATGTGCCTCTAGGATCGATATAGTTGTTATGAAAGTGTGCTGGGAATGAGGAGAGCACTTGCAGTATTTTGCATAATTGATTCTACACTTGATTTAAAGTGCACTGATCCTTACTTCTCTGTTTTTAAACTCAGAGCCATAAATGAAAAGATTCCAGTTAATGCTCAAGAATCTGTTTTACCACATAATTTCTCAGCCTTGCTAAGTAGACTATTTTGTCCTTATTACAGTGTAAATTAAAGAGAGCGGAAGGAAAATTGATTATTAATTTCCTTTAAAGTAGCAGAGCAGAATTAATGATATCATAGCTTTTTGATCAGGATGGCTAGTTTTTTAACCAAACAGAAAAATAGCTCCAACTGCTAATCAATTACACCTGGATTAGGAGATATTACTAGCAATTAATGATCATGTAGCATTGAAATCAATGAGGCTTGTCAAAAGAAATCATGAGGCCCATAACATTTCCACCGTTTAGTTACTGTAACCTCAACATATTTAGTGGAAAATGAGAGCTCCTTACTGAAAATCAGGAAGGCTAACAACACATACTGAAAAAAATATCAAGGTACCCAGAAAAAAGGATGTCCTCAAACCTCCCTGAGTTCCACAGGTTAAAATTAATTAAAAAATGAACTTCTGAATATTCCTCACACTGTGTGTGTGGTGCTGGTGGGGGAACCAAAAAAAAAAAAAAACTCAACATTTTTTTTTCTTTTGATTAATTAATTTTCTTGAAAGTGGATTACATTATGATTTTTCATAACATGAAATATGAAGATTTTCAAAGTTTCAACATGAAACCAAATGAAACTCAACAGTTTTGCTTTGAGAGGCTGAGTGTATCTGAACCTGAGTTAAGCAGTTACATTCCTGTTAAGACATCTCAAAACAAGTCTGATTTTGGGGGGGAGGGAGGGAGGGAGGGAGAGACAAAGGTTAGATCCTATTGCTGATTTTTTTAGTGATCAGCATCTTCAAAAAAACAAAGCTTCCTATACAGCTATCATGTACCTAAATATGGATTTCCTCCTGTAGCTGGTGCATCTAGCTTCTCAAACATTGTCTGTTTCCTTTTCTGAAAGCCAGCGCTGTCAGCGGAGATTTTACTCGCAATAGCCACATGTGTCAATGAAAATGCAGATTGAGTTTGTGAAAAATGAGCTAATGTCTGCCAGGGTGAAAGAGTATGGATTTTAATGCACCAGCACTGATAGTTCTGGGGAGCAGACATGCAAAACCTTTGAAGTGCATACAAACTGTCCCTCAGTGCAGTATCTAGCAGGTGACTCTCAATGAGCTTCATGGTGCTTAAGTACACCTAAGAGGACACGCAGAAATCAAATACTTTCTGTACAAGGCTGGTGCATGGCACTGTGGGACTTGGGGGAGAAAAAAAAGGGGAGGGGAGTCTGGAGGAAGAATTAAGTATCAGCCTTCATGCACATGGCTTATTCATTTCTTACCATAGTTCCCTGATCTTATAGTGAGGGAGCACTAAAAGTGTGAGTGTAAGGCTGGTAGGAAACTGCAGAGAGAAGGTCAGACAAATGGCAGAGAGAGTTTACAAATGCTTGTGGTGAAAGCCATGGTAGAGTGAGGTAGGAAGCTGCGGAAGCAGATAAGAGATCCTGAACACAAATTCATAGGATTTTCTTTGGCCTAGCACTTAGTTACTCTCCAGTACACCGCACCAATTTCAGACTCTGATTGTGCAAACAGAAGTGAGCACAGATGAGTGTGCTGCATACCCTGTATGCAGGGTCGGACTAGTGCAAATAGACGAAGAAATGATATTGCGGTAAATTAACACTACTGCTGATACATTGCATCGTTATGCTTTCTTAGGAAAGTCTGCAAACTGTATATAAGCTATGGCTATAATGCCCAATGCTTACAATACTTATTGTTCATGTATACATAAAACACAAATTGTTCCACAATACTTTTAGCTATGGCATTTTTAAAAGGAGTTTGCAATGGGAAAGTATGTTATGGTGTTACATTATGCTATGTGTTGGAAAAAAAAAAGAAAAAAAGACTGTTTGATACTTCTCTGAGGGCCATTTTCTCTGGTCTTGCACAGCTGCCAATATGTTACGCTGGTCCTGATTTTTCAAACACCTGAGAGAAAAATCTCAGAAAATGCAAAGGTAAAGCCTGACCTTTGTAAGATCACCAACAGAAAATCTGTGTATGTGTTACCAGGAGTAACGGGCACACTCAGTATGCATCAACACTAAGCTCTTGAAATTTCCGTTAGGTGAAAGAAGCTGCAGCTCACACCTGAGCTCAGGTTCTATCTCTTCTCCCGTTACTAGCAAGAATTATGGCTTTGCATGGACTTTAAGTAATCTTTTTCAATTTGAAATTTTTAGGAAAAAAGTATATGTGTATTTGTTATCAAAAAATATTTTCTTGCTTATAGCCATTACATTTAAATCACCTTGTTAATTCTACACGTGCAAACACATCCACAAGTCTCATCTGGAGTTGTGTAGTTCTGAAAGCGGAATATGTCTGGCCGAAAGTCTCCACCACGTACATTGTAGAGAAAAGAAGAAGAGAAGAGCAAGCTTCGTTATTTCAGTCACTTGAGGTTAGTTTTCAACTCTGAGTTCTCTCTAGCTGTTCAGCAACCCCAATTAACCAAACTTCAGTTTAGCAAGCTTCAGGGTTAACCAAAGGTCAGTTACAACCTTTAGCATCAATGAACACTATTCACTGGGCTTTTAGCTCAGCTTGTTTTCCTTACAAGTTCTTATATCTTAAATCTTCAGAAATATATTTTTTTGCTATTATTGGAAAGTCTTCTTTTGCATCTCCTGCTAGTCTAGAAGCCAGATGAATTCTCTCTGCTATATATAGGCTCTTGCCTGTATATGTCATATATATCATATATATCATTCAGGTTTGGGGACAAAATTACTGTTCCTGCCACTCTATGTTATAAGTGTTTGCTCATTCCTTGCACTGTTCAAATTCTTACCCTGTAAATATCTGCTAAATGAACCAGGACTTTCTAAAGTAACTCAAAATACACAGATTAATAAATTACCTATCAGATGAAACACTGCTGTAGACCTTGCATTCAGTGTAGATTTTGCCTCTTCCTAGTCCACAAGATTGTGTTTAAGATTCTGATTACAAAGTAGAGTTGAGATATATTTATAAGGTATAGAGGAAGTTCTTCAGTATTTTACTTTTGCCAAGAAACAGAGATGCTGCATAATATGCTGTTTTCATTGCCCCTTTTCATTCTCTTTTTTTTCATCCTACCTCTTCTGTCTACTATTTTCTCAGATGTTTTCTAAGTCAGCCTGCGGGGTCTCTGGCTAATGTAATATCCAGCATTTTGCAGAGCTTATTGCTAATTTTTTTCACTTCTTTTCATTTTCCTCTGCCTATAGCTTCAAATAAAGACACATGCCCACCACCTAACAGCATGCTTTTTGTAAAAGTTTAATCCATGATTTATATATGTGAAATTCTTAAAGGAGGCCAGGATAACCAGGCAAATACTTCACAGCTGCAAGCTGAAGTAATCGCTTCATAATGTATTTAATAAGTGGCAAAGCACACTAAAATTTGTAATGAGTTGTCTAGAACTGCAGTCTCAGGCTGCAAAATATTTTATATTTAAAGCTAGTAAGCAGACAACATATGGTATTTCATTAAGTTTCCAATCTTCTTTTCATTTTTGTTGGGGTACAGAATGGTTTATGAAACCCCTGAACTTGATCTTCTATTTAGCTTGAGGAGTCCTTTAATTTCATCTCTGCTTTTCTCTACTCCCTGTTTTAAAAGAGTTAACAGGATAGCTTAAAATGCCTCTGCTTTGACATCATCTGCATTCTTTTTTTCTTTCCTTTTTTTTTTTCTTTAGATATTTCATAGTTGTTCTGAGGCTTTTTATGTCCATTAGGAGACTTGTGGTGTACTTATTGATATTTTATGCACAAATCAAACCTTGGCAATGGCATATCTTATTCACATCTATCAGTCCAGAACATCATATATGAGGCTGTGTCCTATCCTGCACTTGAGCTTTGTTAGACTGCTCCGAGATAGTTCAGGGTGCTTTAATTTGTTAAAGAACTATTTAGATATGTAATTAATTTGACCCCACACAGGTGGGGAAAGGGATGTACACACTAAGCAAATGTTTGTGCACAAACGAAGGAGCATAGCTTAAATTCCCAGAATGGAATTCTCAAAAGACTTATTGATAGCATATTTTTAATGTCTCCCCACTAAACCTAAGCTGGATGTGCAATACACAAAATTCACCTCACTCAGCACAATCTGAGGAGAACATTGTTAACTAAGGCATCTACAATAAATAATAGACTACTGTGGTAATAAAAGCAGAAGCAGAAACATCTTCCTTCCCATTGAACGTGCACTATGTCACAACCGCTGTTCTCCCTGAGCTCTTCCTTTGAAGGACAAGTAGGATTGAAACTACTGAGCTAAGCAAACGGATTTAGTCTTTGCTGTTGAAGATATTAGCATCTTGTTTAATGGAATACATTATGTTCATCATGTATGGATGCAACCAAAATACTGCAGATACCAGAGGGTGCAAAAAATAGTTGCACAGATGTACACAGATGTACACAGATGTATGCCCTATTTTTACTTAATACTTTCGTGGTATATTTCCATTCTTCAATATTTTGGAATTTCACATTTTCACATTTTCTCCTCCTCTCTATTTTTATTCTTTTTTTTCCTTTTATTTCCTTTTTTTCCCTTTTATCCCTTATTTCCTTCTTTTCACTATATATACGGATAACTAATAATGTCCAGGAATTTTTGTACAATTACAACTTTTATACTCTCCATCCTTCTGTCAACTGTTCCAAGTTGTGACATTCCCTAGTTTTCAAAATGTTGTGTTTCAAAGGTGAGGAAATTTGGAAAATGCCAAGTGAAAAACATAGCAGGGACTAAATGGGAGCTAACTATAAAAATCAGTGTATGTTTCATTCTGTTAGACTAAAGGGAATAGATAAAGAGGAGAAGGAAAAGGAAAGAAGAAACAAACAAAATAGTATTAAAAAATACAAATTGAAATTAAAAAATATTTTCTTAACATTTCCAGTGAATGTTTTTAACAAGGTAAAAATATCATGACTTGTTGAACTGCTCTCCTATTTCTGGTAGAAGCTAGGTAGGTTGACCTGATCTGTTTAGGCGTATAAGCAGCTAAATCTTGTTATAGTTCCTACCACTCTACTTCTTTTCAAGGAATATGGGCATACGCAGGATAAATCTAACTGACTCTTGCTCCTGGTAGATTCTGGTACTATATCATACAGATGTAGCTGAGTATGTACATATTATTAATAAGCCTAAAAGAGTATGTTCATTTAGTCTAACATTTTGCATAAGAATCCCAGATAGACTTTCTGCATTGAGTCTAGGAATTTTATGTTTGGGAAAATACAGCAACAACAGTAAAATCTGCCCAAACAACCTCTTTAAAGAAATGCTCCTTTTTCATTAAAGAGTTCAAGCAGTGGTGATCCTACTCTTTTACGGTGAACTACTCTAATGGCTAATTATTTTCACTGTTAAAGTTTGCCATTTATTTCTACTTTCTCAAGGTCTCACGATTTCTCAAAAGTCTGCTTATTCAAATTGTTCTTATGCTTTTATCTGCTAGGTTAAAGACTGAGTAGAATCTGTGTTGTTTGTGTGCTTAATGTGGACTCCTGAGGGTGGTATTCACAGCCTCACTGAAATCTCTCTTCCCAGAGATCTACACCCACCAATTAAGCAAAGCAAAAATGATTTTAAAATAAAGAAGATGGAAAAAAAAAGAATAAAGGGGAAAAAAAGGAAAAGAAAATCATGTGATCTCAAGTAAATCAGATAATTTTGTTGCTTTTGTGTATAGATATCGTCCTCTATTCCTTGGTCCTCTCCAGAAACCCTATTAATGCTTTTTACTCGTGTTCCTCTTTCCCGTATTTCAAGAACAGTTGCCCTCCTTTTAGCATTATTTTTTTCTGAAAAAAATTAAACAATAGACATTTGTTGCCTGTCAGTGTAACTGATCGTGTGTTTAGTCACAAGCCAAGGAAGTTAGAGACTGCATATATTTAATTAACAAAATAACAGCATGATAGGCTTGCTGATGTTTTCCAACCCTTTTAGCCAAAGCTTTTCTCATCAAGAACTGTGCATATTACTTCTCTGTATATCAGCAATTGTCAGAAATTATGATGGATGAAAGAAAATCAGAAATCAGTAAAGTAAAAGGAATAACCTCCATTATCTTGTTGTGAAAGGACACTATTTAATAACAATAGAGGACTACAGTGAAGTTTTCAATAATTTTTGCCCCATCCATAAAACAAGAGTGTCACAACACAAAAATCCAGAGATACCTTCTGCTGCTTCAATTTCAAAGATACACTTCAAAAACAGTTTTATTTCTGAGTAATGTGGTGGTATATGGTGACAGGCAGCAGATAACTGTAGGAGACTAATAAATTCAATTGAAAATTTTTTATAGATATGTGAAATCTTGCTATTTAAATGGCTGGGCAAAACGTTTATCAACAGCGCAGCACAGTGGATATGTCTCCCTGGGACAACACAAGCTGCGCAGAGATACCTGTGGTGGGTGGGACTCAATGAGGAAGCTCAGACTCCCAACGGTGCTATAACCACTTAAGTGTTTCACTCCTCTTACACTAAGGTAACCAGCTTCTCAGTTCACATACACTCTGTGCTCCCAAAGCCTCAGGCCAGGTGGTTGCCTTAATACATTTTAAATGAGCAAACCACATTTCTTTTATCTAATATTTCACAATTTGCTAACTAGGGCTGTACTACCGAGACAGCGAAAATATCTGGGTACATATGTATCACATCGCAAAAAAATCCTGTTTTAAATCAATCCTATCTTTTTAAAATCCTATTATTTTTAAGTAACTGCCTCCTACTAGCAATACTACTTTTGGATTAGTTTGTTTTTCTATCAAAGAGCAGAAGTATCTCAAGAAATTTGAATAATGTTAAATCCGAGGAACTGATTTAAATCTGGAATCAATCAAACAATCAATCATTAAGGAATAACATCTTCTAGCAGTGTAAACTGTTTTCTCTCAGCCTAAACAAACCTGGAAGTCTACTTCCATGACACATATTTGACACCATTGTACACTAGTTTAAAAATAGCGGCAAAATTCCTTGAAACAGGAAATTCCTTTTTACCCCTCATAAAAGCAACTGGAATCACACAGCACTGAAGACTGTGTTGGGAACTCTTTTGTATTGTAAGTGGCTCCAAATTTGCAACATTAGGATTGTCTGGACTTACTTAACTAGTGAATGTAGACACACATTCAACCTTCAAGTAACCTCTTTAGCATGGTGAAGAATGTTTCCTTCATATTTCTAAGGAGATTGCAAAGCATATTGAATCCTCTGAGGCTTCTTTGTAATTTTTCTTACTTTTTCTGAGGAACTAACATTTCTTTGGAGAGGGTATTTCCCCGTAGGAAACTTTGTCCTACTTCTTGACAAAATATAATGAATTGAACATTTTCACAAAAGAGCTATCCTTTGAGGAAAAAAAAAATTATGGCACTGTGATGCTTTCATATACTGCAGCTCATTTCTTTTACGCTAGCATGCAAATGAAATTAAACTAAGACTCCTATAATCATCTTCAAATTATCATTTTGCAAAACCCACCATTTCTGTGACATCTGTAGAAAATGATTCAACTTGTGGTGATTATGTCAATGATGTCAACTAAAATGCTATTAAATGCTGGTACCTACTAAAATGTGTTAACTGATATACATCAGTTGTGTGAATTTCATAATGCTAAAACATCTTGCAGATTAGACAGAAAGAATATGTTCAGACCTCAAATGAAAAACTGCATTGTATTTATTGTTATAGATTGCGTATTAGAAAAGCCAATTCTTTGAAAACTATGAAAAAAGTAAATTTTTATGGGATTTTTGAAAAAAAGGAATTTGATGTCCTGAAAGAGGGAAAAAATACCTACAATTCAGACTGTCTGAAGGGAAGTATGGAAGAGAGAGTGAGCACACTTCTCAGAACATTACATTGTGTACTATATAAAAGTACACAATTTCTAAAAGGCAGGAGCCGTGAATGATACCTCTTTAGGAACAGAAATCGACTGATTCTGAGTCTTCCACATTTGAAAAGTGTTTTTCTTACTGCATAAACGGGTGGACAAAGAAATATCTTTTTCCAGTCCTTTTTTCCCTCTTACCCCTGGGACGAATTGTTAATGCTTTTCTGCAAATTCACAAATTAAACATGATGTACAAACAATGGAGGTTGACAGAAACTCTTTTTTTATTTTGGCAGATGCAGTATTTTAGTACTCATGTCCACTGATCACCTCCTTAATGCTTACTAATTTGAGCAGACAAGGTGTGATGTAGAACTCCTACATCTAAGTTCCTCACTGCTGTGTAGATAGGTATGAAAATTTAATGCTGTCTACTTTCCTTAAATTTCTGAACGTTTTTCCTGCAGGCACTGTTTGTTAGTCATTTTATTTCTGAGTTTCAAGCAGTGCTAAAGACAGGATCTTCTTCAATGCTGATTAAAATTCTATTTTTCTTTATTTGATGATATTTTAGTCAAGCATAGAGGTAATAATTGCTGCAAATATCTTACTCTTGGTTGTAAATGGAATGATTTAAAAGTCACCTTTACAAGTTTCCTAAATAAGGTTTCCTGAATAAGGTCCTCTGTGAAGACTAAGCTGACTGTCATATAGATACTGCTGAATATTTATATAATAATTGCCACAGTATTCACTACTTGAATGTTATCAGTGTTTTTCGAAATAATTCCTTAATACACGCTGTTTATTCTGCAGTCTATTAATACATTATTAATTTTGTTTATTTCTAAAGGTTAGTTTAGACATAATAAAATATTGACTCCTTCCTTAGATAGCCATCTTTATGTACACTTACAGATATGCTTTTCCTTCAGTGATTTGTTGGTGTGTGCTGATAATACCACAAACTAAGGAGGCTACATGAAATTTAATTAAGTTTTTTTTTTTTTTTTAAGTGGGAGAGTATGCAAGGAGATAAATGGTTCATGATTAATGAACTCTCTGGCCCCAGACTGGAGCATTTATTGATTCATTGGCCATTCATCTTGGAATTTATTCCCTAGTAAAAAGAATATTACTACACACTTTAATAAAGATTTTGAATATTATGCTAACCTTTCACCAAGCAGTAATAACTGTCCCAACCAAACTCATTCAGCTTCACTTCCCATTCATTTCACTATCATCATCACTATTATCATCCATTTTCACTATAGAGGCTTAGCAAATTATAATAGGTTTACATGGAATATGAAGTCATTAGCTCCAGCCTTTCCACATTCTTTATATCCTCATGATGTCTAATAAAAAAGTACAAATGTTATATTGATTCAGATATCTGTATCAAAATATAGTTTAACTGAGGACCCCATTTCAGTTTGAAAAGCAGTCTTCTGTCCTTTCGGCTTTTTTGCAGTACTAGTTAGAGCATGTTTTGCAGTATCAGATTAAGCTTAAATTTTTAATGCATAAGCTGATTAAATATTAGTTTTGGGTATAGCTTCTAACACATATATACACAGTTAATACCCAGCATTTATGCTTATAAAGTAGTTGAGACATAAGGGATTGTTTAACTGTATTTTTTTTTTTTTTGCCTATGGCTACTCTTGATGTAATTAATTATAAGGTTTCAATTCACTTGGGTTCTGTAAACCATTTAGGCACAAAAAGTAGGATAGTCACGCTAAGGAGTCCATTTAGATTATATCTTAATTGAAGATAGTGTTTCTTTGTCTTTTTCTTCTTCTTCCTCTTCTTTTTTTTAACCACTTCCGACCGACACACCTTTTTCTAAATGGAGTTCATGGTCTAAGTTACTTGAGAGACACTCTATTTAAAAAAAGGAAGGAAAGTCAGTGAAACGTGTAGCACTGGGTAGCATCTCAGCTTGAACGACACACCAGTTAGCATGGATTCATGTGGGACAGATATGTGAAGATCAAACGTCTTGTTTCAAGTAAATACGAACAAAGAGGCCGCTCTCTCCAAGAATGGTGAATGCAAGGGGAAAATACCTTATTAGGCAGGTGGTTCCTGGAAACAGTGGTCACGCATCCAGGCAGTTTCCATGGCCCAGGTCAGACTAGTTAGTCTTACTCATATTTATTCACCACTACCAACCCTTAGATGCTATTTTCAGCTCTTCTGTGAAGGATTTTCAAGCATGCTGTAAATGGTGCTCCGTGGTGTAGCAGAGGCTGATGTGGGCGATGGAAATGAAGACTTAACGGGCTGTGGAAGCGTGTGGGCTGGAGAAAAGAGGAGGAAGAGGCTGCATGATGGTCCTCTACTAAATATCCTGAAAAAAAAAAAAAAAGAAGCCTCTAGTGGCTTGCAAGAGCTTCCATTACCTGTGTCAGTAGCAGTAGCACAGCTTCAGTATTGACTCAAAGGCAGAGAAGGACAATGAGATCTGAGATAGTTTAAGGTCCAAAGCTTCCCTGAAGTCTTTTCTGCAGGCAAAAAACTCAGTCCTACACTGGGTAATGTTTTCTCTAGATAAATTCTCTCATATACTCACTGTTCAAGTAAGTCAAGGTTTTTCACACCTGAAAGGAGCTTGTCTCCCCTGGATGTGAGGGCTGAACTAGGATCTGCTACAGAAACCTCACAGGAGACTAAAATCAGCTTTGCTCCAGTATAGCTAGGCTATCTTCAACAGAGCCTACACCACAGATATAGAAGCAAATTAGTTAACCTACTCTTATTTGCCTTTTCCATTGGCTATTGTCTTCCCTAGCTGTTTGCTTTTGACCTCTGTTGGAAGCAGGATCTGACCCAATACGGCTGTTTCTATGTTCTCGTGCCATGCTGTGATTCCAGGAACGTGAGTGCAAACTGTGTGCTGGATTTCAGCCAAGGGCTGCTCACAGTTCACTGAGCAGCAATCGTGTCTGTCTGGGCTGCGGACTCTAAGCTGCCCAAGTGTGACAGTTTCTTCAGTGTTACAGAAACTAGTGTGCTTTAACCACATTAATTTAACCACATTAATTTAACCACATGTGAATGACTTCTTTTCTCAGTGACTTTTGCTTCCTCTAGGAAAAGAAACTGAGATAATTAGGCTGAGTTAAAAAAAAAATCAAGATAAAAAACTGTTTGATAAATGTTGTTCTAGAAATGATACATAACTTTATCCTATGAATTATACATGTAATGACTGTAAAGCACCCCAAAGAATTTAGCATTAAAGATACGGTCAACCTCATGCACAAATCATTAATTTAAACACTCTTTCTGAAGTGCTACAATGGAAGTGAGTTCAAGTTTCAGGACTCACTACATTTAAAAAAAAAAAAAAAAGGAGATTTAAAAAGGGTTTTCAACACTAATAGTTTATTAGATTAGGGAGTGGTCCCTTGCTCTCCATCCTCTCCCATCCCCGGACTGCTCAGTGGCAGAACCTCAATCTTTTTGGGTCAGGGAATATTTCATTCACAAAAAAGAAAGTAGTTTCATTTAGTTGGTGCTGACAAAGTTCTGTGCTGTAGGGCTATAATAATGGTGACTGCAGCATGCCAGTGGGAAATAGAAGTGTTTGTAGCCTTTCAGATAAAAGTTTTTCAAGTCAGGTTTCCCAGAGAATTTGGAGTTAAAGGGTCTGTAGGTACTTTCTCAGCTGGGTTTTTGAGCAGGTCCATTGTGCAGTATCTGCTATCCTGATCAAATTCTGAGGCATGTCACACAGAGAAATAGTTTATACTGAAGGCTGAGGTTGGAGATAATCAGCATGCTCAGCTCTAATCGGCATGGAAATTCCCAGGAAAATTTTTTTGGCACCTTCAAAATTTTAATATTGGATATATTAATAGGCTAAGGATTTAGGAGTAAACTCCAGGAGTAAACCCCAGTAACTGACCAACAGTTTTGAGTATGCTTTTGTGCTTCACAGACTCAGGAGATACAGTAAAGGAGAATTCATTCGAAATTAAACTATAAAAAGAGTTTTTTTAATTTTCTCCACTTACGATAGAGAAACACTATGTTTAAAGGAAAAATAAAACAAAATAAAATAAAATGAAATAACACGCTTCCTTATAAATGAAATTGCCTGTCTAGTCCTGTCAGGGTCAATATCTTACAGCTGCTTATCAGCAACGTAATTGTTAATGCACAAAGTAAACTAGGTTACATTATCTTCTGTGCCTGACTTGAGGTGCTGGATATTTAGTATTCTAAAATATATTTAATTTACTCATTTCTACCACGGAAAAAACTTTGCACATTTTTAGTATCATATAATGTACTTTGCAGAGTAGGTAACAATTGAATAGAAATAAAATGGAGAAATAGAAGTAAATTAATATTCCTGAAATATCTCTATACCAGACCACGTCAGGGAACTAAAACAATAACTCTGGAAAGGTAGCAATGTGAACAAGAAGCAAAATTCAGTGAAGAGCTGAGACCAGAACTCCAAAAAAGTAAGGTGCAGTCCTGGGCTAATTCTTTAATTAAAGTTCTAATTCTTTAAGGACTTCCCTTAGAAATTCCCTTGGAACAACTGTGAGCTCTTCGCTGAATTTGGTAGTTAGCACTCTACTTATCAAATGCCTTAAAAAGCACAAAAGCAATAGTATTGAGATCAGTATCTACCAGAATTCTGTATCCTTTAGAGAGACAAGAGAACCAGAGTACTTAAAAAGCTTATGCTTAGGGGTAGAGTGCCTCTGGAGCAACGATTTAAGGGATTTCTTTATACAGAATGCTACCTGAGTTTATGACTTTCTATGTGATGTGGTCAGGGTTCCTACTTCACTATTTTCTGTAGTAACTAACCAACTTCTATGCAAATTAACTTCTTGTAACTTCAGATGCACAACCTAGTCCTGTGTATGTTGCTACAGACATATTCTGGCATGCTTTAACAGAAGGTTTTTTGCTTTTGCTGTTTGAGTAAAGATAAAGATCAAGGAATAATACAAACTAAACAAACCTGGTTTTGTGAGTAAAATACTCTCTGCAAGATGCTGGGAGAAGATTTCATTCTATTTATTTATATTTTGGTGAGATTACTGTTGTGCATTTCCTCTTAGGAAGAAAATGGAAGACTGTGGACTCATGCTTAAGCGAAACTGAATCTTTTAGCTATTTCTATATAGATGTTTACTTTCTCGACACTCAGAAAGTATGAAGTTTGTTAATATTACATGAGAGTTTTTCATCTAATATAGTTTCAATCTTTCACCTCATAGGTTTCTATTTAGCTTGCTAAACTTGTAACAGTGTGAGTAGCTGTGCTGCACCTCTATGAAAACTGAATAATCAACCAGAGTCCTTCTATTTACAAGACATAGGCACAGCTACCCAAAGGAGGGGGAATGATGTTGTGATAGAAAAGCAAGTTAGCACAAAATCTGTCACTCAGGTTAATGATCTGTTTCAGAACAGCTGGCCACCCTCCCATCATTTTAAAGCAGACATACACTGAAAGAGCTAAAAGCATACTATACAGTTGCAAGAGAACAAAAGTACTAGGAGTGGGAAGGACTGTAGCTTTTGACATCTGAAGAACCATCTCTGACTACAGTATTAAAGATGTCTAAAAGAGAAATTTTGTACGTGAAAAGAGTTAGGCTGATCACGGATAAAACATCCAGAGATCATATCCTCTGTGTATCTCTAGAGGACTAAGAAGGAAATCACATACTAATTATCTTTGTGAAAACAGAGAATCAAGTAGAAGGAGCTGAAAAGAAAGGTCAAGTCAAATTGCTTGAAAATGAGACATTTCAGTTTCTGTCATCTTTCTTACATAAACTTGTGTTAAATGTAAAATGCAGTGGTTCCTCTATTTGGCCGATTCGTCATTTCTGAGCTGGGACTGCTGTCATCTGCTGAAATTTGATGCTGTGCAAGAGCGTTTAGACTCGGTAGAGCAGAGCCTGGCCCTAGTACCAACACCACCTGCAAGATTTTCTCATCTTTAGCTTTTCATCTTGATTGTAGCTTTGTGCCTTCCCTTTGAGAGAAAAGTAAGTTACCACGTATGAGATGGGGCTACATACACTCACTTTTGCCCTGGTCTAGATGTGATAAATACTTTCTGTGCTGTAATTTTAGTCGTTGATTTTGCTGTAACTCCATCTGGAGATGATGATCAGTATCAGGATTCCCATTTTGGAAACAGAAGACCACATCCTTACTCCAAGAATCTTACCATGCAATTTAAGATAAGACATGAAAAATGATTGTAACTGATAAAGAAAAGAAGAGGACAGCGGGAACAAGGATAATAGTGACAAGAACAGCTTTTGATATCACTTAATAGCACGCTTAATTTGCTGGTAATCAGATCCTCAGAAGCTACAGAAAGGGGAGGAAATATTAGATTATGTTTAGGATAAAATGTTAGACTGTGTTCTAGTTCCTGTCACCAGAGTCCTAGTAGTAAGAATAAACTAATGCTTTGTCATTTTCTCTTTGATTGACGATCTTGCACAGGAAACTGAGATGTCATACCTTGAATAATTCACATATTCAAGCACTAATACTGCCCTATTTTTGCACTTTGACCTTTAGATTGATAGTTTGCCCAGGATTCTTTGCTCACTGCACTCTTTTCCCTGTTTACAAGCTGTCGAGCCAGTGGAGCGCGGAATTTAAGTGTTTCCCAATCAACATAAAAAGTACTGAAAGGCTGAAGTAATAAAACTATGCACAAGGACTAAAAATTATGGTGGCTCATTCTTAGGAAAAAGTATGCAAAGGAAATAGAGAATTGAAGCTCCTTGTTTCAGAGTTTGTAATAAGAAGGAAAACACTGCCGGTTTGGAACTTAATGCATTTAAATACGGAATTCAATGTTTATGTCCTGTAAAGATCCTTGAGTAACCTTAAAGTTTCCCTTCTCTTTACTATAAATATATTTGAATTTCCCTGTGAGGACTGGGGGTGGACGTGAGGAATAGAAAGATGGGTAGACAGCTTCAGAGTGTCCAAGCAGACAAAAATACAATGGAGGCCCTCAGAGTGGTTTTTTGTTGTGTCTTTGTATGTGTGCATGTATATGTTTGTGTATAGCAGGTAAGCCATTAGCACTTGAGTTTTGCAACTTCAAGGCACTCTTCTACTGACCTGACACTTTAACTGATGCTGTATCAGTCATGGACAGGCATGAGGGGAGCTGTTTAGATTTTAGTGACAAGTGGTGGAAACAAAATAAAAGTGCAAAACTTTTAAAAACTTAAACGCTGATAAGGGTGCTGGGTAAGAGCATATTAGAAAGACTGGGAAATGCTGAATGGGCGGTACTTTGCCTTTTCCTTAAAACATCGTCTTTGAAATAAGACTGTTGCAATCATGGATGGATCTCCTCTCTGTGACACTCATCACCCATCACAATCATCTATAAATAATTTTAATTAGAAGTGTATTGCAGAATCCTTCATCTGCAGATGATTTGTGCACTTGTACTTTTTTCTGTAGTAGTTTGTGTTTTGTAAATTATTTGTATCAGTTTCCAAATGGCACACAGCAAAATTAAAACCGTTCTGGTAATGTGTTAAAACCAAAGCGGAAAGGCTATAAAGTAGATGAAAGAAAATAAAGTTGAGAAACCTAACGTATTAGAGATGGGAAGATGAAAGTATGGGGAAAACAGGCTTAAAATCCTTGTAGTTACCCATATTTTATCTATTGATATGGAGTTTATACCTGCAATATACATTTTCTAAAATGACTCTGCTGGGGTTAGTTCTCTTTCTAATCTGATAGCACTGGCAGGGTTATACAATTAGTATAACATTCTCCTCAGGATTCACCTGCTAGTCTGGAGGAGCCGCTACAAAGCACAAAATGTTCATTAAACAACTGTGCTTTATATATATGATTTTATTTTGAGCTTTTGAGGTGAATATTTGTTCCCTGGCATACATCTCTGTCTTTTCCACATGGTGTTCCCACAGCAGCTGAAGCCATGGCAAAGTAGTGTTTTAATATCTATTAATGCTCAACAAAAATTTGCCTTATGCACAAAAAACGGTGTGTGTTATGGAAAAGGTGTTGAGACTGCACCTGTTCCGATAATGGTATCAGATCTTCACTAATCTTGATTTTGGAAGTACTGCTTCCGAAACAGCTTTACCAAATTCATCTTATATTTTTTGTTTGATGAAGCAGTAGCAGACACTTATCTGCTACTAAAATATTCCTGAATATAAATGCTCATAATTACAAATACTGTTTCATATAATTGCTAAAATTAATTGCTGTATATTCTTTGTAAATATGTAGTTTGTCACACTTTTTCAAGAATACAAAATGTAACCATTATGCAAATTAGAAAACAGTCAGTGATGAGTAAAATGCATTTTTAACAAAGCTCAATTCTATTGATATTTAATACATATTCCTTAAAAACACTATATATAATGTATGATCAGTATGCAAGGATGCAAATTCTCAATCAATTTAACTTATAATGTGAAAACAGACACTAAGCAGTTCTTATAACACTAAAATGTACAGAAGGAGAAGGAAAATCAGGCTATAAAGTTTCTTTTTGTCCATTTTCTATTGGTTTCCGATGGACAGTACTAACTAGCATAAAATAATGAATTGATCATATTGGTTTAGAATTTATGCTTTATTTTCCTGTCTCCAATCCCTTTTTTATGGTGCTTGGAGTAAACAACTGCTTCTATTATTGATCTGAGCAAATAGTTAACCAGACCCATAATTTCATTACACACCAGGTAACTTCTGGCCATGGTAACATAATAAATTGTGAGGTGACAGTTTGGCTCAGATGCAGAACTGAAATCCTAAAATTCTGAAGATTAATTTGAGACCACCTCCTGGTGTGAGCAAGGGAAACTCCTTTTTTTTGGTGTGTGTGTATGTGCGATGTTGGCCAGGAAAAGGCATTGGGGATAATTCACAAGGAATGAATAATTCCCAGCCAGGTCTCTGGATGACCTTCTGCCTCTTGTCCATCTGTATACGTTATTTTAATTGCAGCCATAGTTGGAGGAGTCATAGAGGCCCAGTATAAATCCGCAGTCAATGAGCCTGTAACTCTTTCATGATCATTGTGATCAGAAAAATCATGTGGAGCAGAGCTGATCAAATACTTTTTCTTCCGTAAATTATTGCTTGACTTGATTTGATTTAGCCATATCGGTGTTCTGAGATTTACCATCATTAATGTGCAGAAAGTTAAAGTTTAAGTCACATCTGCTAGTAGTCACAGAGTCCTCCAGCCTTTTTGAACCTGGTTAGTTGTGTCTATCTGTTCATTTTAAAGTAGGAGGGTGTTGATGATTATCAAAGATATAGGGAAAACTAATCCTAAAATGTAAGATAGTAGAACAGAGTAAAGTAAGAAGCAAAGTAGGCTCCTCTATTATTGTCTTTCTTACTCTTTTACTTGACCTACATGCTACTAGGAGTGACGTACATCAGAGATGGCGTGGTCTTCCGTGCAGCTGGTGGGTACCTTTTTGTATCCCAAAACTGCAACCCTGTGTAATAAATAGTTAAGGGAAGTTTAGCAGCAACATTATACAACAGCTGAAGAGGGTAAGTGGAAGAAATAGTAACAGGCTGAAACTCTAAACACAAAAGAAATAAACCAAATGGAAGAGAGTTACAGCAGTGGTGCTAAGAGCCCTGTTTTTGTTAGCAGTGTCACCTCAAGGCTTTTTGGAAAACCAAACCTCTCAGACAATAAAAAGTATGGCATCTTTGTCCTTACAGTACCATTAGTGATGCCTACCAAAGCAGAGGTAAGTACTGCGGAACAGCAGCCTCTTAATCTATTTCACAGGATTAGCTGTTGTGTTTTTGTTCTTTAGATTATTCATTTCTCATCCATTCAGAGAGCTTCTGAGAATATCCCCTTTTTTAAAGAAGACTGGAAAGATAGTCAGGAAAGTGAGACTTGTTAGTATACTGCTATCAGAACACGTTTCCTCCCCTGAACTATTCTGTAGCCATGCTGCGACTTAAAGCTCCATGTCTTATTTTATTGCTAAGAACAAGAAATGAAGAAATTCATGTAAGTCTGTGGCTTGTAGGTATACATTAGAAAATGTAATTACTATCTTCTTCATTTTATTTTATAGTACTGAGCTTAAAGAAACTAGAAATATAGGATTAGATATTTACTCTCATGTAATTTGGATAAGACGAAATGTATATTAGTCTAAGTATCCACTATGGGCTCGAACTTAAACCTGATTTTGCTGACTTCTTGATCTTTCTCCAATTCCACATAATAAATATTCTGACTGGATGTATCCAAATTGATCAGTTTAAATCAAAACCGTAAAAAAGATCAATAGCACTTTTGAATTTCATAACCTCAGGCTCCTTCGCTCTGCATCCACTCAAAAAACCCCAACAAAACAAAACGAACAAAAACATCCCCTGCCTTGTTCTGCTGGGGTTCTTCCTTTGCTAGCCCCAGCCCCAACCTGGTGTAGGGCTTACTGGCGGGGCAAATTGGAGCCCTAAGGACAGTGATGTGACAGAAACGACACTCATCAGATTACTTGTTCATATTTCATCCCCATGCTGACATGGAGCATAACACTGAGGAGGCACATTTATGGGTCCCTCAAAAAACAGCAACAGCAACAGTAACAACAACAATCAAAAAAAGCCTGCTTCCCTTCGAAGCCATCTTACGCTGTTAGATCAGACTTCACTTTTGAGAGATTTATGGAAAAAAAATGGGAAAAGAGCTTTATACTTGCGTTTGGAAAGCATAAGATTGTTTCAGGAGTCAAAACTTTCAATAGATTTTACTGGAGGAAGGCTCCTTCTTTATCCTGTTATTTTCATTTCACAATCCCATGTACAATAAAGATACAAATACCCCAAGGTGTGTGCTTTAGGGTGTGCAGTACATTTTCTATGGTGTAATTATAATTATTACTAGTTATGTAATACAGATCTGTTTGGTTTAATCTTGAGTTGAGAAAAATTTAATATACTTAAACAATAAAATGAATAAAGATTTTAATCTCTCATTTTTGTGTCTTCAGCTCAGTGTATTACTAAAACATGAGTTTTGTAATAGCCTAAGAAAGAACTGTCCCTGTGCCTCTGGTGTGTAACCAGAGGCCTCGACCCTGCCCAGGCTCCCCAGAGAGGATGTAGATCTGCAGCTCTGGAAACCCAGGTCCCTGAGACCCACAGGAAATTCTGGTGCAAGGAGCCCTCACTAGAGGAGGATTCACAAAGGGGAAATTATGCCTGACCAACCTGATAGACTTCCATGATGAGAAGACTGGCTCTTTGGATGAGGGGAGAGCAGTGGATGCTGTTTATCTTGATTTTAGTAAGACATTTCATACTTTCTCCCATAACATCCTCATAGACAGGTTGATAAAGCAGGGACTAGAAAAACGGACAACGAAGCAGAAAAATGTCTGAACTGCTGGGTTCAAAGGGTAATGATCAGCGGCATGAAATCTAGCTGGAGGCCAGTCACTAGTAGTGTCCCCCAGGAACGACACTTGGACTAATACTCTTTAATATCTTCTTTAATGACCTGAATGAAGGGAGAGAGTGCACCTTCACTAAGTTTGCAAGTGACACAAAACCAGGAGGAGTGGCTAATGCACCAGAGGTCTGTGCTGCCATTTAGAGAGACCTGAACAAGCTGGAGAAATGGGCAGACAGGAACCTTGCAAAGTTCAGCAGAAGGGAGTGACAAGTCCTGCACCTAGGAAGGAATAACCTCATGCTTGGGAACAGGCTAGGGGCCAGTCACCTGGAAAGCAGATTTGCAAAAAAGATCCTGGGGGTCTTGATGGACAACAAGTCAAGCATGAGACAGCAGTGTGCCCTTGTGGCAAAGGCTGCCATCGGCCTCTTGGCTACATTAGGAAGACCGCAGGTGGAGAGAAGTGATCCTTCCCTTCCACTCAGCAATGGTGAGGCCACATCTAGAGTACCGGGCCCAGTGCTGGGCTCCCCAGTGCAAAGGAGACATGAGTTTACTGAAGCCAGTCCAGCAAAGGGTCATGAGGATGATTAAGGTGTTTGAACATACCTTGTATGAGGAAAGGCTGGGACTGTTCATCCTGGAGAAGAGAAGGCTCAAGGGGATCTTATCACTGTCCACTGAAGAAGAGGAGTAAAGGAGATGGAGCCAGACTCTTCTCCATAATGCCTAGTGAAAGAAAGAGAGACAATGGGCACAAAGTGAAATATGAGGCATTTCACTAAAGCATATGAGAGTAACAACAACAACAATTACTGTAAAGGTGATCAAATCCTGGAAACCTGGAAAGGATTACCTAAAGAGATTGTGGAGTCTCCATCCCTGGAGATACTCAAACCCTTACGGGACACAGAATTGAGCTACTGCTGTGGTTGACCCTGCTTTGAGCAGGGGAGCTGGACTAAATGATCTCCAGAGGTGCCTGCCAGCATCTGCAACTGATTTCCATGGCAACATCTTTAGATAATGCTCTTGGGACATAACTTTTTTTTTTTTTCTTAAGGTATGAGCAGTATGTGAAAGTAACATGAGGTCTGATCATACTTGCCGTAAAGCCAGGCGATTAAATGCTGCCGTCTTATACAGTTGATAATCAGACCTTGCTGGTCTATTATTGAGTAGTCTTCAATACAGTTATTTTTAAATGTTTGAACGCATAGTAGTTATTTCCTTTATTGTCTCCTGCTGGTTTAGCCCCTCGGTACTTTAATTTTCCATATTTGTTACTTTCTTTTCCTGATTCTCTCATTCCTTTTCCAGTGTCAGGTGAACTATATTAACCTCATGAATCCAATACAATTTGTTGCCCAAATAGTGACAGCAGGTGCTGAATCTGTAAGTACACATTTCCTTTTGTTTCTGTGGTATGGTTTGGTTCATTCTAATTTTAATTGTTCTGTACAGTATGGTCTGCCCTAACAAATCAATACAATTTGCTGGATTTCATGCTGAGATAAAGTAGAAAGTTGGTATCATTTCATGATACAATATACAGTACTGTTACAAAAGCAGTAGTTTCCAAAACTGTGCTCTCACTTGCTCATTGTCGTAAATCATCACAGTATGAACATGAATTGTGATTGATGAAACAGGAAGTAAAACTCATTGATTTGCTCTATTTATAACATGTAGCCAGAGAACAGATATGAATTGGGCTAAACTTTGACTTGCTTAACTGCTTTGTGACAGAAGAAGAAAGAAACTACTTGCTATCTTATATACTAGTAGAAAATCCATTCCCTCAGCCCGAAAAGAACCTGAGAAGGAATGGTATCCCAGAGAAGGAACTGGCGCATTGTGTCACAGAGTTGCTTCTAGCAACATGCTTCTAACTCATTTCTTTCTTTTAATTTTGAACTTTCTTACAGAACACCCCTGCAAGGAGCATATACCTGACTACTTCCCTGTAAGGCAAACATTACTACCTCAACCTGTCGTGTCTTGCCTATTTATAATGACTCTGTTATTACCTGTTCATGTTCTCATGCAGTATTCGTAATACATGTGAACTCAATGAGCTACACTGATGACTGAATTCATCAGAAATTTAGTGGTAGTTGTGTGTGACTTCAGACCAAATAATTGCTGTATTATGTGTAAGTTCCAGAAGAGGTCATGCTACTTCTGTTATGCATCTGTTGCCTGAGGCTAATGCTAAATGATTAGATCTGAAAGCAACTGTGAACTCTTGGGTTCTCATGAATGCTCTGGCTGAGATCAGATTTACACTGCACCCAGATTCAGGGTACCTGCACACCGTGTGTAGGCACTTCCAGAGGCCCTTTTTTGCTGGGAAACTTGTGCATGTAGATGGGACAGGATGGGATTCATTCAGAGGCCATGGTAAAGTCACTAGCAGGTTATGATGTATGAAAATTTGGCCTCATTATCTCTTCTGTTTTCCACGTATTTATGGTCTCCAAAGTCTGCACAGGAGAAGTTACCGTTTTTTTTTCTGTCAGTGAATGGTCAGGAAAGCATTGGATCAGTGACTCTGACCATCTTTATAATGAAGGGCTTGTCAGTTAAAATTGATATGTGTTATGAAATGGTCTAAATTTCCACCACTTTTTGAGTGAGAAAACAAAAAATTATGTCCAAACATTTCAAATTTCAAAATTATATAAGGAAGAAAATATATATTATAAAAATATTAAAAAATAGCAGAAACTAGACAATTTTGTGAAAAAACCCTCTCGCAATAGCACCTTCGTGTGGAATTTAGGTATGTTCAAATTGTGTCGCTATTCAAAATGAAAATCAGCTTTAAAACTGTAATGAAACAGAAATGCTTTCCTTGCAATAATATTGGCACAGATATTTGATATTTTCCGAATTATAATATAGTCCTGCAACTTCACAATATCTGTAGTACTTCTATTTCCAAACACTTGCCTACATGGCTCAGATTCACAGATTTTGTTCTCTACCTGCTTTCTTTACTTGCCTAACTTTTTGCTTTGTTTTCTTTTCCAGAACAGAGATAATCATGTATATTGCAAACCCATTCAAAACTGAATACCAAGATTGTAATTTCAGTGAGATGTTCTACTTCCATTCATAAATCATCTGAAGACTGCTCTTGTGTCAGCAGAACTCTTCAATTGAATTACGTGCTTCTACTCAATCAAGGATCATCTATATCACATTATAAAGTGATGGAACTCACTCTGTGATAGGCTGAACTGTGAGATCTATGTAGCACTGCCTTTCAGAGGCTTGTATCTCAATAACTGCACCTCACATTAAGTTGAAATTTGGCATGCTTGATTGTCAGCGGTAGCTCCATAAAAGTGTCTGCTTCACTCATAAAATAGATCACTCTTCACACATACCTACATTCATGCATTTGTTTCTCTTGGAGCATCAAAATTAACTTGGGACTAGCTTAGATTTTCAGAGTCAAATAATCTTCCCTGAGCCCCCCCCCAAAATTACAGAACATACAGTTAGTGTTTTAAAGGACAATCAACCTGATAACAACATAAAGGCCAATTTAATAGATGCTATAACGATATTGCTGTTGATGACGTTAGTTATCTGCTTATAAAAATATTATTGTTTGGGATCTCCCATTGAGGTTGGATTTCAACCCTGTCTCTGCCACATTTTCTGGTTCTTGCTTTCTATAATTTTCTAATATTCTAAACTCAAGGTTTTTGGAATCTAATATAAAGCAATTCCAGATATAAACAGATAAGCTGGTTTTACACAGATCTAAAAATTCTATGGAGAAAAAAAAGTGGTAGATTTTATATATATATATATATATAAAAATAATAATTTCATGTAAAAAATAAAAATAAAACATATATAAAAATTTAAGATCTCTGTGCAACTGGTCTCCATCTGTAAAATGGGTTTAATTATGCACTCACTTTAATGTGCAGTTTAGATAATAAAGTTTTCTAAGTAAAATTTAAATGTAAAGCTTAAATTATTCTAAAAAGAGTAAATCTGTCTGCTCACTCCCTCTGAAAATTTGCTATATATTTAGCCAGTAGCTTTACCCTATCCAATCCTCTTATAATTCTATTTTTTTTAAATGCATGTTTCTTAAATGTAAATGTCCCCTATGTCCTCTGTTCCCCAAACTCTATCACTACATCCTGCCATTATAAGAAAATTCAGGGTCTTTTACCCCTACATAAAAGAAAATTAAATAACAAGCTTGCATCTATTGTAGGATCAGAGCTTGCAGAGGCAGAATTCCTACAGAAAGACGAATACCTGATAAATTGGGAATGGGGGAGGTGATAGGAACAGAACAACAGGGAAAGCCATTCCTAAGGCTTCTCAAGCCGTTAAGACTGCTTGTGCCTGCAGCCAGACCCACTCTTTAGAAGACCGTTTTACGCAAAAAAAATAAAAAAGACTGATTTTGTTCAACTCAGCACAGCCAATGAGGGATTTTAGAACATAGTCTGAGTAATGTTTAATAAATAAGGCATGAGGCTGAACAAGAAAAATAGAGCAAATACATAAATAGCTGCTCATTCATTAACTGAAGGCTGTCTGACCTAGACCCTGAATGAGTCAAAGTCCTCCTGTAACAATGGTATAGCATGACATATTACAGATTCTCATTAGATTTACACACAAAGGAGCTACAGAGGAAAAATTTAAACTGATAGTCTAACTTTTGAGTGCCTGATTTAGCAACTTAAACATTATTTTATCACAGTGTATTTTTTTTGTAAGAGATAAAAAATAGCTATATATTTCAGCATTTAAAATCATAGAAGAAAATTGCAAAGAATATAATAGCAAGAGTCAAAATTCCTAACAGAGCTCAGGAAATTAATCCTGCTGCTTATTACTATATAAGTTGGATTCTAGTGGAGGATTCTGCTTTTGGTAATGAAAAACACTGAAAAGAAGACAAAAATTAAGTAAGTCATTTTGTTCTATTGAAACTGCATAAATCAAAGTCAAATAGTTGCCACAAGACAAATGATTGATATATGCAGACAATTGAACTGGAGAGCAAACTAGAATGGTGTTAGATCCATTATTAATATTAAAAGCTGTCTATTCTGTGAACCTAAAAGCATTAAAACCGTAATCAAAGTACAGTTTAGTTATTACATTATTCTGAAGGATTTTGTCTGGTGGATTGATTGGTTTTGCCCTCAAAGAGGAGTTTTAAAGACAGGACAGCAGCTTGTTGGCTTGGCTGACTCTTTATCTATGTCAATTTTTCTAACATCATCCTTCACAAAAATATTCACAAAAGATACCCTGCCCTCCTGATGAGATACTCTTGATATAGAGAAGAATTGTAGCAGATAGATAGAGAATTTATAGAAGAAGCTTGATTTGCTATTAGGGTTCTCCCTTTCCAAGTTGAAATGGGTCAAACAATAAAAATTTACATAGGGCACTGAACATATTATGCAGATCCCACAGCCTTTTTAAGAAATATTTTTCTTCAGTATGGTATGGAAGGATGCAAAGTGGGAAAGATGCTATGAGCGTTATTCAGATTGATCCAGCTCTGTGCCATAGAAATTGATAGACATGAATAGGGAGTTAGGAGAAAATATTCTCTTCTACTGGTTTGGGTTATGTCCTTGAGTAAGCCATTTCATCTTTCTTTATTTCCCCAGATGAAAAAGGGAAGATAGTGACAATGACCTAATTTGTAAAATACTTCAAGGTCTGCAAATGAAAAAGGCTGTATAAGATTTATCAGCTTTGTTAGGGAGCAGCGAGAGTGAGCTGTTCCAGGAGGGAGAGTGTGCCAGGAGCCTGGGACAGGCAGGGCAGCACCGCCGGACAAGGGCACAGTCTCTCTACACCCAAACAAGGGAGCAGCACCACTCCAGTGGTGGTGACCAGGGTCGGCTAGTGATTGCCAGCCAAGTCATAACTGCAGGTCTCAGGTTCAGCTAAGAAGCAAAGCCTGCAGGTCAGGGTCCCACTCCTGCATGGGCACACCTGCAATGCAGCAACATGCTTCTAACTTATTTTTTTCACGGTGAGATCGAGGTGAGAAGTTGAGCTTAAATGCAGCTGCTGAGTGAGGGGCTAGCCTGGAGCACACACAGCCAGCATCACGTGAAGGGAGTTCGCAGTTCATGTACTAACAGATTTGGGACAACTCTTGAGTCCCTACCATCTTGAAATTATAGATTCTTGGTTAGCTGGAATCCTCCTAAAATTTGGCCACTACTTGAGTAGTCATTTCTTAATATCATAACTATTGTTCAAGTCTAGGAATATATACATATTTTATAAGATTATGAAATTATTTTTAATACTAAGAATTTACTATAAGAGTTCCAGTATACCAGACGAGATACCGTTTTCTAAAAAACCTTAGCAGAAGACCAATTTCTGTGGCAGTAAGAAAATGCCACCATTTTGCAAGAAAATCAACATTTCACAGGTAAGATGAGATAGTAACAAAAATGGGCTTGCACAGTATGATGTAGTTGAATTCTCAAGTTTATTATGAAGTCCAAGAGGGAACAGACGAAAGTAGAAGAGAAGAGAAGGTCATATCTCAGAATGAATAAACTGCCCCCTTGACTGCCTGGATATTAATTTTTTTACCTCCTGCTTGGATACCTTAGTGAATTTTCGTTGTATGAAAACAGACTTTCTGTGGCTTTGCTGATCAAAATTCATTTCATTATACTAATGATGTCTCTCTATATGTCATTTGGAGTTGGTATGTATTGATTATGCTGACAATGACAATAAAGAGTGAATTGCATTATGTATCAGATGAGGATGTATACGATTCACCAGAACACTTTGCAAACAGATCATGGTTGCTGCATTTCCCCATGGATGCATACATTAAATAAATAAATGCTCATGCACACGCACACCCTTGAAATTTTGTTATTAATCCTGAGTTTCTTTCCATTAAGAATCACATCTTCTTTCCTAAGCAAATATAGAACCATATGGACATGTATATGTCTACAAATGTATTTCACCAAAACACTGAACATCTTAGTGACTCTATGTTTAAACTAAATCTCTTTCTTGCTGTTTTGGTTTTGGTTTTCAGTTGTATTCTGACTGTGCAAATCTATATTTTAGACTTCATTAGACTTCATGGTGCAATGAGTATTCCAAATTTCAGAATATTTTATGGGACATTATATTTCTACACTTCCATTTTAGAATGAAATTTGTTTGCGTAAACCTTTCTCTCCTGCTTGATTGAATGCTGGATGAAAACATTAATACTACTTGCTAGCAACACACTGCTTCTACAGGTACCATGGTCATAAACTGTTTCATCAGTATCTAGAAGAGTATCAGACCAAGCTTGCTTTCTTTTCCCTGACTTTTCTCTGAGAAATATCTTGATCTTTTCTCTTGCCTTTCAGCATCTTTCAGCATGTAGTTTATAAACAGGAGGAAGCTGCCAGTTATTAACACATACAACTTGTGTAAGTGTCACAGAAGGACTGAGAACCGAACCAGTTTAAAGGCATCATTAAACAGTTTGTTGAACCGTAACAGATAACAGATTCAAGATGTCAGTATAAGTGTTCCTAGTATTAACAAATGGATTTGATAACAAATAAAGTAATTAACTAGTAAACATATTTATCAAACTATTTGCATACATTTATATGCTGGGGCACAGAGAAAGGGACAGAAGCAAAATGACAGACAAAAGAAGGGTAAGTAGCTACTCTCAAAAGGGAAAGGTAGTAAAGAGCAAGGAAGCTATCACCTCCGTGGTTTGGACAGTCACGGTCCCCTTTAGCAAAGCTTTGCTTTAGCAGAAGCTTTGCTTCTGTAGAGTGGACAATAGCCATCCAATAGGTGCACTGAACATTCACGCAACCATGTGGAGAGACATTTAAATCCCGGAGGGAATTTCCTGATCCGAGGAGAGTTCCCTCCCTTCAGCAGACAGCTGCATCCAATGAAGCAGTCTCAAGGTGTGGAAACCCCCCAGCAGTTATTTACAGCCATGATGGAACTGGACGTGTGGTCATACTATTAGGTGGCTTGCAGCTCTAAATGAGTGTCATATTAAGAAACGGATAGTAGTTTTTCAGGCTCATTCATTACCTATTTACATTTCTGGGCCATGCCACTAAAACACTTCCCCCCGGAGCCCTAAGCAAGGCTACTATCCCTGTTACCTTGACTCACTCATTCTGAATACATTAAGAAACAACATATATTGCATTTTGATCAACCTTGAAGGCAGCGGCTGATGTCAAGTAAAATGTGCATGTGTTCACATGTTCACGTCCGCTCTGGAAAACAAACAAAGTGTAAGACTATGAACAGCGACCATTGTTCTTGAAGATTTCTTCTAGTGGATCTGAATTTCCTTCAACTATTACAGTAAGATTAAATAAAGTATGAGAAGATTTTATGAATGAGTCAGCAGCTTGGAACAGCTCAATGTTGTCATACAAGTCAGCAGTCCTCCGGAGTAAAGGAAATTAATTCAAGGAAACCCAATCGCACTGTTCAAATGAAGCAATAGGTTGTTCCATAGCTGGGAGCCTTTTATGCAACACAGTTTCATTTCTTTTATGAAGATGTCAGAATTCAGTTAAAACCAACAACATTTGCTCAGTATTTTTCTGAATGCAATTCAGACGTAGAGATGAAAATTAATTACGATTTTTTTCCTCCCTTAAAAAAAAGTTAAAGAATTTTCAGATATATTATACTATATGGATTTCTTCCTTATCTTAAAAAAGACCAAATTTCTATGATTCTAAATCAAAGCTTTTTGATAAGATTTAAAGACTACTTATAGTTCTCCAAGGGTAATATTAACATAGCTACAAGTGACATCATTATTGCATCAGTTTAAGCCCTTAGTTTGAAGGGGTTTTGTTCATTTTATGTAGTGTCCCATAGACCTTTTTACCCATGCATCCCTGAATGTATATGGCACTGCATCTAAACAAAATAAAGATTTTTAGAAAGTTTATTCACTGTAAAGTTTATTTTCTGCTAATAGACTAACACAAAGCAATAATTTCACTGATAGTATGCTGCTGAAAAAAAAAAAAAGAAAACAATTTGGTAAACATTGAGAACTTGAGTTTTGGAAATGTACAGCTTCCCCCCTGCCCCACCCCACGTTTGACACTGCACTCCCAGAGATTAACTGGACAAAGTCCAAAGACAAACAGTGTGAAGGATGTTCTGTCTATGAGAACAGAGGTAGCTAATGCTTTAGTCTAGAGAAAACCAGGGAGGGGGTGCGATAGAAGTCTTCAAGTATATAAAAGGATGTTGGAAAGAAGGAGGAAATAATCTTTTCTTCAAATCTTTGAAGAACAGGGCTATGAGTATGGCCTTAAATGGCAGAAAGGAAAGTATCAATTAGACTTTTGGAAAAAAACTATTTAGTGGAAAAGAGAGTGAAACGCTAGAATAGGCTAACTAGGAAAGCTTATGAATCTGTGTGCCTGGAGGTCTTAAATCAAATAATGCACCAAAATGAATCATGTGGAGGACATAGACTACAGAAGCTTTTTAGGACCCATGAATCTCAGAAAAAAAGTAAGTTGTATTTTCTTGTCAGATGTTCCCTATTTATTTTATTTCAAAAATGTAGGACAAAATATTAATCTAGCAGATGATGTGTACATTATAAGGTCCCCAGACCAGCGTTGTTTTCAAGCATTTGTTTAAAGGCTGGCCTGTTATACATAGGTGGAAGTCCATTTTCAGAACAAAATTTCAGGTAATTTAATAATCTATATTCTAATTACCTATGAGATCTTCCTACAAGAATAACAACAATAAAGGAAATCTATTATGTCAGACCTGCTGTCATTTATTGGAATAAAAAAGTTATTCCTGAAACCTAATGGTGGCAACTTAAATGCCACATTGCTGATTATCAATCACTATATCATAAGTATTCAGGTAGTATACTTAAGCACCTTTTGTCCTAACAAAGTATCTTCAGAGTTTGCAGCTCTCCACTAGTGCTTAGATTTTTAGTTGCTACATTGTATTTATATGTCCTTATTACAAAAATTCTATTACATATTCAGATTTCAGAATGAGATTCTTGCAATGCCTCCTAGGGATTATGGATGTTAAACTGTTGTTAGGTTTACCAAGAAAATAGAACATATGGTCATCTGGCAACTCCAGAAAGCTATAGTGAGAAAGGTGCGCTGCTTGAGAAGTATGCGGCACAGTAGCACAGGCAGATACAGCCAGGAGAAATCAGGCCAGGGTAGTTTTAGGGGATGATTTGCAACATTAAGTTAAAATGCAAACATTCACATAGAATTAAATATCGGCTAATTTGAAAAATCAGGAAAAAGCACAAATTATTTTATAATTAATGCTATTACCAAAGTCAAATGACCTGTCTGTGAGATATTTCTGAAATAATTTGATATGGTGTAGGAATAACATTTTTATATAAATCTTGTGTGATATATAATAGTCAGAGATGTAGCAATGCCCCTCTTTTGTGTTGAGTACACACTGCTTACCTGGGCAGAGGAGATCATTTTTCCTGACCTAAAAGCTTGCATAACATTGTAGAAATGCGTGGCTCTGGTGCACTGAGAGAGATATAGTTTATTTGAAAAACTCAGTGTATTGGAGTCAACGAGCATAACATGCACCTGAGATTAGTCAGGAAACCTGCACAGAGTACAAAACAATTTTAACTGAAAAAAAAAAAAATCATATCAACTTTGTAGCCAAACATAACTATTTCAAAACCCCACAAGGAAACAAATCTATACTAGATTCCACATCCAATATCTGTGATTTTTGCTCAAAGTATCCAAGTATCCAATAGAATCTTTTTTCCCCTGGAATCTCAATTTAGTAGAGGTGTTTTTAAGGGTGATTTTATAATATGCTGTCAGAAAAGATACTGTATTAAGATTCTTATTTTGTATTCTTAAGAGTTTGTTTATTATTCGCTTTACATTTCCTATGGTTAAAGGAGGTAATTAGTTAAAACAAGCACCAGTCCAATTTTGTCAGGAATTACTGAAACTGGTCTTTCCCTAAAGGATTGACTACTGATATTTTTCTCATTTTGCTGTGCACTATATTAATTGTCATAAGCATTTATATGAGAAAATTACACATACTTCCTTTAAATGTTTGTATGCTTACTCTACTATTTGGCTTGTGTAGTCACATTTTCCCATTTTCTTTCAAATTAAAAATTTTATTTTTCTTTGAAAAATAATCTCTTAGTGTAACTGAGACAGAACAATACATGTTCTTCATTTTCTGTTCTGTCTTTTTCAATTCCTGCTGCCTTCGTTACAGGAATCTTTTGAGTAAGGACTGTCAAACTGTTCCGAGTCTGTACATAGGTTCACTTGCTTTAATTTAGCTAACAAATCACTAGAAATGCGCACAGCGTATAACTCATGAGGAGATTTCTAAATAAAAGAATATTTAAATAATCAAGATCTGTATTAATTTGAGCATTCTGAATAAAGTTTTACTAATCCAATAAAACTGTTAAGGAAATTGGTATAATTTAAGGAGAAATAAAAGTATGAGTAGGTTCCAGTATCCAGTAAGGTAAGTTTCACCCTGGTGCCCAGCAATACTTTCCATCAAAATATGATGCCACCTCTGTAGTTTGTGGCTCTCATAAAACTAGATCCATAAAATATCAAAGAAGTTTTACAGAATTAACCCTAAAATATATTTTAAAATCAGCTAGCTAGTATAAAACTTCTGGAAGTAACAGGCGACACTAGGAAAAGTCAACTGGAATGAGGCTCCTGACTTCTCAGACTACAAGGGAATTGACTCAGTAAATTATGCATACATACATTATACATCTATTCTCTTCTTTTATTATTGTATTCCAGGCTTAGAGTCGTTGTGTGAATAAATAACTTAGGAATGTTTGAACTACAACTTAAAATAATGGGGGTCTAGCTACTGTAGATATGTCTCTGAATGCATTTAGATCCTCTTTGAATTAGGTATGTATACACTACCTGCTCTAACTGTTCCTAGAAATAGTTTTTTGGAGGTTTTTTCAGCATTAATTTTTGTATAGAACACTGTGTTTATTACAAACAGCATGTTTTTGAGACCTCACAAGAGCCTAGCATCGTGAGGTGGAATATTAGATCTTCATCCAGTCTTTTAAAAGTCTCTAGGGAATTTTTATTTTTTACATCTAAATGATTTTCAAGTGCAGGCCTTTTAAAACATAAGAATGGTGCTCTTTTGGTAACATTCACTCTTCAAGAAACAGAAACTATAATTTAATTTATAAACACAAGAGACTAAAAGGAATGACTCCAAAGATACCAAAAGCCCTAACTTAGTTAGAGGAAGGTTTGGAAAATGCTGGATTGTACCGTCATTTAATGCTCCCTTTTTCTGTTGGATTGAATTTTGATTTTCCTAAGGATATTATACTTCTAAGAAAATTGTAAATGCGAGAGAGCTGTTACACTCTTGAAGTGATGATTTTCATGCATTGGAACTTCTTGTTGTGACTGTCAGAGTAATTGCAGTTGCAAACATTTTTTTTTTTTTCAGATGAATACTTATTCTTAAATGAAAGTTAGAGCTCTAGCCTATTTTATAAATGACTAAAACATCCTGAGGCTGAAAATCACTCTAGATAAAAAAGGTACAGTAATTGGTGTTTATATTAAAAGATATTTATAGAAAACATATTTTTGAAACTACTTAGGGGTTCACTTAATACAATAATTCACTTTCTGCAGATTTCCCTAGAGAGTGCGTATCTTCGCAGCACAGTTAATTCTAGTCCTTGTTTATCTATTACCCCTTTTCATCTAAACAAAGGAGCTCTGAGCACATTGGCAAAGTTCTTTAAATCTTCTCTAGTTCACCAAGATGAAGGTCTAGGTAACAATATAGGCTCCATTAAAACTCAGGGTGGTACATCACAGAGAGGATCTAAGTTAAGTAACTTGTGCGCTGCTTAGCCTCCAGTTCCTTTTTCTTTACTCTCTGTGAAGAATAGACAACATCTCTTGCAGAGAATTGGGGAAGCACCCTAGACCTTCTCAGTACAAATGCCCATAGCAACTGTACCTTCTAGACAAAGGAAAAGACAATAGCTCCTTATTCCTTCATAATACTTGCCATGAGGGTATAGTATTCTGGGTGCTCAGACTTGAGTGGCATTCTCAGACACAAGGACTACCAATGTGATGATACTGTGAAAGCTGGAAACGACTAGGAACACAAACACACACACATAAACCAAAAAAAAAAAAAAAAAGAAAGAAAAAGAAAAACACAACTTTTTCCTCCTTCTTTGCACTTTCCTGTTTTCAGCAACTTTCTCCAACCCTCAAAGGAGCAGTGCTCCAACACAATATGTTAGTGTATTTACTAGAAGAGAAGAGCAATTGCTGTGATAACACTTAGCAACTGTGCAGCTTTTTTCTAGGTGTCTGTCAAACTTATGTAAGGATAAATTCCAGTTATGACCATGGAAACGACTGTACAAATAAAATGACAGAATGTTAATATGATGTAAGAATGGTGTTGTCTGGATAGGACTGCAGAGTCTGCTATATGCCTAATAGGAATTGAATATTTCTAGAAGCTGGGCAGGCTCATGCTAAGCAAAGTGTTCATTCTGCTAGTATGCAATATTATTCTTTTTTTTATGCAATTTTTTGTATGATAGCATATTTTCAATTATTAGATGCTATTAGATGCTAGTATGCATTCTGCTTTATGCGCTAAAATTACAATCTGAATTTGTCATATGCTATGTGAAGTACAGTCAAACAAAAATGTTTCTATTCACTGCCTCTCTATCACAGAAGAGCTGTCTGAACATGTGTAACTTACCCCTGTTGCTGTGTCCTATTTTGCTCTAAGTTCGGCATTGAATTTCAGCATCAGACCTTAGAAATTTGCTTGTGTGTGGTCACTCATCCATGTCACTGCACAAACAGACATACATGCACTTGAAAACATGAAGTTTGGCCTTCAAAAAAGATATGAAGACCACGATATAAGGTCTGACTTGTCTCTGAAATCCATATATAACGCTTTTTCTTATTGTCAAATGCTCCAGGAGCATAGATAATAGTTCCGAAGTTCAGAAGAAAGAAAATAGAAAAGCTTATTCCAGTATCCTGCCATGTGAAAGGAACTGGCATTATCTTTCTCAAATGGCTGGTAACTGTGATGAACACAACTGATCACTGTAAACAGTCTCTTCCTCCTTTATGTTTCTTTATTTCTGTTTCAAAATCTCATCATCTCTTTTGTTCCAACAACCAACAGGATAATAAAAATGTAGCAAGGGTATTTTTTTTTCTTTTTAGCTGTCTTGTGTGTTTCATATAAATATGAATAACTAAAGAAATAAGCACAGCATAAGATAAAACATAAGACACTTAAATTTCCTTGCACGTTTCATAGGTAGCAGAGATGCCTAAACGAGGAGAATGAAATGTTAATAATACCCTATTACTTGAATAGGTGAGTTTTTTGCCCTGCTGTCAGAAAGTGACTGTGTAGGAACGCTATGACTTATTCCTTTATAAATGGAAGACTCCTGAACTCTGGTCTATGGACTGCAACATAAAATCTATTCTAAGAAGGGCAACTGTTCTGATCCCAGTAAATATAGCTTTAAAAAAGGGTTGAAAGCCCAGATGACTCAGGAGATTAGTAATAGACTGTAGAGTCTTTTTCACTTTTAAGTCATTAGTTCAAGTGCAGCTATGGCTGGCAGGGTTTGAATTACTACTCTTTGATGGCAGTTAGATAGTGTGTACGAGAAAAATTCTGTAGTTTTTGTTCCTTTTCTGTTTCACAGAGCGTCTGTGCTACAAAATCTTCGTTATTAAACAGCATCCAATGGGAGCCTAGTAAACTAAATGGACGCTCTGTTTCAACCCCTGCCTGTGAGCTGAGAAACAAGCTTTCTTAGTTTATTAGGAGGTTTCACCCTGAATCTCTGTGTTGAAGGCAGCAGCATCTGGGTGCAAAGGAGATAAATGTAGGCAAATCTTTCTGCTCCAGTTTCCTGACTGCAAAACGTGGATAATGCTCCCTTTGTTTCCTTTTCCTATTCCTTTACTTTCCTATTCCTTTACAGCTTAAACTCATCAGGATAGGGAACATTTTTCCCTGACAGTTTAAATAGATCAGAGCAGGGAATGTCTGTCCATATTTAGAATCTACAACACTGGTAAATTTTAATCTGTATTATTCTATAATGTAAATAACCCTTAAAGAAGAATATAGACTATATTTTTAATAAACATATGTAACTCTCTTACTGAATCTGTGAAAGGGAATAAGTTGCATGGCTAGCTGCTTACTTTGTACAAATCTCTATCTTAGCTCTCTGCACTTAATTCTTAAATGTGTGAAGGGAGAGAAGAAGGTCGTATTTTTCCACCTCGTTTGTTTTTCTTAGCTCTGTTGTGTCTGTGCATATTTTTACTTATACATACCTCTGTGTGCCTGTCAGTAATATTTAGATAACGAAGCCTAAGTGTCAAATTTCCAAATTTGTCCCTGTCTGGAAATCTAGCAAGTATTACCTATGGTGCCTACTCTGTAAATAAATAGAAGAAATCAGACATGGCAGATCTCATAATTTTCCTGAATATAAATTTTTAGAAGTATATATAAAGAAAGTCTTCTAATGTAAGCTGTGGAAAAAAAAAATCAGAAAAATGTTTCATTCATTTGTCTGACAATAAATGCAAAATTTAGGTAAAGTTGCAAGCTGGATGAAATGTCACTGCAGTAGGTAAGAGTAACTATCGCCCTTCACTTAAGACAGCTGTAACAAAGCATTTACGAATTCCCTTATGAAATGTAGCAGCCACCACCAAAAGCACAGGCACATATCACTGTCTAAAATAAAGGTATATGTAGGTGGTTAGACTTTGCTATTTTTTTTTTCTTTCTGAATAGAGAGGTGTACGTATCTGCATGAGAAACAGAGAGGAAGAGCAAAGGGATCACTGAAAAAGACCCCAAAATATAGAAGAAACAGAAAGCCAAGTTCCTTCTGAACAGGCTGAAACATGAATGATAAAATTTAGAGCCAGGGAGATTTCTGGAAAACCTTTGAAAAGACGTAATACTTTAAGCAGGGAAAGTTATTTGTTGATTCATTACTCAACATAAAGGTAATTGAAGCTTTATGCTTTGTAGCTTACTATTTCATCATTTATTCCTCTTTAAATAAACAAATTATAGAAAAAGAAAGCCTATTTTTCTGTGCCAAAGGCAACAACGTTTACTTGGCTGTAATTCTGAGAGAAAGCTGTATTTCCTATGATTCAAAAGGGGCACTGCTTCATTCCTGTGTCAGACCTGGTTTTGAGGCCCAGGCTAATGAAGACAGCAAAGAATACTGATAATTTTTTTTTTGACTGAGGAAAACTTCTTTGTGAATGGGTTTGGCTACCGAATGATTGAATTTTACCACGCCGAAGGAGTTGTGAAGTGAAGTCATCAAGTGTTATGGGAGGCTGCTAAAGCTTTCTATTTCTTCTTCATAACGACATCACACACAAAAAGATAAATCACATGATTTCTGTCTTTGTCACAGAAAGTAAAACGAAACACAGCTTTCTTTACAAAATCCTCACTTTGGGCACAAACTCTTGGTAAAATAAGAGGGAGAACTGGGGATACTGTCTTTATAAAAGCCATCTGAATAAGGCGTAGAAACAGAGAAAGAACTGCACTGATATATTGACATCCTTTTGAATAAAAAACACAAAGAAAAACACCAGCTTAAAAGTCAGCTTGCTTCATTTGAACAGAATAACAATAAAGGACCTTAGGCTCAGTGAGACTTTTGTTTGCTTTGGTGGTTTGACCTTCACATTCCAGACTTATTCTGGACTCCTTAGGAATATTTGGTATTTAAAAAAAAAAAAAAAGCGAAAATTCTCTAGAACAGCGATTTAAGGACAGAAAAAAAGAATTGTAAGGTATACTTTCCAATTAAGGATAACTAACAATGCAGAAGTATGGCCAAAGGGGTTCATAGAGGTTTTGAAGGCTCTCAGGAGCTAGAGACAGAGATCAGTGAGACTGAAAAGCGGACCACAGAGTAAGTAGGTGGAACAAATTACTGTTAAAGATTTGTGTTGGGTTCAATGGAAGATTTAGGAAATAGATGTAAGACAAAGAGATCCAAAAGTTACTCAGTAACGTCTTTGCTATTCTCCTGGAAATTATGATTGGATTTCAGGTTTCACTGACTCTTTGCCGCTCACTGGAATAAAAATGATAACCTAGAGCTTCTGCACAGCTCTTGCTGTATGAATCTAGTATAAGGCCTAACCTAAATGGAGGCTAAAATCCTGTTTGCAAATGAATAAATTCAGAATGAAAACATCTGCTACTATATCCTCATTTTAATATGCCCATAACATCCGGCAAACACTGGTTCACCATGATTTTGCAAGAATAATAGGTAATTACCCTATTAAACAAATCAGCAGGTCTGGCAGACAACAGTGGGAGCAGAAATGTAGAAAACCACCAAGATCGCACCAAGTATAGATTTAACCACATGAACCTGAATTAATATATAGCAAGGTGAATTTACTGCTGCATCAAACAGGGTTGCAAGTAATATAATTTCTTACTAACTCTTTCTATGAAGGAATCATGTTATGTGGAAGTAAGAGTATTTAGTGGGCAGTAATTCAGTTCAGGATGAGGTAAACTCTCCTTATACATGAGTCTATAGGCACTGAGTGGTTAATAAGGTATGGAACACGAGCATTGACTTGGAAATACTCTTCTTCTTCTTCTCTATTATTTTACTACAGTGAATTTTTAATAGTTCTGGAAATATTTTGGGGGGAGAGAAGGAAATCCAATTGACTCATTGCTTATTATTTATTTATTGCGTTAATTCTGTGATAATATTTGGTTAGAACTTTACTCCATAGCCTGAAAAAGGAGCTATTATCTTTATAATAGACTGGGAGGAATATGCTCACTGGAAAAGCTTTAAGTTACTGTATTTACCTCAAGACTGCAGGGCTCCTCCAGGCAACAGTGCATAAGCAGCGCAGAATAAAATTCAGATGACATCGACAGAACCCCATGTGCACCTAGAAGGAACTATTCTTTGCTGTCCTATTTCTGTCAAGCATTGCACAGCTAATGGGAAGGCACTCACTTGATCTGTTTGCTTTTCCTGGTGATTGAATTAAATTCCCCAGCTTTTTGTAGGGGTGTAAAACACATTTCATCACATCAGTGAGGTATCTTATATAATTTAAGCTTCGTATTTCTGAGTATGTATTTACTGTGATCTAAATCACCAGAGTAATCCTCAGTGCTCAGTCCTGTAACGTTGCCCATGACAGGCACACCTTTTGCATCTTTTGTTTTGCAACAATACAAGTACCTATACTGCATGTGAACTGAATAAGATCATTTCATAGGGTGTATCAGCAGCAGTTCCGCTCGTTCTGCTCTCCTATGTGTTGATTTTGCTCAGAGCTCAATGACTGTTACTCCTGATTTACGTCATCATTATGGATAGGAGCATTTAACCTGTGCTCCAGCAGTATTACCAGACTGTCACAGAAACTGTGCTAATGGAAAACTGCTTCAGTTACAAATATTTTGTAAAATATCTGCAAGATATTTATGTTCAACCTTGCTCCCATGGATTTCTAGTAATCTATAGTAATACTACTTTCATGAAGACAGGTACCGAACTCTTTATTCCCATTAGTAAGCTCTCAGTCATGCATTCAGGAGATTCCTGTAATTAACTGCTCACTGGAGGAATGGAGGGGCCCACATGCTCAGCCTTCCTTCAAAACACCTATAGGAAAGACATACAATTTCTATAATGAAGGCAATGCTACCGGTAAAGTGCTTTCTGGCACCGTCTCAGAGCTTTGAAATAGCTCATATGCTAAAAAAAACCAACCAAACAAAAATAAGGTAGTGCTATTAAGTTTGTTTTCTTTAGGAGCACTTGGACTTAAATGTGAGGGAGGGAAGGGATGTGGAGAGGTGAAACCATCAGTTACCAGTGGGAGAAAATAGGGAAGAAGGATCTTCTTTTCTGCTAAACTGTCTGAAGTCTGTTCTCCTAGGCTTTGAGCATGTGTGGATCTTGATTTTCATATAACTAAATAAAAAAAAAAAAACACTGTATGTAAGTGAAGAAATATTATTTTGTTACGACATTGCCTGCTTATTGCCATGGTAAGTGGCAATCCTGTCTTTCTTTCAGTTCATGGTGTTATGAGTGTTTCACTGTTTCATCATGCTGCCGTATTTGAAAGGCATACTGTCAAAATCAATCTTCTTTCTGTTTAAAAAGAATGTGGGAGGAACAACAAGAACATATAGGAAGAAGCATCTGAGTAGGTAGATTTTCCGTCTTGCTCTTTGTCTGACTTCTCTGCTCAGACTTCTAGGCTTTCCAGGGCAGTGACTGCTTCTCCTTTGTGCTTGTACCTTCCTGGCACAATTCAATTTCCATCTTGGTTAGAGACTGTAAGCAGCACTGTAGCACAAATTAAAAATAAAATACTCTCTCATTATCTGAAAATGACAAGTTTTTCATTTGACAGTGTTCTTTTAGCTTTAGCACTGTAATTGCTTATACTCGTGACCAGTAAAGGGCATCCTTTAACGTTGTTTGGCAGAACAAAACAAGATAGTGGTAGTTAGAAAATCTTCCCATTTGGTGTTTAAAAAAAACAATAGTCTTTCACTATCCTCCTGTTCAAAATTTCCTTAAGGGAACTATGTTTTACCTACACATAGTTTCATCTGGATAGTCTATGCTAATTTCAAACAAAATTGGATATTTGGGAGTAACTCCAACAACTCTCTTTATCTTGCTTACCCTAAAGATAAATTTAGCCTTGTGTTTTACAGTAATTAATCTTACTTCATTTACTGTGAAAAAGTTGGCATTTCATAGCAGATATTGTTTTATTTCAGTAGCATGCAAGATGATATCCATATACAGTGCATATATACGTTAGGTACACCTGTAGCTGCTCGCAGATCTAAAGTAACATGCATTATTTGAAGCTAAACCATACCAAGACGATTATCTCTACTGACCGTAATGGTCACTGGAAGATAACGAGAGGACACGTACTCATAAAATCAAACCCAGGACACAGGCTTCTGGTATCCTGGTAGATGATAGGCTTTGTGCAAGCGAAAGCATTGCTATCATAATTCGGTTTGGCTCCTTTTCTAAAAGTATCTAGCTAATCATAACAAAAGTCTTTTTTTATGTCTGGAGAAAAAAAAGATCTAATTTATAATAATAAACAAGCTGTCTTGTCTTATATTTACTTTTCTTTCCAGACCAATGGAAAAAAACATTTGTAACAATGTTGAGAGTAATTAGCTTATATTACAGTATTGATTTTACATTAAAGAAGATATATGTTAAGATATTGACAGCCGAATGTACTTATTAAGACTGTCACTTTAGAGATGAAAAGACACTGCACTCTAGATAACCTTTTTTGCAGTTTCAATATGTAAACTACTTGCTTTTGCAACAGAATTGTTTAGTCAGGTCTGCAGAGGTTGCACTGGTGTCCTGGTGCTCAAAGTCCAGGTCAAAATGTTAGTTTGGACTAAATAAACTAAGGGGCTAAGTTAATGTATGAATCACTTCAAATTATACTTGCTCGTTTTATCAGAAAATCTATCATGAGGAAAAGCATGTAGGCATTTTCATGAGACACACCATAACCTTCTACTAGACCTCATGAACTTGCTGTCACTGGTGACCACAAGCAGAATTTTTTCTTGACTTCTTTAGAATATTTTTATAGAAGCAAAAAATCCAAAAGACTATTCATCTAACGGTGTAGGTCTGTTTGAATCCCTGTAATTTTAAGGTGTTTTTTGTTCTCATTGCTCAGTGGAAGTATTCCAGGTAAGTGTGATGGGAAAGAAGGACATTTTTTGTGGTATTTGAGCTGTTCATTTTTGCATGAGAGCACCCACGCATTCTTTTAAGCAAGATTAATTTTACTGATCTCCTAGAAATGCTTAATGGCTGTTTCTCACCAATTCTTATTTTACACAAGACCGAGCTTTCTAGCTTGACTAACAAGAGATCAGATTTGGCAATGGACTTAAGCTCTTATTTTTAAGTGATAGTGTTATCAGTGCTACTCATGTGGCACACTGATATCGGAAAGCCATCATTTCAGAGAGGTAAATGAAAATATATGCACTTCAAAATATGTTAGGGGCAATGGGCAGTTTAAAGTGAGGGTAGGACTTCAGACAGGCCATAGCATTGAGGTACCTTTTCCTGAAAGCGAGCGCTGCAAAAACTCAGAAAAATACACAGTTTCAGATCCTAAAGCTGTGTATTGTTAGGACAAAAACAAGAAAAGGAAAACCTTTCAAATAAAGAAGGTAAGATTTACTGGCTGAAATTAAAAAAGGAGATGAGAAAATATCTGTTCTTGTCCAACCTGTCTAGGATTGATCTTTCCCTCTAGTCATGCCTTTCCGTCCAAAGATTTCTAGCATCTTCATGGACTCCAGCAAAGTCTCTAGGAAAACCTTCTTTCTGTCAGCTTTGGTGCATACTGGGTTTCATCATTCTTATTTGTTCTGTAAGCTCCTTCTTACCTTCACTCCTTTCCCCTCAACTTGCCTCACTCTTCTACCTGAGAAGATGGAATTTTTGCTTTCCAGCAGAAATTTCCACCCAATTCAAAGAGCAGCAGTTAGTGCTGGGGAGAACAAATGCTCCTTTTCTGAACGCATCACACAGTGTCCAAACAGCGGAAAGTGAGCAAATATTTCATACAATTCCTGTCACTGAAGTCCCAAGAGTTTATTTAGCGCGAGCCTAGGTAGGAACGTGCGAGCCTAGGCAGGAGCCCAGTTTCCATATCTGCTCAGTAAAGGCAGGCACTGCTAGAGGGGCGCTCAATGGCACATCAACACTTTTTATGTGGCCTTTGTTTTTGTTTTGCTCTTTCCATTGAATCTGGTGTAAGACAATGGACCTGTGAGGGCCTTTAGTTGAACTAAGATATATTTCTCACAGGTTGCTGAAGTATGTAGGAACTTAAAAACACCAGTGGGACTTGGAAAAAAGCCTATGAAATCATTTATTTACAATAAAGGACGCTAAAGAAATTATTCCATTAGAATGCAGCAGCAGTAGAGCTACAGTAGAAGTTTTAGCTGGCAGTTTATCATGCCTAGTAAGCAAAAATCATGTCCCTCTTTAGGAAATTAGTTAAGATTCTTCCCCCTCAGAAGTTACAACACCGTTGTACCTTAGGTGCAATGCTTCTAGGTGCGGTGAGAAAGCACAAACACTTCTTCCACGCAGTTCAGCTCACACCATCTGTTTCCCTTGAAGAGGCATCTTCTGACAAAGAGGATAACTTTAATACTAGGAGGAGCGTAGAGAATATCATTGCCCCAGATTCTATTTAAAGATGAGACTGGGCCTGTTCGAACACTGACACCCACATCCTCTCTGCAGAACCAGGTACAAATACACTGTTATTTAAAAAAAACAAAAAAAGAAGAAGAAGAAGAAGAAGAAAAAACTTCCCTCTTGCTTCTCTGTGTCCCATGCAGATTTTGTCTCTTAAATGGGACAGGCAAAAAGAAAGGAAGAAGAAACAAATACCTTATACAAAATCAGAGATACTGTGACCTCAGAACACATGCTTTTACAGAGCAGACCATATTTCCTGCTCATTCTCTTTCTCCTCCATTTCACCTCTTTCTCCTCTGTGGTGTATAGTGATCAAACGTAGGTATTTTGAAGCTAAAATAACCATTAAAGACTTTTCGTTCCGGCCTAGCCTGTGAAAGCTTCAAAAAGCATTTTTTTTAAATGAACTTTTTCTACCCTTGTGAGATGTAACAGTAAGGGTGAACAGCTACAAGGCTGAAGTCAGTGGAAAAATTCAATTACAACAAATTAATCTAAATCCTGATCTTAGATTCCAGTAGCTGCGTGTTAGCTCTTCTTCCTATTCTAAACTGCATCAGAATCACAAATATCTTCTTATTATGAACCAAAATAGAAATGTCTTATTTAACAAGTTTTAAACCATCAGGGCACAGAATGCCTTCTTTTTTTCACAAAGTCCTGAATTTTCAGCATGATACATAAAGTTTTATCATTAAGGAAACTAGTGAAGGAATGAGAAATAAAAAGTAAGTGAAGGACAGGTGACCAGGTCAAAACAAAATAAAAAGTGGACGAGTGAGATGCTCATGCATGTGCGCACACAGACACAGACACAGACACACACACTTTTATTTATATCTATGTAAATATGTAGATTTGTGTATATATTTGCATAGATACTTATACAGGTGGAACTCTCTCCATATATACATTTAGCAAACATGGATATTCTCTAAAGGTGTAATTAGTGGAGAAGGAAACAGGAATTTTACGCTAGGCAAGAAATAGGTCAGCTCAGCTGAGATTTGCTACTGTACTGACAGTTTGCTGAGAACGTATGTACGTTAGATGTATAGACACCAGTGATTTATTGGCCTTTCTTCATCTTATGTCTATTGTATGACATTTCAGAAGAAGAAACTTTATAATGGCCCCCAAATTGGAATATTTACTTGTTTATTTGTTTTCATGGGAGGTAGGAATAGATATTGCGCTTGGGAAATGAATGAAACTATAAAATAACATTCCAACTGAAGAGCTAAAGGAAACGTTGCTAAATAGCTTCAAATACAGTGAAAGCACGACAATCAAGAGGAAGACTATCCTGAATAACTGACATTACCTGACGGTCTATGCTATCTCAGAAAAAAAAAAGAATTAAAGTTGTTCTTCGGGTCCAAGTATATTCTTTTAAACAACTAATTCTGGGAAAATATTATAGAATATTAAAGCTTAGTGAGCTACTCTTAGGAAATGGAATTTACTCTTATCTATATTTTAAAATAAGTACCTTCCAATCTTCTTTCATAATCTGTTCTCTCGTGCAACAGCTGTTCATGCAGCTTCTTCATTCCTACATGTATGAGCTGCACTCATTGTGTTCAAATATTTGTGATTTAATTTACGGTGTGATAAGAGAACTGACTCGTCTTCCTTATTGTTTGCCATTGCACCTATTTCAGTATTAACTGATAGCTTAATCTGCACTTCTTTAAGATCTTGTGTTATGACATTAGTAAATATACTGAATAGAATTAGATCAGGAATGAAGTTTTGAATCTACTCAGTGAAGCTCTATTGTCAGTTAGCTTTTGAGATTCACAAGTTAAAAGCTTATTAATCAGTTTAAAGCACCTCCTTAACTTTCCCTACTACCACCATTTTGAAGAACAACATCAGATGGAAGGAGTTAGATGGTTTTTGAAGAGCTTGAGCATATTTGGCTTACAGGTAACTGCCAGTTGGAGTGGTAATCTCATCAAAGATTATAAAGTTTATCTGAAGAGACCTATTCTATTATCCATAAAAATCCTATGTTTGATCAAGTCTATTTAATTTCCAGCAGTGGCTCCACATCCTGAGACATGTCTGCCATGGGGAGACAGGTGCTTATCTTTCTCACTGTGTCCTGCTGACATCTGAGGTTAAATGGATAGCCTATGTTAGACAGACTTTCTGGTAAGCCTGGAGCAAGGCAGGAAGGTGGCAAGAAGGCCCTTCGGGGAGAGGCCACAAAACCCCTGTGCTGCCTCCTCTCGGCTCTGGGTGCTCACTCTGGCCGGCTGCGGATGCTTCTGCCTTGGCCCAAAGGAAGGTGTAGGACTTGCTTCGGAAGGACTGAGCTGCCTGTCCCCTTCCCCTTCTTCTGCCCCAGCCTTTCACAGCCTTAGGATTAAATTTGTTGGCTTAGCTACATTGAATCTGGGCCTTTGCTGACTGCTGTTAATTATACCATTCTTTTCAAGTTCCTTCCAGAATCCATCCTGAAACAGCTTTTCAAGGTTTTGCCCAAAAGAAGGCTAAGCAGTAAATAAAAGCATCCTTCTGATCTCGTCTGCTAAAACTGTTTGATGCTGTTTCACTCTGCTTCTCACACAGAGCTCTGCAGTACCCTAAATGTGCTAAGTCATTCTTGGGTTAGTTTCCTCTCTTCTCACAGCTAAATGATCCCCCTGCGGATCACCTTTCTTATTCTATATTCTCTTCAGCATTCTCAGTCAGGCATTTCTTCTGATTATAATCTTCTGTATTTTTAAAATTAAATATCACATAAATGATTCTTTTTTCTCCATAACATTCAATATTTCCTCTCTCCCACTGATTATCATCTGCCCCTTTCCACCCATTTCAATCTTCACAAGTAGCACTAATGTCCTTCCCTTATAAAGACTGAAGTTATCATTGTCATATGCAATTACCACATATATAATGATCCTTTTTACCTTCATCATTTATCATTAATTTCATACACAATTTTCACTCTTGAAAGTTATTATATGGATTTAAAGTCGCAGATACATACTGTGCTTGTCTAATATCTCTTTTAAAGACTCACTGTTCTTTATTTACATTGATTGACTACAGGTCAGTAGGCTATATTAGATTCTTCCTACAGAGAACATGGGCATAATGTATCTTTGCAAGGTAATTGATTTAAGTATCAAACACTAAATTTTTATCAGCAATTACAGTGGTGACACCCATTATTTTTCTGACTGTAACAACATGGTGTGCAATTTTGCATGCCATGTCATACTCACCCAGAGTAACTGGAAGTGACAACTTGCCTGGCCTCAAAGAGATTGTTTTATCTCCCAGTAAAGTGGAAAATAACATGTGTCATCCAGTGACAAATCAGGTAACACACCAGAAATGGGTTCTTTTTTCCTAGTTATACAGAATAAAGATAGTGGTAGTGTCTATGTATTATTTTAAGTATAGTAACCACATTAATTAAAAAACCTGTGGCATTTAAATCAGAATAATGCTTGTATTACATGGCTTTAAAAGAATGCAGTTGATTTTTTTTTTTTCTCCACATGCACTGGAGGCATTTTTAACCCTCACAAGTATATGAAAAGCAAAAGTATTTGGAGCGGGAGTGAGTAAGATATATACTTTGAGCAGAGAGGAAATGCAGGAAAACAGTTTGGAAATAAAATGCTAAGATGAATTCGTATTACAAATACACAGGTGTAAGAACAAGGCCAGAGCCGCCCTCTACTTTCCTTTATTATTCAAATAATGCCTTATATTTTGAATTATGGCTCAGTTTAAAGCATCCAAAGTCCTTTACAAATATGCACAACAGATCACTCACTAATCAATTACTAAAGCAAAGTGATTTCTGAGAAGAAATGTGAGAAGTAGTGCTTATCTGATGAAATGGAATGCTTTATTGCAGCTAATGGTAGTGGATAAAGTGTGATCACTTGAAAATGCAATGAAAATTAGTAAAGCTGACTGTAGAACAGTATATGAAATTTTATAGACTTTTTTGGTTTAAAGTGTCTTGGCTTACTTTTATAAACCAAATTTATTTGCACATCTACTGAGATATAGATATATTAAAAATATATTAAGACCATTGGAAATGAATATTGTGCTTTATTCATGGTTTATCTCCTAGTATCAGGTCTTTACACTTCCAATTTAGGCTTTCAAGTACTCTCTGCATATGTTCTACCCTGAACATAAATATGTTGCATTCCCACATTTAACCACTTTTTGGTTTGGAATTATTCAAATGTTTCTAATTAATATATCTAATGAAGAGGTATGGTCTTCTTATGACAAATATTCATGACTTCTCCACATGAAGAGGGCAATTTTATCACTTACAGCTCACTAACCCCCGTCCTGGAAGATGACTGACTTAAAGAGAAACATTCTTCAGCTAGCATCAAGCACTACAACCTACTGCTAGCTATTTCTCTGAGTCTCTCTTCAAATAAGCAGCATAAGCAAACTCTGCGTAATGGTTGAAATATGAAAGGATTGGGCTATCTGACAGGATTTCTTGTAAAATGTATGCATCTTTTTAAATTTACATTGATACAGTGTTCAGAGGTACTATATTCTATTCTCTATGTACCAATCTACTACTGTTCAACTTTAGGCTGCTTTCCGTTTTCTAATATTAAACAGTTGCTAGGAATCTATGAAAAAAATACAGTGTGTGTGTGTGTGTGTGTGTGTGTGTGTGTGTGTGTGTGTGTCTGTGTGTGTGTGTGTGTGAGAGTGTGTCTGTGTGTGTGTGTGTAAATATAGGCGCTTCTGATGTATACAGGTGCTATGAAAAAGGTGAAATAGCACTAAAATAACCAGAAAAATCAGAGGCAGGGCACTTAAAATGTTTAGAACAGCACATCTCAAGAGATATACATTTACATATAACTACATTTCAGAAGCAAATGCCTTACTGTTCATGCAACTGAGAAACCCCATCCCCAAAACAAAATCCGAAGAGATTCCTCAAACAGTTAATCTTTCATATGACCAGATGACCTTCAAGTCATCAAGTGACCTTTTTTCTAAAGAGCCTTTGCCTTTATATTGGAGAAAATTAGAACAAGATTTTAGACAAAGTATAGCAGGGGCTATGAATCTAACTGACAGCTGAAGAGCACACAGAGGCATCAAGCAAGTACTTAGACACCACAGAGGATATGTAGGCTAGTGTTATTTCTACTGCAGAAGAAAAATATGTGCCCTATAAACCATTTCTTAAGAGCTCTAATATTATACAAATGCCAAACAAAGAGTACCGTCAAATGAGTATAAGGGAATTGGTGCTGCCCATGTAATGTGAATTAGTGTTTCTGGACAACAGAACGGAAGGGAAGAAAAATTTCTAGGTTGTTCTTTTCGAAGGTTACTTGAAGTTCATATTCCAGGTAACAGGACAGGATCGCTGTAATGACTCAATAGTGTTTTGCCATACCTTTAAGTGATCTTTGAAAATATTGCATATGTCAGTAAAATACAACGTAGCACTTCATCAGGGAGATACTTTGGAATTATTGACCAAAGCCATCCTTGGCAGAGAACTTGGACGGGTATTGCAACAGATTGCGGTGCATAAAGCCTAAGGAAATCTTTGCTTTGGTAACCTCTAACCCTTTGCTCTCCCATCTCGAACATGATACTCATGATATTCAGTCCTGATGAGAAAAAGTGAAAGTATACATTTGGAGGCACAGACGTTGTTATGATGAAGTGACGTTCTTTTATAGGTAGTAGATTAACACATTCAAAAGAAGCAAAGGATGGGGGTTCTTTTTGTTTGTTTGTTTGGCTGGTTTGGTATGATTTTGCACTTAGGAAATCATAGGATTCTGGTCTTTCAGAAGACCAAACCTAAGAACAAGATATTCCAGGATAACTCAATTTCATGAGAAAATGGTATACCTTTTCTTAGGCTCTGGCTATGCGTATTTGCTCGAACTGGTCTGTGGAAATTTTAGCCACTGTAAATGACATTTCAAATTTGAATCAAGCTATAGAAAGTGTGGTCAGTCTGTCAGATTTCAACAAGTAGTTCTTCTAATACCCCAGATTATAAATGCAGTGTATCTTGTAGCCCTGTCTTTTTATTTTGCTGTGAATAATGCCGGAAAGTATGAATACTACAAAATATGCGGTATGGTAGAGAAGAGAAAAATAAATGTGCCAAATATTGGATCTGGAGAAAGAACAGAATAAGGCAAACAAGTTTTCAATTGTAGAGCTTTTATTAACTTCTGCAGTCACCACCTCAGAGAAAACTAAATGAATGACCAGCAGACATCTGCCTTCTGACAATTCAAAACATGGCCTTCAGTTCTTTTCCAGCTCTTTTTCTCATGTTCTGAGAAAATACTGATATTAATTTCAGGCATCCTTATAAATTAAGAGTTAACTTGATACAGCTAGAGCCTGTTTCTTATCTATACTCTATCCCACCTACCCTTTTTTGGAAATGCTTAGTAGCTTTAGCGGGATATAACCAATTGCAAGACCAATTGTATAACCAATTGTAAACTGGTTTTAGTTGTTTTATTGCAAGAGATTTACATGTGTGATTTCCTAGCTGTTTCTTTTTCAGGGGGTCCTCCCTACCTAAATTGGAAGGATAGGAGAAAAGAAAGACTATAATGTACCATTCAGTATTAAACACTTTAAATTCTGCAAGAGGTCATCTCACACCGCCGTGCCCTGAGAGCTCTGATATGGCATATTGCTTCTGAACCTCAGCTAATCCATCACCTAGTGGCAGCCTGCACACAGTTAGCATTAAAAGAGAACTTCAGCTGACAGATTCAGATAAGAATCTATATCTATTTGCTCATTTTGTGAAGCTTCAGATATAGGCAACTACTACAATCACTGTACGGACCAGTGTTATTTGTCAGGGTACTGTAGGGGATACCAGCTCAGACTGACCACATCATTAGGCGTTACTGAACTGTTCCAATATTTATACAAAGATACGTCAAAATGCAGGATCACCTACGACAAGAAGAAGAGTTGTGTCTTTTTTTTTTTTTCCTATACCAAGGCTGAATACAATTCTAGCGGTAGAGAAAGCCCTGCAGAATTGACGATGCCAGGTAACTTGACTATCGCTGTCAAGATCCACAAGAGTTCTGGATATGAGAAATTAAGATCCTTTTCTTTTTCATTAAAGCGAGTTAAATACATGATAGGCCATCATTATTCATCACACTGATCTGAATTATTAGCTTAGGCGGTTCACAAGAATTAAAAAACTGAGCTGTGGTACAATGATTCAGAGAGATCAAAGATCTTCTGAAGAGCTATCAGTTCCCATCTTTAGTGGAAAAAAATGTATATTCACTAAGAATGGTGCAAATCAAAAGCCCTGTAGTCTGATTATATTCCTCAGAAGTTCCCCAAGCTGGTGAAAATGTTGCAGAAAAGGCTTGTGGTGTGAAATTTCAAGTCTTTGGAGGTAAAAACCTCATTAAAACTCCTCAAGGCCAAGCCCGTTGAATGAGAACCATTTACATGTTACCTCTGATTGATTACCAAACTCCAAATCTAACTTGTGTTTGCAGTCCTTGATCCTTGTCCTGACTGTTGTTGTGAAACAAGACCTGAAGCAAAATGCTCTATATAAGTAGACATACCTGTTTCCTTAGATATGTAGGAGATTACATCTGTTAGCTTCTTCATATTATATTGCATCCATCCGATATTATGGATGAAATGCCAACTATCACTGTGGAAATAACAGAAGCAAACGATCATACAAAACTGCTCATTGCTTTCATATTTGCTAAAATGTTCTGATCTTTTAAATATTTAAATATATCTTAATTTTATTTTTAACAGATCAAAATGCCAGCTTTTAAATGTCATGAAATTTAAATGTTTAATTATCATGAATTTAAACATGGTATCTAAATGATTTAAAATAGCAGCAACAACCACAACAACAATAGTAACAATAGACAAGCCTCTTCCTAATTAGCATATTCTGTATTTTTGATCTGCAGGCCAGGACAGACTTCTGATTAGAAACTCAAAGTTCTCCAGCCTCCTTCTGCAGCATGACTGTGTTCTCTGTGTGAGCTAAAAGGAAAGTGTTTCTGGGCAGAGCGTTTGAATACTTATTACTGATCAGTGCCGTCTGGAATATCTCTCAAGAATATGTGATGGGACAGTACTCCTTTTTGTGAGCTCCCTTTTATGCGGGAGAGAATGTAACTGTAAGATAAGAGTAAAGGAGTCTGTGATAGGGGTGGGGATTACCTGGAATTAGGTGCAGAGCATCAGAAATCAGAAACACCTTGACATAGATTTTAGTGTGGAGGATTAAGCACTTAGATTCTACTATTGGCACACGCAAGTCTGAAGAAAACATTTTTTATAGAGGAATTCTTAGGTAAAAACTTTGATTCACCATTAAAAATGTTATGAAAAAGATAAAACATGAAACACATTCTTGTTAAAGCTGAAGACCCAGAGGTCTGAAGAGTGCATATAAATCAAAGCGCTATTCTGCATATTTGAGGAATGTACTTAACCTCATTTCCTTTTTTTTCTTAATCAACAAATCCATTTCATGTTTTTTCTCTGACATTCTTACCACAGCTGAGTGTGAGTGTGAAAATTATGAAATCTTTAACTTCAGCTTCACAAGAACTTGGGTATTTTTAAATTGTATTTTGAAACTGTTTAGCAACACCATTGTGTCTTATTCCCTCCTTAATACACCGGTAAAAAAATAGCTTTCCTAGATATGCAGTTCTCCTAAAGTTTTTGTGAAGATGATGCTGAAGTTGCAGCTGCTAACGCAGACATTGTCAAGCATGTAGTACAGCATTAAATACCATTATAAGAGTTACTGAGGGAAAAAAAAGCAGCATGATTTAAATTCCTTAGAGCTGCCATCACTTCACGAAAATTGTGAAGTGTATAGCTAAAGTGGGAAACAATTGTCGCAAAGCTCAGTAATTTCACAAGTCTCTGCTCATGTGAGGATACCAGCCTGGATGGATGTATTAGACAGAGAAGATGCTCTGACACTGCAGAATGAAGACAGACAAAGAAGAGTAGGATGTCCTTACCTAAAAGTAATAGCACAGTTGAGTCTTAGACAATGACACAATAGCTTTTATAAACTGCCGATATTGAAAACAATAATGAAAGAAAACCGTTAGATCTTCTCAACATCCCAAAGCAACTCTACTGGAACCTGGTCAGTAAATTGTTTATACACATTGGATATTGCACTGTGATAATGTTGAAAGTTTTTTTTTTGCTACTCTTGTTTGGCAGAAGAGTAACCCTTTCTCTACCAATTGACTTGTATTTGGACATCTTTTATCATATGAAGAAACTCTGAAATCAGTGTTATTGATAATTTATGAGTATATAACATATTTTTATTGCTAGGAAGGGCCAATTTTCTATGGATTACGCATTAGAAAGCTTGTTACTCCTCATACAAGCACTCAGCGACACCATCTGCTTACATCTGCAAGTAAGGTTGAGAAGTTTGGCCTCTTAATTCTGGAATGGACTCTTTCCCTACCTTGCTATGCTGCTATCTTCCAAGTTTGTGTGTGTGTGTGTGTGTTTGTTTGTTTGTTTGTTTGTTTGTTTGTTTGTTTGTTTTGTCCTGGGGTTTATACCTGTTCACTTCTCTATTTTTCTTTTTAGCCTTGCAGTTACTACCTATAGCTGACTCAACAGTTCTGGTTCGTTTCTGCTTTTGTCATGTTGCACGAGAAAACGCATACGTCTCCAAAACTCAGCAACAACTTCTTAAGATAAAGCTGAGCTGAGATGCCACAGCTCTGCTTCAGAAAACTAGCTTTTAGGCCCTCACATCTGAACCCTTGGGTCATGGACTGTAGGGGAAAGCAGATGTGGGGTAGCAATCTGATATGATTTGGCTGGAATCAGTTAGACTTTGCAGAAATGTATTTTATATAGAGCAAAGGGAACGCAACCCTCTCTATAAATCCTCATCCCTAGCCCTAAGGCTGCCCTTCTTGCTCTCTGTCTTTTACAATCAGATGCCTAGCCCACAGGTCTATCTTTGTTAGTGCAACCTCCTGCTTCATCCAGAATCTGCTCCTAATGATATTTCCTTTTCTTGGATCAACTGAAACAGGTGACAAGTCCTTTCACTGAATATTGAATTGCAAGGTAGCACTACGTTGCCTTGTCTCATATGAGTGAGTTCCTATGTCTAGTAGGACAGTCAGGTGGTAGATATCACCAATTTCACTGCTACATACACACCGCGCAGTTCACTGACCATGCCAAAGAACTTTCAGTGTCAGGATATTTAAACAAACTTTCTGGTCCTGCTACTGCCAGCTCAGCTGGCCTTTACATTGCTTTGGGGCTTGGTTCATGAACAGCAATACAGATAACTTCTAGCCTCTCTTCTCTCTTTTGGCTTTAAATAATTCACATACATACTCTTTTACCCTTTCTTGAATTATATGCTGGCAGTGTGCCTAGTAATTCTTAAGAGTCTCTATATTGCTTCTGTAAGAAAGTGGGTCTCTCTCTGTTTATTATAGGACATGACTGAGGCCACAAACCACAATGCATTTGGGTTTTATCAAGAATTAACTTCAGTAGAAAGAACATAGTCACGATCAACATTTTGAATAGAGACACACAGTATTTTCTGCTGAAAATTTTGATGTTAACGCCTAAGGAAAGCGTGCACTTTTGGTTTTATAACCACTAATTATGTGCTGAAAGTTTTCAGAAAAATTTTACTTTAAGAAAATACATTATTTGCTTTGATTAAAGTATCACTTTGTAGCAAATGTTCTAAAAAATATAAGGAACATATTCACTTCCCCCCAAACAAACAAATAAAAACCCCACCAAACTCTAGAAAAACTTATGGGCTTAAAATAGTTGTTTGTTCTGAAAACAAGTGTGTTGATTTGTTTTGTTCTTTTTAGCATCAGATGTGTTGTGTGCTATTTCTGAATAAATGGTGCCATAAGACAAGCATATGTTGTTCTATATCATGCACTGCAGGTGCTGCAGTACAGGCTTGCATAATGTGCCACCTGAAACTCAGAAAAGCAATTTTCTTTAAAAAGCCAGATTGTGGAGCTCTAGCTCACGCTGATAAGCACTTACTGACGCAAGCAGTTCCACTAAAGCCACTCCTTTCAAGTAAGTGCTAACTTACGTGTGCAACTTTTATAGTCCAGCCCTTAGCTTCTTAGTTCATTTGGGCATGAAGAATCACATACGGACTCACATACTTTTTTGAGCCTTTATACAAATAAAAATATGTCTATTATGAAAAGTTTCAGCAAGCGTTTAGGATTTTAAATCTCTGTTCCTCACTGGACGACTTGTTAGATTAGATCTCCTAAATCTACTAAATATTAAATTGAATAGACTTTTGCTATAAATGTACAGAAAAAAAAACCTTCTTATAATAACATTGAATTTTATTGATAAATGTGATAGTAAGTATTTGTGACAGAAGATTTATGTGCATTTGCCATATATTAGAGGGGGCAGAGTCCACAGCAAATGATGATGCTTTCTAATACGGTAGGTGAGTAAGAAATTTAGGGTCGATTTTTTGTCCAGACACATAATATGCGTTCGTATTATGAAAGATCATACTTCTCCTCTTATAGAATGTGGAATTACACAAAATTTTGTCCTGCTGTGCTGCCTGTGATAAACTGTTTTAATCTGTACAGAAATGATTGTTGTTTTCCTCCTAGTATGGTCTTCTGGCTTTCAGAATCTGATTTCCTTGGGACAGAGACCATTGCAAATTTACTTGGTGCATCACACATTTTCTGCCAATACAACAAAGAGAACATTCTAACAATACTACTGGGATACTTGGTTTTGTAAATCTTCTCAGACCAGCTGTGTGAACTGTTGTGGAGAAAATTAATATAGACTTAGGCTGAATTAGTATTTTGGGTCTCAACTGCCTATATTTGAAAGCTGTCCTTAAAAGGAACTGCAGTTGGGCAGGCTGCTGCTAGCAACATAAAGGGAATGCACAAAACAGCATGGAGGTACAGTGACTGTAACCTCAAACGAGGTAAACCGTTGTGGGTCCTGTTGCTACGGCTGCAGGTAACACAAGCATTACAGAAGAAATACTGCAAAATTCTTCTTGACTTCTTTCTTTGTGCTTCTGATGGAAGAGTACATGCCATATGAACATTATGGGAAGAACCTGATAAAAGTTGTGCTGCAGTCCAAGCCATTGCAAGCCATGAATATGCATTACCATAAGCAACATTGTGTGGTTTCTTGTATGATAATTGCAGGCCTGGTGGATTCAGCTAGCTTTTGACAAGAACGTGCAAAAGTGCAAGATTTTTTTCATTGTCACAAAACATTTGAATCATACGGTACAGAGAAAAATATATGGAGCTTCTGACATTTGGTAGGATGTGTTTTAAAAGAGACTTCTGTGTCAACTCTCATATGATTGTGTCTACAGATGTTTACGAAAGTACTTATAGGCATATATATATATATGTATGTGCATGTGTGTGCAGATTATATATATAACAGATATGATACACGTATAATGCGTATTATGTAAATATAAACATTCTAATACCTATAGACATGCATGTCTATGTATAGATACATAGATATCTATAAATGTACATACATAGATACATATATACATTACAAGTGAAAGTGAACCCTGGCTATGCATTGGGTTGAACCACAAGCAAATAGATTAAAATTAGTAACTGCACATTCATTGCCTAGGGCAACATTTTGCTTGTGGGTGATGTGATAAAAACAGACACATACTATTCTAATTTTCCATTCTTAGTCTAAATTTTCTCTACTAAATAAATTAGGGGTGTCATCATCAATATCATCTCTGGTACTATATTTACTTGCATAGCAGATGTACCATTATTTCTCCACTTTTTGGCTTCATCTTTCTTCTTATTATATAATTTGACTCTGTGGGCACTTTTCCATCTCAAGTCTGATTTAGGAGGTGCAACAGCTTGAAACCTAGTGATACCAATTTTACTGTGCGCCTTAAGTAGTTTGAATGTCTGTGCTATAACTTTTTATTCCTCCTCTCCCTGCTAACATAGACTTTAAGAAGACTCACGTCAGAACAAAAGAGCTTGTGCTGCTTTCTCAGTCTTAGTACTTAGCCTCTGTGTCATAGTGCTTTCACAAGGGAAATGCGAATATTTAAGTGTCTAATGTCCTTTGAATTGTGTCTTCTTCAGCAAGCATTCCCTTTTTAAAGAGAAGTTTCAGCATATTTTTTAAAACTAAAGTTTGGGGCCAAATACTATTCTTTATTCAGAATAATGTGGGATATCTTATCGCTATATTAAAAATTTAGAAAGCTTTTGCTCCTCTTGAAAAAAGGATTCTGTCATAATTCGAATGTAGCACCGTTGTAGGTGTGTCGTTGCTCAGTCTGAAACCTGTCTCTCTGATTGTCAGGTGCTGTGATTTATGGAGGGTGGACGGCTCCAGTCTGCAACATACACCCAAATCTGCTCTTTGTGCAAACCAGGGCCTTTGAAAGAAATCACGGCATACCCTGATTTTGCTCTGGTGTGAATTAGGATGTGACTGCAGCTCATTTGCATCTAAAGTGTCAAAGTGCAACCAAGTTCCCCATTTCATATGTCACCAGAATGGCACTTCTCATGTGACAAAACAGCACTTTGGGAAACACTGGGAGGCTTGTGGTAGCCAAGGAGCTTGGCAGTTTAAGATCTGACACAGTTCAGCTTCTCCACAAGGTACCTGAAGATTGCGGGGAGATGTAGGAACCTGGCCCTAACCCAAGTTTACAAAGTAAAGATGATTTGCTATATTAAAAACAACAACAGCAGCAGCAGCAACAACAACAAAACCTACAACAAAATAGTTCTTTTCTATAGAAAATTTAAATCTTGAAAAATAAATATATTATACAATTCTATATCAGCTGTAAGCAAATCTGGCCACAGCACTGGCCAGCTATGCCATTTTTGTATAAATGTCAGATGTAATAGTCCGTAGGTAGGATCTGAGCACCCGTGGTTTTTGTTAGGGGGTGCTGAACCCGGCAGCCCGACAGAGGCGAGGCAGCCTCCCAGTCCACACAGTAAGGAGGCTGAGTTATTCCCAATAGGCACACAAACGAGCACACATATATAGTACATATATACATATGTATGTATAGATATATATATACAAAAGCTCATTCCCCCTTCAGCTCCTACACACACTTTACCTGTTCACCCATGAATCCAGCCCATGGGGCTGGTGGAGTCCCTGTTCCGTGGGGCAGGTGGCACCTACAGGGGAACCTGAAGGAGGAAAAGGGTTTGAGGTCCCCCTGCAGAGCATGGAGGTGGGCACTGCATGGGACGAGCCCTCTCCTGGCATGACATGGGGGTCTCCCACCAGCCACAGCTGCTCTGCGCTCCCACGCGTGGGCAGACGTGCTTCTGTATCACATAACCTAACAGTTTTTCCATGATAAACTAGAAATATTCAATGTATGTTGTCTCCCTGTGCAATAATATTTAATTTAAATGCAAAGTGCTTTGTGTTTCCAAGCTCAAAATAACATTTGAAGATAGTACACTGGGAGTTCTGCGGTAAGTCTGCATTGCATATGGCTTCACTTAGAATAGCAGAGCATGCTTGTCATCTGTATTGTGAGATGTTTTGGGATTATGATTAAATATGCTACAAAAAAGTAAGGATGACTTTCATTTGGTAGTATAGGAGTACAAAGGCCTGACTTCTGGCTCTACTCATCTTTTTAAAAAGTCTAGTATAAGAAGAATATGTCCAAAATATTAATAAAAAGCAGGCTACGTTTTGAGAATTGCTGAAGTCAACATATAGACAGGGCATTATTTGAGATTAGTTGCCGCAGCTCAATTAAGTTTCAGTCCTAGAATTACGATTGCTATTTTGAAGAATCTGTAGTACTACAATATTCTTCAGCAACAGAAAACTACATTAAGACTAACATAAGTTGATTCAAAGGCGCTTTGCTTCCAAACACTCCCGGGTGGGTGGGTGAGATTTACTATCTGACCCCTTTGCAAGAGTCAAAAGCTCACATCACATCCAAAAAGATCACTGAACATATGCTGCTGGGGTTAGTTATTCCACCCTGTCAGTCACGCGAGGTTCTTTTTGGTTCCCCTGAGGGACAGGCTCCCAGCCTCACGTGAAACGCTAAGCCCACCTCCTGGTGCTTGTAAGTGTCACATACCCTGTGACAGTATGCTTCTTCTAAGCTTATTTATGTTAATACAGAAATTATGTTCAGTTCCTCTCCCCTAAGACATGTTTGCAAATGCACATTCCCCACAGCCTTCTCACTTTCCTCCAACACTTATTCAAGGAACAGCCTCTCAGTGCTGTGGAGGATTGGGTGAGACATCAAAATTCAGAATCTGAGAAACCTATTTAACCTTGCAATTAAGGCAGTGTGTGTTGGTGTATTTCTTTGATTAAAGTAAACAGAATCAGACCCTATAAGCATAAACAGTTTTCTCTCTAAAAAAAGTCAACATTTTACCTTGATTAATATTTGTTGGAACTTAACATCCAATTGACGTTACTTATCTAAAAATTCTGAGAAAACAGAGATATTCTTCATATAAGTTGGTCAGCAGATGCATAAGCCAAATAGGGACTAGTTGTAAGCAAATATTCTCATTGAACTGATTTCTGACTGGATCAGCTCATTGTCTAGCTTTGGTGGGCCCTGAGTAGGTTGAAAGAAAGGCGCTTTACGTTCAGAAATATCTCTCAATAGTTAACTTTTTGGGCTGCAGTTATACTTCACAGTGAGGAGTTTACTGTAATAATTTTTACCCTTCTAATTACATGACCAGGAATACAGATTTGCAAAGATGGATGCTAAAATTAATCTTTGTAAACAATCAATCTGAACTCAGCTAAGCACCAAATGGACAGGAACTATATTATTTCAGGAGTATTCTTCCATCTTTTTTATCTTCAGTCATTTAGAAGGAGTTTATGGTGCATGCTCTGCTTAGGTGGAAGCCAAGACATTTATTGTAACAAGAAGACAGATTTGTTAAAAACAGCAGTAACTGACAAATGATTACACCTTCAGCTGATTCTTCTATAGCCCATTAAGTTTAAATGCTGAAAAAATGATAGATTTAACACAAACATCAGTTTTGCAGACAGCCATTTTAGCTGCTTATGTTAACTACACTTTCAGTTTAGCCATGGCTCGTTTCTTTCAACATAGTTCAGCTTGTAAAGGACACGACATATTCATTCTTTTCTGGAACTCATAATGAAATCATTATTAGGTATCACAGTCATATTTCTGAGGAAATTTTGTTGTAATATGTGCCTGAAGACCTCGTGTATGTACATAGCTGCACATGCATGCAAACGCAGAGGTTGCTTCTGGGGCTAAAAGTGGCTATGGTTGGTTTAGACCTATTTTTGGCTCCTCATTTGAAGGAAAAGCATGATAGAAAAGTAGCATAACTGAGCTAGAAATTTTTAGATGTGATTTAGTATAGCACCACAGCTTTCAAAGGTATGTCTACACTTAACGCCAATGCATAAAATACTGTGAAAAAAGGTGTGAATTCTCAGCAAAGGCTGTGAATGCCACATAGGCACAGTTAAGAATTTGTACTAAAATCTTGTGCTAATAACTTTTTGTATTAAGTTTTTATAAGCTACCCTTTTATCAGTATCAAAGGCTATTCATTAAGACACACTACTAGCCGAAATTTCTTGCATCATAATTTAAGCTTTCATGGCTTCAAGAAAAGAAAGAAAGCAGTACAACTCATTCAGCTTTATTGTGACAATGGAAATCACCTTATCAGAAGGAGTTTTGGTGTTTGTGTCCTATATATTCCTTTTCTTATTTATATTACTTGAATGTAAATATATTTCCAGCTGAATACTATCGAACATATCTACCCAAAACCTTTTTCTCGTCTCCTCTTAAATGAAGACACTTTAGCTTATGAAATTTATCTCGGGTAAACATACTCTGGGTAACAATTAAACATTTATGAAACAGGAGTTGTTAGCTGTAGATGTTTGTTGTATCTTATCATTTCTTACCCATAAATTACACCTCAAGTTCCTTACCAAAGTGACCCTAAACTATATCTTGTCTAACCTACCCTCAACACTATGCCAGATGTTTTGGCGTATGATGTAGAAAATATCATAACAACTGTCAAAGAATAATATATGGGGAAAATTGTAATTTTCTGTATCGGAACAGTGAAATTTCTGGAAAAATGGACTAACATTTAGGAAAATAAGAGGAAAATAGACCATTTCACTAAGAAATTGTATTTATTTTCATAAAATATTTTGCAGATCTTGCTCTAGTAATCTACTGTTTTCATATCTCATAGTCATTTGCTTTCCATTTTTATTTCTTAGCAGGCCTTTACATCTTCAAATATAGTTGTGATGTGCAGAAATAGAAGAGCCATGGTCTCATGCAGCACTCCATGGATGTAAGTAGTATACCACAGGCAGAACATGGATGAGGACGTTAGAAGACAGGCAAGAAGAGTGAAAGATATTATGAATTTATCTGTGTTGGGGCCCTGTTCACACTAACAAACCCTTTAGCATCCTCCTCACCCCAAGCTTTTAGCTACCTCGATTTACGGTCTTTGATATGGCAAAGCTAGGTAACTTTGGACGTGGATTTTGTGGAAGCAGTGAAGCTGTGAGAGAGAGCTGTGTGAGAAGCCTCCAGGGATGGGGCCCATTGGTCTAGGAGCTACGTCTGAGCTTGCGCCCCACTGGTCCAGACCTGGTGCAGCTGATGAGCGCTGGGTGAAACCCCAGCCGCACGCAGTGCCTGGTCCAGCGCTGCCCTCACTGCGTGGGTGGCCCTCAGCTCCCCAGCCAATGCGCAGCACCCACACCTGTGCTCTCCTTGGGTGCTGCGGCAGGCAGACCGAGCCTGCACCCTCCTTTCCCCCCGTCGTGTTGGAAGAAGCAAACCTGGCTGCAAACCCTTTTGCACACTTGCCAAGAGGGAAGAATTTCCAAGCGGTGCACCAGGGGCAGCGCACAGAGCGTGCAAAGAGGGCTGTCACCAACAAATAACAGCAGTGCGAAGAGCTGCTTATTTATTTCTAATGCTGGAGCAGGATGTTTGCTAAAGTAAGACAACCGCCAAACATCTGCAGCTGAAGTAGCTGCAGTCCCAGATCTCCCTCAGCAGCTGGTGCTGCCCTGCTGGCAGAGCTGCTTCGTCCGCTGGTCTGCCGGTCTTACATATCACTTCCTAACCCATGCCTGCCAAATTAAATGGCTTAACTTAAACATTTGAACTGGTACATCTTTGCTAATGAAGTCCACTTTGCCTGGACCCCATTTTGGGAGCACTCCCAAAAACAGCTGAACAGGATTATCAGAGGCTGTTACTGTGTTTGGTCCCTAAAATGCAATGGCTTTAACAGAGTTAGCATTTTACCCAAGTGGCTAATGTAAATTTGATAGAGAGCTCCAACAGAGAAAAAAGGTATAAGAAGTGAATAGAAATACGTAAGGAGAGGGAACTGAGAAGCAGGTATTGTCACCTGAAACATTTTTGATATTTTCAGAAAAAAATCGTTCAATAGATATCATTGTTTGATGGTACTTTGTCTTTACTTGAAACCACAAAAAAACCCCACAATGAATTGTGACTGCTCAAGGGTACAGGAAAGAGATGATGAACTTTAAAAGGGCAGATTTTAAATCCGTGAGAAAATATTCTTAAAAGAAGGATGAAGGGCAAAGCAGAAAATCTCAGAAACAATAGATAGCCCTACAGGCTATTTCTGGACATTGTACTCAAGGAATGAGTGGTTTGCATACCAGTGAGAAAAAAAAAATTGAAGTAAAATAGTGAGAGCAATACCTCCATGAACAAGGGAAAAACACTAGCTGCACTTTTATGCAGAAAACCCCCTCCTTTTAAAAAGTATTATCCATAAAATTTTGAAGAAATTGAAAGGCAGTATTCGTATCAGCTAACATTAAAATGGGAAATAAAAAGGAAAATGTGGTAAATTTTCATGATTAATCATTGATATGCAATCAGATTCAGAAATTTCTTGTGTTGGTGAAATTTCAAATATTCTATGTTATTCTAGAACACACTTATTTCATTTTCTTCTCTGTCATCCTTCTGCCTCACCCTCCTTTTTTTACCCCCTAAAAAGACAAGAAAAGTAGCCATACATTAAAGATTATCTATAGGAAGTTGATAAGAAATTTTATGGGAAGAGAAATTTCTGTAGGGAAACTTTTAGACCCATTTCAGATGAGTACACAGAAGGGTTGCTATCGACTTTTAAATCAAAGCAGCAGGCTAGCTTCACTGCTGCTGTGAAGTACTGGCTGTACTCTAATGGCAGCTATGAAGGCTTAATAACCAAAGGTCCACTGCACTGCTTGAGGTACCTGTAAACACAGGCATGTGCAGGATAGAAGGGAGTAAGATATTCATTAAGCAGGCAAACTCGTACCAGAGAAGGAAGAAAGGAGTTAGTTAAATCAGAACATACACTGCAAGATACAGCTACGGCAGGACACACTTGTATTTCTAAACTTGGAAGTTTCTGTGAAGAAAATCAAACCATTCTGTTGCAATCAATGAGTCTATTTTTTTTGTTTTTTTCTGTCTTTAGTAGAACTCAGTTAACCACAAAATCTGGATAAAATTTAACAGAAGGAAACATACTCACAGGAAAGACTTTTCGGTAGTGAACTAATCTCGTAATGTGAGACTTGTGAGTAGACTTATCCTGGATTTTAATATTATTTAAAAAATCTTCATAGTGAAAAGCATCTTTTAGCATTTTCTGTTTTCTTTCTACTAAACCTTTTTCATCCTGGTTTAAAAACCCTAGAGATCACAAAAGAAACAATAAAATCACTTTCTATGAATCAGAGACTCTGTAATCTGTACATTGACAGAGGAAGATTTTGCCACAGTTCACAGAAAACTGAGGGTGAACTGATCTCTCCTAAATGTCAGAATCTATGGTTTTAATACACAACTGAAAGAGCTATCCGGAGTTCCTTTGTAGTCGGTGTAGAGAAATATGCCCTCCAAGGAAGTAATTCATCTGTGTTAGATACCTACATTAAGATTAAGTGAATTGCAATCTTGAAGTGCCTATTTCTCTTTATTGATAGAAAATAGAGTCTAGACCACTAAGAAGTAAGTTCAGTATAAAGTAGGGAATGCGAAATGCCTATTTCTCTCTGTTGATTATGCAGGAAGCCTGGATGACCTATTTGGCTGCATGTCTTCTTCAAAAATTTCAAAATTTAAGCTATCATAAAAGCAGTGGTATTAGATACAAGAATAAATTGTCAATCACACTCAGTAAGTATTAGATTTAGTTGACCCCAAGTTAAGGATCTCTAGGGAAAACAAACAAATAAAACCCACAAAAAAACCGCATACTTTCATTCCACAAATGCACCTAGTCAGTTATGCAAATCTGTGCAGAATGGAAGCCTCTTCCTGATTTCCACTTTTTGACTTTCTGAGGCAAGAAATTAGATTGTTTATATAATTGTTGTCCTAGTGAATAGGACATTCAAGGTAGTGGGAATTCTTCAACACTGTTTGGTTAGTAGAACTTTGAGGGTGTTTTATTTAGTTGCTAAAATAGTCTTCAGGGGGAGAAGAGATGAAAAGAAAGGCTTTTATTAGATTTTTTAGGTAAAGGTCTTTAAAAAAGAAAGAATCAAAAGAGCTGAGAAATGAAGACAGTCAAAGAATGAAGGGAACATACGAAGAATCATAAAGAAGCAATGTTTTTCAGCTTCCTAAATTGTGCGTTACAGGGCAAAACCAAAGATTTCTTGTGTGTTTGCGCGAACTGGGCATAACAGGAACCTTCTCTTATTGTTGCCTTTGGGTGCTATAATGGTATAAAAAGAACAATAAAGTGCACACCACATCTCTTATAATCCTTTTCTTCACTGATGTCGTCTTTCTTTTTCTCCTCATTTTTGGTTTGAAGAAAAATTCTGCTACTCAATGACACCTTCTGATCTACTACATACAAGCCTAGAGGGACTTGTTCACTCAAGCTCACTGGTGACATAAACAGCACTCTGCAGCTCATATGTTTTTTCCAATTCAAAAAGTGCCTAAACACCTAGCTCTTAGTTGCCTTGGAACATGATGTATAAGAGTGGATAGTTTCACACAGCTTTTATCCTTCATTTCATCACATTTCAAATGGGGGACAAAAAAATTCATCCGTGTCTCTTTGCAGGCTGTCCCCACAATTTATTCTACAACCATTCCTTTCATTATGCTAATAATGCTGTTTTATATGTGTGCTCTTTGGCAAATTGTGTAAACAAATTACTTTTATTTTGGATCTTTCTGCATAGCAAATTTAAACCGTTTGAAGTACAGCTCAGCAGATAAATGTCCAAGTCTGATTTCTTCAAAATCTGCAGGAAAACGAAGCTCATTAGCTACAAAAAACTGATTCAGCTCTGCTGAACTTTTGATGTAGCACCTGTTCTTGTTAAATTGAATTGAATTTAATAGAAATGATCCAATCATTTTCCCACCTCCTGTTCACTCCTTCACCTCTCCCCATAAAGCCACAACTCACAGGAAATATGTACTATCTACACATCACAGAAGCTTCCCCCTCTCCGCACTGTAGCTTGCAAGTCATTAAAATACACAGTATTTGTGCTTTTTTGAACATAGAAGGTGTGTCCCACTGTTAATGAACTTAAAATGTACAGTCATCCCTTTTAATATGAGAAATCAGAAAATTATTAAGGATGAAGTTCTGAGTCCAAAATCAAGCCCACATCTGCCAGCCTTTGTGTGGTGTGGGTACGTAGGCAAAGCTCTGGTGACTCAGCTTTCTGAGTGGCTTTGTAGGGTCTGTGTTAGTATTCGGCTGATGGAGAGCAATTTATATTGGTGACATGGGCCACATGTGGTTCAGCAGTCCATTTCCAGTTCCTGAAAACAAGGAGGAAGGCAAGAAAGAAATACGATTGAAAGGTGTGTCTGGGTTACTGTGTCTCCTGGGAATACTCTTATACTGATGCAGTTAATGAGTGAATCCTTGCTCAAGGCTTTACTTAACCTCAAAGTTTAACCAGTAAGTCTTATGTAGGATTTTAGACCTAAGAGCAAGGAAGTTTCCAGGCACTTTTGAAGTCTTTTAGAAGAATATTTTTACTGTTTGCTAAAGACCTAAGAAAACAAGAAAAAAAAATGTGAAAAAAGTGCAAAATTATTCAGTTTAGGTATTTTTATTTATTTATTTGTTTTGAAATCTCTAATAGCAAAACTTTCAACTTTATTAGGAAGATACCTGGTCTGAACAGATTAGATTACCATGAGGCCAATGCTGGACATTTTCCACTGACAGTAGTCTATCTCTCATTAGCCAAAGTAATACAGACAAAAAAAAAATCATAATAGACATTAAATTTCAATGATTTTTTTCAAATGTCAATGATTTTTTCAAAGACTATTTTCAACCCTTTAAGCTTTAATCTTTCTCTCTCTAACAGTTAAGGTCCTAGCCTCCATGTATGCAATGAGTTCTGACATGTTTGTTGCCATTTTGCATTTCTTCCATTTTTGTAGAAAAAGGATCCTCAGCTACAGGAGAAACAATCTAAACAGCCACATGTAAGATCAAGATATCTCTCTCACTCTCTCTGTCTCTCTTTTTTCTTTTTTTTAATTTAAAGAATGATGAGTAACTTGTTAAAAGTAAATACTTATTTACATTACCTTTGTATAGGACGAAAGCTAATCTACTGAAAAGTCTATAAGAAAACCTTTTTATCTTGGTCATATACTTTGGGCCTGTCCAAAACAAAACTGTCTCAGAACTTCTTGGGATAATCTAGCCTCACACGAATACTTCTTAAAATCTAGGCAAGAAAGGTGAAAGCATTTTCATCATGATCACAAACATTCAATGCTAAAGTGCTTGTCAATTAGTAGGGTTTTTTGTTTTTTTCTTAATCCAAACAGATTAAAGTTAAAATGATGAACATGTTCTCTAGGAGGCAGGCGGTGAGGGGAGAAGAAGGCAGGAGAGATTGGAGAGAAAAGGCTTCCTTCAGAATGGTAGGAAGCATGACCAAAAAAAAAAACCAAAACTGTGCACGCCAACAGACCAGCTGCACTTTGTGCATCTCAGGATGCTCTGAGATTCCAACTGAGAATTCCCATTTTAAATCGAGAATCTTTCAGATAATCTAGCTGGAATATGCTGTGTATATTCCTCTTGTGTCTGTGCCCATGGTCTTTCTGTACCAAGAGTACATGCAGACAGGAATAAGTGTGTGCTTGGCAGCAGGGAGCTGTCTAGTGCCCATCAGTACTTTACTTTTTTAGAGAGATATTTACTAGTCATTTGTTAGAGACATTAGTTAGACAGTTAAGGATTCTTATTGTGATGCAGTGAGCTGCAGAGTCTTTGAAGTTTCACCGGCAGTAAAATCTATTCAGTTACAGAATTCAGTTTATATGGCCCAATGGTATAATGCTTTCTACAGAGGTAGCATTTTACCACTGAAAGGATCACACTGTTTTTGTTTCTTTATACAGCATTAAAATTCTGAAAAGAACTAACGACGACCATACAGTGAGGCAAGCAAAGAAACAAGCAGTTGCTGTCATCTGATGAAATTATTCAGAAGTTTCAAAAACACATAATCTGAGGCAAAATAAATACTTTAGCACAAGAGAACTGTCACTAATGTGAACAGTAAAATTGCCTAATGTGGTCCATGATAAATCCTGTTTCTAACTCTTCACAATGTTCCTAAGCAATGATCACTTCATATGAAAGTTTCTCTGCTTCCTCTATGCCTCAGGCTGACCTGTTTGGGGAAATAAACCAAAAAGTGTAGATGCTTTTAATCACCAAGTTAGAGACATTTTGGTACCTTTGTCAAAGGTAAAAACATTATGACTTTTCCTTTTTTTAAGATAGTAGTTTGTAAACTGAGTCAAATACTGGAGGGGTTAGAAGCAGAAATTTGGCCTTTGGAAAGTGGGCCATCCTGAGATGCTACAAAGACAGCTTTTGTGTTGTTCAGAAATGTGATGGAAAATCTTACTTTTACTTTTCTTACAGAAAATTCTGATTATATCAAAGGGTAGTTTTCCTTCATAAACTATTCAGGTAGAAAATTCCTTATTAATTCTATTGCCATCTTTTCTGGAATTTGGAAATTTCTGATTTCATCTTTTGGTAGGCTGATAGACAAACAAAGATAGTTTCTAAATATGGTAGACTACTTCTGAACAAAGTGATGTTTAGAACATTTAGGACAGGACAAAATCTTGATATATCTTAATATATATTTTGATATGTCTTATGGTAATTTTCAGTTCTTAGGTCTGTCACATTTGCTGGAATTACTATTTTATAGTATGCAGAGCCTAATTTTCACAACAAGTCCTTGCAAAGGAAGAAAGCACTTGTGCTCTAATGAGTTTAAACCGTATGCCAGGCCAACTCTAATTGATCCTGCTCTTTAGGAGAAATCCTTTTCTTAATGATCCCTTCAAGCAGCTTAATAGACATGAGAAAATTTACCTTGTAGTCTTTCAAGTATGAGTTCCTGATGGAGACTTAATGAGGGACTTTCTAGTATGTTTCTCTTCTGACTTTATCACAAGCTTAACACACCTCTAAAGTTAACAAGATGTCTGACAATGTGCAACCTGCTGCTTTCTTTAGCATCATTTAATTGGTAGGGTTTTTTTGTGATATTGATCTTCAAGCTTACAGAAAAAATCAGTATTTCTTCAGGCACTAGTAGTAGTCTGTAAGTGTTACTGTCTCAGCAGTTGGCCTGTAGAAAGATATATTGATATTAATTTCTGTGACTAATACAGCCTCTTTTTCCAGTTTCAGGTAGGTGGGGCCTATTAAAGGGTGAGAAAGTTTTTTGAAATCAAAGGGAATTAGAAATATAGTAAAAGAGAAGCCAACAGAATATTCAAATCCACAAAATATGCATTTTGATCTAAGGTTGTAGACAGATTAAGCATTTAGGAGGCTTTGTGATTTTTTTTTTCCCTACCTCATGGAGAAAAAAAGCTGATCACCAAAGAAAAGGAGTATTTGACCTGTGGATAGCACATTCAGAGCTGTACCAGGCAGTATTCACAGGAGACATTGTTTCTCAAAGGTGAAATGTATTTTCTCCTCCTTTCTTGCTACAGAAGAGACGATAGGTTCTCCTGTGCTTGGGAGAACACAACATACTGTCTTTACTCTCTCCTAAGAATTTACTTGGGAAAAATAACATTAAAAACACCTACATTAAAAATACTTCTTACAACTTTGTTATCAGGCTTCTAAATGGAGACAAGAATCTCCACCATGTCCAAATTTTACGATCCAGGTATCTGTGTAAAGGTATATGTGTACACATGTGTGTAAAGATAATATGTATTATTCCTAGATGTGAAGTACTTTAATGTGAACAAAGTCCTGTATGCTCTAACTATGTAAGAATAAACAAACATACCAAAAACAGTAATATATGAAGATTAAGGGAACTTAATATAAGAAATATTGCACAACTCCTCTGCACACGTATATGTGTAATCATATATGGATAATATTCCTCTGGTGAGTATCATAGATGGATTTATTTGACTTCAGGTCTGATATCTGACTAAAAGACCTGAGAAGAGGAAAATGTGGGGATCTTAATGAGCTTTCAGATTGCATTTTTTTTTTGCATCTCACACACAATCTAGAAGGAAGCAGAAATGGGCGTATTTGTGAATTAGATGTATAGATAGCATATTGTGGCAGTATGAGAAGATAGGGTGTATGCATTGAACACACAAGTGTTGGAAATTTGGGGAGAAAAAAAGAGAAAAGTAAACAAAATCCAGACATCAAAGAAACCAGAACGTGAGGCTGTGCAACAGTAGGATATATGGCATATATTCTGTTATTTGGGTATTCAGTCCACACCCAGAAGAGTGCAAGGAATTTCTAAGCAGCCTGTACCTAAGGTTTCATGACTGTGTATATAACAAATATATTAACTGAAATCAAGATCAGATCACAAAGTTCATGAAACAAAATATAAGCTTACACATATCAGTCTTCATTCCCTATGAATTTGATGCACCCTTCTTTTGCCATGAAAAGCCATCTGAAGAGACCATATTTTTAAGTTGTAAAACGAAACAAATCATAATTAAAAAAAATACTCTGGTATTATAGAAATTAAAATTTATGTCCTCAGCATGTACAGGTAGGTTGTCTATGCAGTAGCCATCAAAATGAGTAATGAAACTAACTACATTTGAACATCAAAAATGTGATGACTAAGGCAGTGTTCGTGTATGTAAGAATACTGTGTGTGAGTTTAAGTACATATATGTATACATGCAAACACATGGTATCTCTCTCTCTATGTATGTGTGCGTATACATACACACCTTTTTCCCCTAATGAGGAATAGTTTAAAGAGCTTTACTTGTTTTTTGCAAGCTGCTCACACTGGCAGTATACCCTTCCTCACTGCATGCCTATGCTGCGCCAAATGTTTTTGGTATACTTTCCAAGGGTTTTAAGAAATTAAGAAATTAAGTTATTTTAATGATTCAAAGAGGAAAGAAGGATTTGCCTTTACTGCTGTTCATTTTCCAGCATGCCCACGATACGTATTTCTCTACTAACAGTTTTAAAATTATTCTCATCTCTTAAAGATGTGATTATGTAGCTCATTTATCAAAGAGATAAAACGTAATTTAGTTTGGATTTACAGAATTTTGATGAGAGCGTGATATCTTAATTCCCAAACTCTTATGCAGAAAGGTAAAAGTGAATTTGAGTGTATATTAGGCATACAACTCTTGACAAATATTTGTAAAAATTCAGCTCTTTAATATTGCTCTTCAAGTTCTTCGCATGCATTCAGTAATGAAGATATATATGTCTGTCTTCCACCTACTGTATGGATTCTACCTCTTTTTTCAACGCCAACCTAAATCTGAAATATAATGCTACTGAAGTGTATTAGAAATGTGATCCTCTTCTTTGAAAAACGAAAGTTTCCCAGAAGTCAGAAGAGAGATTCCGGGCAAATTAGATGACAATTTCTTTTGACCTTCAACAGTATTGGAGCATTTAAGTATGCCAAATATTTTTGAAAATATGAGCCACTATCTCCAATTCAGATTTCTGCATGTGCGTAGATTCATTAAAACAATAGAATGGTGAATGGTCTAGTGTTCTGACACAGGAAGGAATTTTCATTTGTATGGTTTTCTAATTTATATTACGTTTTCCACAAAATCTTTTTTTACCATCATTTAGCCCTAAAACAACAAATTATCTCTCTACCTGTTAATTGTGTATATGAGTACAAAGAAAGAAGAACTTAAAAAAATGAAGATTATTGTCTTTTATAAGCGTCTAGGTTAGGATATGGAATTTAGTATGCCAAGGAAATAAATTTCAGCTCATTTCTCTTTCTAAATAATTAAATGACTGAGGTGAGGGGAATCCAATTAAAGACAGTACTGAGTAATACTGTGTTACTCCTGCCTTTCTGCTACCTTTTCTACAGTGCTATTTATCTTTCCTACTGCTGCTGCTTCTTCCCTGTCACTTTATAAACTTTTGTTAATGGGCAAACGAATAACTGCCAGGCTCCAGTTCCGCATCTACACAATTCAACATGTCAGATCCAATTTTACTCAGACATATTACTGCTAAAGCTGTCATAAAATAGCTCGCCCTGTGCACAAAGTATTAATAATAAAACCACCTAAGGAGAGATATCCAGGAAGTATTTTTCATTTGTAAACACCATATATTTAAATGTGCCCTATTACACAAGCTAATGTGATGTTATTATCAAATATATTAAATGCAGCTCAAATCGTAAGTCTAAAAGTAATCATTTTTCTTTCACCTATTACAGTAGAATATAGCATGGACCTACTGACATAGTATGTTATACAAAGGTTTTATACACAATTCTTATTATGATCAATAAGAGTAGAGGAAGGGCAATCTGGACATCACTGCTTAAATTCTGAGTCCTTCTGAGGCAAATAGGAGTTTTGTCATTGGATTCAACAGTACCGTTACTGCACACCAGAGAATTATTTTGTTATAAAACTGATTTTGATGAATCAACACAGCAGCTGGTGATTTCCATATTTGGAACATATATGGGAGAACTTGGCCTTATAGATTCCCTTTTAAAAGGGAATTTGGAAAGTGTATGCATAATTTTGTAACATTATTTTGGCAAATGAAAATCGGTGGCCCTGTCTATCTAGCCATGAACCAACATGAAATCAGTGGGAGTTAGGAATGCTCAGTACCTGGCAGGTGATTTGAGAGATACTACAAGATTCACTCCAAGACTATGGCAAAGGTTAGCGAAACCTTCCATGAAGTTATTTTACGACCAAGAAGATGAGTCAAGGACTTTCATAGGTAGAACATTATCTATGATAATACCTTCACTGCTGACCTCTCTTTAGGGCTCTTTCTAGGACTGTGAAGTCCTTTGGCTTTTATGAAAAAGCTGTAATGACAAATTTGCTTTTTGTTCTACCTTTTTTTTTTCCGATTAGCTTTTCATATGTGTGTGCTGATTTTGTTTTTAGAAAAGGCTTCATACTATGAATTTTTGGTTACTACATTACTGTCACCATGGGTGTTTATGTCCAGTTCCCACTGCAAGGGCAAGAGGGCCTCAAAGAGGCATCAAAAGCTCTGACAAAGTGGTTGTTGACGGCAGTTTACATTTGCAGCTTGACAGAGTATACTACACAGAGATCATTCTTGTCCACTGAAAGGTCCTTTCCTTATTTACAAGGTGACTTACTTTCAGTTACAAGCATTACATCACGTCCACATGGCCACGATCATAGATCTCCTCAAATACTTTTTTATTTACCCCCAAATAATCATGAAGGTAAGTCTTATTGCAGTCATGAGTGACTGAAGGCTACAGTCAACCCATGCACCAACCACAGAATAAATTAGAAGACAATTTTACAGTATCTTTAGAACTAGTTCACGGTGAGGTCTATGGTTAAATCCCGATCATGTCTTTGGAAGCCGCACTCTATTTGAAACAGAGCTCATCGAATGTAATCCAGGTTAAATATTAACATTGTAAACAAATGATAACCAAGCCAACTTTAATTATCTCTGTGGGGTAGAACGAAGGCTATTATGCAAGTGTGCCATATTATTAAGACTAAATAACATTAATACTTTAGTCTGATTAAGGGGGAATAGTAATTATATTAATCAATCCTTTTTATATTTAAAGAAGGAAGAAGTCACTTTATTTAAAAAAAATTGCAGTCAGAACATCTTTTATGTTAGACTTTGCTGAGATAAACCTACCACATTTGCATAGACACTGTATATGAATACTTTAAGGATAGAATGTGAACAATGCACGATTTAGGGGTCCTACATAATTAGTGTAACGTGCCAGAACCTTCTAACTTCAAGTTCTGCATATGCATACATTAGCAGGAGCTGATATGAAATTATTGTTTAGGTAAGACTACATGTAAGATAAGGAAAATTCAAATAGCAGAGAATGGATAAAGACACAATAACACACCATGAGCTTCCAAAAAAAAAGAAACAATACATAAACAATGGGAAATACCTAGAGATTCTGATCCCTGTCAGTTAGATGAAAGAAGAATTTGCTACAGAGTTAGTGGAAAGACATCTGGATCTCTGCAGCTTGAAAAGATCATAGTCACGCTTGCCTATCTTGGAATTTTACTTTTAAAACATCTTCTGTGTTTTTAACATGGACTTCGAGATATATTCTCCCTGCTTGTGGTATGGTTGTACACAAAGCAAGTTGGCTGAGTTATTAGCTACATCAAGAATATTGGTATCATCATAAGGCTTGTTGTGCTACGCAAACTTATCTACAAAGAATAACAGTTCTTGAAGCGATAGGCTCGAAGTGACAATGGCCTGACAGTTCTATTCTTGTCTTTATTTCAGATGGAAGGTAGACATACTCAAACCTCAGTGCTTCAGGAGAATCAGAAAACTTCAGAACCGTGTAGACTTTTCAGCAGTAGATATAGAGCCCTTCCAAAGATTGCTACGTAGAGACACCTCCCTGTATCCACATACCTTCCTAACATTTAGTCATATTGTAGTCAATTTTCGTTTAATTTGCAGTGATTTCATAACTAAAGAACATAAGAGAAATTTTTTTAGTATTATTATTTTGTTTTAATTATGATTTTTAAGTGTTATTTACAAAGGCATGCAGGCTGATATGACAACTTCTGATGTGACTGATGCTTTATATGTCAGATAATAATTGCCAACTATATAGAAAAATTCTGAACTAAATTTCACTCAACAGAATGGTTCCAGTTTGACTCAACAGATAATCTGGTCCTTAATGTCAATAGGAAACAAATAACAATTAATCTGGAATAGAAACATTTAATGAATCTCTAAAATAGGAACTATCAATTTGACTGAAGCAAAACAAATCATCCGAAACTTTCTTACACTGAAACCGTTCTCTGAGACATCAGAGTTGGGAGACTACTGTAGATATACAAAGTATGGTAACAGAGACCCCGAAAAGTAAGCAGAAAATGACAGCAAGCAGAGGCACAAATACCAGAAACGACAGGACTATAAACATGAATCACAAATGGTCGACTGCTGATCATTAAAGGGAGGTAACCTTGGCAGCTGGGTAGAACCAACTTTAAACATAACAAAGAGAACAAAGAATGTCTCCGTCATGAGTAAAAACATGTATAATAAATCTATATATAATGTGGAACCAATGAAATAACTCACCATAATTTTCTCTCCTCTCCTCCCTTCACTCTTTCTGAAAAACACTGTGCTTTTGACGTTATGACCCAGAGCCGCAATTGAAAGGTAGGAACGAACTGAAATAATTGGATAATGTGAACCATAAGTCTTAGTATCATTGTTACTGAACTAATTACTCTTTGATGGGACTATTAAGACTATAATTAGACTAACAATAAATTCTTGGCTTCTCACATAAGTTGTGTTTCTTTAATCCACGTAAATTAAGCAGTTGATACCCATGCCCTTGAGGATTAGTTGCTAAAATTTAACTGCAACAGCTAGAGAAGAATGTGGGCAACCTAGGTGGTAAGTTTCAGTGCAACACAGAAGTGTAAGATTTCATCTTCTCAGTTCATTTTCTGGTTATTTCGACATAACGTGCTCTGTTTTCCACTGTAGAGCGGTTTCGGAGCACTTACCTGGAATCCTTTTGGATGAAAATAAATCAAAAGATGTCTTCTGGAAGTGTGTGTACATCATGAACTCCAACCACTACCAGGAATTCAGTGCATGGGGCCATACTATGTTTACAATACTCAAAACTGGCATTGTATAGACATCAGGTCCTCTCCCTTGTACTTCTATTTGGATTAACAAAATTCCTTTTAAATTACAGTGCCAATGAATAGATTCATAAACATTTGGACTTTCAGAATTGGTCTTTTTTTCACCCTTCAGTAAGCTAAAAAATAACCAACAATTTAATGAGAACAAAAATTGAGTAACTGGTTTCCCTTTCCCCCCTACCCCCTCAGTAATGTACTCTTTTCCAAATAGCTGGAGGGGCAATATATGTAAAAATAAATTTCTGTTCATGTTGTTCCAGAAAGCTGCACTTTTAAAAATGGCTTAGAATATTTTCCAGCTCTTCTGATAGCACAAGTATTTTATTTATTGCATGAACACTGATTTCTCTTTTGCGAGGATAGGTTCAGGCTTAAAATTCCTGGGGAAATCTTCTTAGTCTGCTTCTTATTTGCCAAACTATAGTTTACTTATGTCTTTTACTTTAAGTTACCACCAACACAGACCATTGATACTCAATGTATTATTCCAGCAGTGACACAGACTTTGTTTACCGACTGAACATATTCCCCAAAACTTCGCTGCATACTGAAAATGTGCTTGAAAATATTTTCATTCATTTAAACCTACAAAACTATATGCTGGCATGACTAGCCTTAAGTAAAATTGGATGGTATTATAAAATTCTTTGTTCGTTTTAGGAACTAATTATTATAGAAATGATTAGTGTCACTTGTAATGTGTTTAAACTGAAAACTAGAGTTCTTATATAGCCTGTTAGTATTCATTATCATAACATTTGATACATGACGATAACAAGAAGCAGATACAGAGACTTAATAAAATTCATGAAGCTTGAACCGTATTCTTTACTTTCTCCTTCTCCTTGTCCAAGGATGTTGTACTTTATATATTAAAGAGTCCACGCATCTTTCCGTGAAACATTTACAACATATAATAGGATGATCAGTTTAATATGTAAAATATACACTTATAAACATAAAAACCTGTCAATTAGGACATTGGAAAATGAAATGCCCCTAAGGCTACTAATAGTTTGATTTTAAATGCAGTGTGTCAAACAGTCTCTAATATGAAGCACCAAGGGCTTTCAAAAATAGTGTGTCATTTGGAGATTATATATAGGTATGGGACGTGCGGCAATTTAAATGGAATCCTTCTCACCAGAAAACAGGAGCTTAGCAGGAAAGTAAAGTGATTAGAATGACAATTTTAGTGTCTGGATTTCCCTGCTATCTATTCAATTACTTGACATTATTGTTATATATTTTTCTAGCTTTCTCAGAGAACTCAAAAGCCCAGGAAAGGGGAAAGCTCTTTCCAAGACTCAGATTAAATAGACTGTGGGAAATATTTTGTGTCAGTGTGTAAGTCCAAAACATAGCAAAATATTATTTGAAATATGCATTGAGTTGGACTGAATGAATCAGAGAACTGCATTTTTAAAATCTGTATCCTTTCAAGTCTTAATTACTGATATGAGTCCAAAACAGGCCAGGAGCAACCGAAAGTCATACCTCCTCTTAGCCTACCTAAAATGAGTTATTGCTATCAGTCTGCTTTTAGATGTCTGTATCACAGGAGTTGCTGTGAAGTTTGGCACCTTAGTTTAAATCATTGCTACTGAGAAAATTCTGACATGAACCTCCTTTCTGAAATAGCAAAAACCTGTTGAGAGATAGCCCCTAACTAGAGCTTTTCAATTCTCTTCCAAGTCAGTCCACTAAATTTACCAGTTCCAGAAACAGTGAAACGATCCTTGTCATAGATTATTCTCAGTAATATATAAATAACTAAAAGAAAAAAGAACTATATAAAATGTGTTATTAGTCACTTTGTAGCTTGGAGACAATCAGTTTTTAATGTGGTGATTGTAAATCAGGTTGACTTTAGGTTATAGCCTTATCTAACCTGTATCTGTTTATGATTGATAGAAATGCACAAAGACTGGCTTTTGTTTGGTTTTTGATTTGTCACATTGAGGTTCTCAGACAGTCCCAAACAACCTCATCAGAGCCTTATCTTTTCACTTTTTATCTTTTTGTTTTATCTTTTAATTTATTTTATCTTTACAATACTGTCTTATGAGTTTAAATTATTATTATCACCTTACAGTTGTTCCTTTTCTTTGCAGACAGGCAGCATCATAGTTATTTTTCTCAACTTCATACATTGTTTACGGCTTGTCAGGGTACATGAAGTTTATTCTTCTTCTGCATGTACTTATTTAATAGAGAGATACATTCATATTAAAATGGAGAGAATCCCATTCATATTAAAAGTCATCGCTTACGATATTTTAAATCTAACAATTGCTATTTATCAATGATGCGACCAAAATATTCGTATAAGAAGACAATACATGATGGCAAACTGTGAGGTAGCTGAGTGCAGGGATGTGTGTGTGCTACTACCCCTTCTTTTTTACAAGGGGTATGCCACTCGTGTTGCAGTCTTCAAAACATAAGGATAAGGTAACCTTGACTACTGACAACTCTTAACTTTGGATAGCGTTGCTTCATCCAGTGGCCCACTCCCAAGGGACAACACTCACTTCAGCTGCAAGAATTTCCAATAGCAAGAGAGCAACTTGATGCAATCACCTTTGCAAAAATCTCCAGTCTGGCCTATTTTATATTCACAGCCCTTGGGGGACACCCCTGTGTGCCGCGGAGCTGCCGGTGCTCCCACAGCAGGATACGTGCTGCGGCTCCTCTTCTGCTCCAGGAAAGGGAAATCCCCAGCAGTGTCTGTCACGAGCTGCCTTATGCCTAGCTGGGTCCTTGGAGACATGACTTACTGCACAATAGCCCGTGCTCCCCCCATCCACCACCTCCCAGGTTGTATTCTGGCTCTAACTAGAGGAGTGTTAAAGCTGGGGCAGATACTGGCCACTAAGAGATGGCGACCCCATGACGGTGCCGTACTGTGGTTTGTGCTTGTTCCTAATGCTGAGCTTGTGCTGTGGTCTGTGTCATAAAGAGAACCAAAAGGAGACCTCTGCCACCTCCTCTCACTCACATTCACAGCAATTGACAGTTTTGTATGACTGCCATCTCAGCTGTGTTGTGATTTTGCACGTCGATCTAGAAAGAAAAGACATTTACATGGCCTGTTCAGCCATCTTTAACTGGAAAGAAAGGCATTCATTTGCACTGATATTTCTTTTTTTTTCCTTCCACTTATGCTTCTTGCTGGAACTAATTTCAATAACTAAAACAAAATGTAGCAAGTACTAATTTCTTTGGCAGGCACTCCAGCAATTAATTACCATGTCCACGGCTAGGATGTCAGCATGTTTTTAAAAAATGTATTTTATTTTGTATTTTATTATCAAGTTAACCAGGATTATTCCTGTTTAACCAAAACAGAAAAAAAGTCATAGTTCAGTCACAGCACTGTATATCCAGTAACTGAACACTGTTTACTGTGTAAAATACACATATATATGTACACACACACACACACACATATACACTATATATATATATTTAAAATATGTATGTAATGTTTTGTGTGTGTGTGTGTGTGTGTGTATGGATGGATGGATGGATGGATATATTTCTCGGGGCTGGTTTTGATATGAAAAATGAGAATTTTTCCCTAACTTGAATCAAATTAGAATGTTGAAATCCTTACAATTTTTTGAATATCAGCAAAGTGAGGATTTTATTTCAGATTAGACAAAACACCTAGTAACTTTTAACTCAGTCCATAGGCAATCAGCACTGATGTGAGCCAAAAATTTCCATCCTACTCTAAAAATCCTGTAGAAGATGCACCATTCTAAAAGATAACTTCAAAACCAGTGGCAAAACATCCATAGCTCATAGCTTAATTAAAGCGCAATATATATATTATCAACTGCTATATTAACATTTCCAGTGGGAGTGACTGATATCTTGTTTTTCATTTATATTTTGTTCTTTTTCAATCCCACTCATAAAGCAGTAGTATAACTCACTAATGCCTGAAACACTTTCTCTTACGAATTATACAAGCTTGCTTCCTTCAGTTTGATTGAAAATCTATACTTATGGCTTTTCTAGTCCTCTTACTAAGTTCCAAATAATTACTAAGAGCTTAGGAAGAAGCAGAAAGTCCTAAAAGCACCAGATTACTTATTTCAGTGTACAGTAGCCTAGATCTTCACTCAAAATGTTTCAAACCATCAGAAGTTAAAGGTACATAAAAAAAAGCCAAAAATATTGAAGCTTGCTATTTTTTCATCATAAGACCTTAGTATATTCATCACTTGCTTACCAAGTAAACCTTTAGAAGAATTCATAAATAGTCAGCGTAAATGTTTTTGAACAATTGAAGCTTGCCTAAAGAAGTGAATGACAAATAAACTAGTCTTCCCTAAGATGTACTTCTGTTATTAGTGTCATTACTGAAACATGTCATGCCCAGCACCCAGATCTAACTGGAGAGCTTTATTCGGGAAGCTAGTGAACTCAAGAGTGTTCTCCATCGTACATATAAACACCTTTCACATAGTCTTAATATAGGCAAAATCCCCAACGATTTCAACTTTGAAAGGAAGAATTTTGCTAACAGAGAACAAAAATGAATGGCAATGGCCTTTCTAAAGGTGAGAATGACTATACCTGTCACGGTGTTTTTTGCTTATCTTCTGATTTCTACACAAGACCATGAGCTATTTGGGCTCCCTTACACCATAACATGGATTATAATGTTTGGTCACTATCTGCATACTTTTTCTTAAAAGTACTTTCAACTTTTTTCGTTGTAGTAAGCCAATTTTTCCTGATTTCGACTCTAGAGAAAAAAATTGCAAAGGCTTGAGTGCTTCAACGCTTTCAAGATGTAAAAATTTTCCTAACTCATGTTGATTCCTACATGGCAACAATGCAGTGCGTTTGTCAAGTCGACGGGGAGAACTGAACAGGTGGTTGAAGCTGGTTCTTGAAGCTGGAAAAGATACATCCATAATAGAAAGTGATTACTTTCTTCAAAGCTCAGCATTAGGAACAAGCTATTTCTGAATATTTTGTGTATATCTGTGTTCTTGAGGCAACTTGTACAGCAATGAAGAACAATTGTATTTTTCTATATGCTTGTACTGCTTGACACATTATGAGCCATGGAGCCATGCTCAGGCATGATAGAATGATAATATTATTATCTATGAGTTTTCCCCTTTTTTTGTCTAACTAGCCAGAGTAGGTATTTGTTTTGGCACTATGTGAAAGTAAAGTAATTCTGAGTGATTTCATTTACGCACTTTTTGCTACAGGTTAGAAAGTATCACTCCTTCTCCTCAATCTATATAAAGTCTTAGTATATCGGTAAATAAAAGCAAAATATGATCATTTCTGTGTACAGTCAACTTCTATCCTAACAATATCTTCAATATACCATGCTATACTGGAGAAAAACAAAGATATTGTTTTTCTTCCTGTTCCTAAGGATTTTTGATGTTCCGATGTCAGTCTTCTGAAAAGGAGAAGGCACTTTAGTGTAAGCAGTCTAAACAATTCATATGAAAGTGCAGGAGGAATGCTTGGAGTTGTGCCTGCAGATGGGTGATGAGGCCGGTTGAGAGCTTATAGATGAGGATTAGTGGGAACACCAGTAGAGGTGATGTTGCGGTGGGTGACTGCCTGATCGGGAAAAAACAGTAGACAAGAGCTTCTCCAGACAATGGGAAGAAGTGTCACTTTTGCAGTCCCCAGTCCTCATGGAGGGACAGCACAGTAAGGCAACAAGCAATCCATAAAATTTCTCAAGTACATTGATGGTGTCTTCCTAACATGGGTGATCCAGAAGGCAATAAAGGGATGTGTTCTCAGCGATGTGAAGCCTGGGGTCCATCTTGGCTGCAGTGACCATGAGATGATGGAGTTCAGGATCCTGAGAGAAAGGGTCGGGGCAAAAAGCAGCGTCACAGCCCTGGAGCGGACTTGGGCCCATTCAGGAACTTACCTGGAAGTATGTCAAGTAGAGACATGACACAGAGAAGAGAGGTGCAGGAGAGCTGGTTGATTTTTAAAGATCATCTCCTCCAAGCTTGGGAATGGTCCACCCCCAAGTGCAGAAAATTAGCCAAAGGTAGTAGAAAGCTGGCACTGAAGCACAAAGAGCCATTAACAAAACTCAGCCATAGAAAAGAATCATATAAAAAGTGGAAGTAGGGACAGGTAATCCAGAAGGAATTTAGAGACACTGCCTAAGCATACAGGGATGGGATTTAAAAATCCAGAGCCCACTTGGACTTGAATCTGGCAAGGAATGAGAAAGAAAAAAAGAAAGGCTTCTAGAGGTATATCAGCTGCAAAAGGCAGGCAAGAGAAAAAGTGGTCCCACTGCTGAATGAGGCAAGGGACCTGGTGACAAAGAACATGGAAAAGGTAAGGTGCTTAATGCATTCTTTACCATCACCTTTACTGGTAAAAGCAGCCTTCAGTACTCTTAGCCCCCTGCGGTCAACAACAAAGTCAGGAAGCAAAGAAGGCTTATCTTTGGTGGAAGGGGACCTGATGAGAGAAAAGTTCAACGAACTGGATGTACACAAGTCCACGAGCCCTTATGAGACGTGCCCATGAGAGCTGAGGGAGCTGATTGATGTCATTGCAATGACACTCTCTATTTTTTTTGGTCATGGTGATCAGGGGAGGTCTCTGGAGACTTTAAGAAAGTAAATGCCACTCCTTTCTTTGAGGAGGACAAGAAAAAGGATCTGGGGAATTGCAGACCGATCAGCCTCACCTCAATCCCTGGGATGGTGATGGAGCAAATCTTCCTGGAAACCATTTCCAAATATATTAAGGACAAGAAGAGCCTCAAAAAGATATAGATTTATGAAGGGGAAATCATGCCTAACTAGCCTCCTATGATGAGATGCCTGGCTTGGTGGATGAGAGGAGGGCAGTTGTTGTTGTTTATCTCAACTTTAGTAAGACGTTCAACACTGTCACCCATAGTATCCTCATATGCGAACTGATGAGATGTGAAATGGATAAGTGGTCAGTGAACTGGATTGAAAAACTGGCTAAACTTCTAGGATCAAAAGGTCGGATTACAAAGCCTGGTGAGAGACTAGTCACTAGTGATGTCCCCCTGGGATAGATTCTGGGTCCAATACTTTTTACCATCTTCTATAATAACCTAGAGGATGGGAAATAATGCACCCTCAGCAAGTCGTCAGGCAATACAAAACTGGGAGGGGTGATACACTGGAAGAAAACAGGTCTTCTTCTGTTTTTAAAAAAAAAAGAAAAAAAAATGTATATATGTAAAGGTGGTCAAACACTGGAGCAGATTACCCAGAGAGGTTGTACAGCTTCCATCCTTGGAGATATTCACACCCTAACTGGATACAGTCCTGGGCAACCTACTGTAGCTGACCTTGTTCTGAGCAGGGGGTTGGACCAGGTGATCTCCAGAAGTGCCTGCTGGCCTCAGCGACTGTGCAACTCTGTGATCCTACAGTGCAGTTGCATCAACTGTCAAGAAGAGAGGCTGAAAAGACGCAAGTGTTCCAGTAACAGTGACTGTACTGTACATTTGTTAGTATTCAGGTGTGTTTCTCTGGGGAAGCATATCCTCATAAATATGCAAGTTGATATGTGAACATGGAACGATGTCGCCGTTTTACAGATTATTAGGGTTCCCTGGTGAAAAGTATGGAGAACAGAACAGAAATCTTGTTAATTGAACCACTTCAAACAAATGGTCTCCTAAAAAAAGTAAACGTGTTCATTTACCTCAGATTATATTATTTGTTATGACGAGGAGAGGAACTTGCAGCCAGTATAAATTTATGAATAGATCTTTGTCTTTTGTTATGGAAGTTATGCTGTTTTATACAGACTGAGAATCTGGCCTGTTATCCTATATTTTTTTTTTCAGATGTTTAGTTTCTTTTCTTTTTGTCTTTTCTTTCTGTTTTATTAGTTATGTACAACATCTTAAAAACAATATGAATACCAAGTCACCCTTCTGAGGTACTCGTAGTCTGAGAGCTCAGTCTAAGCTCTTCTGTAATGTCTGAAAAGTTTTTACTGTGTCAGATGGAAAAAAAAAAAACCCTAAATGATATTATACTACTTGAAAAATATTGGCAAAAAAAAGAATCTAGGTATCCAGCAGAGGGTTAATGAGTGATAGGTAGTAAGTCAGTACTTTTCAAAGAAATAGAAGGGAAGGTATTCGGTTAGGAGCAGGGTAGAAGGATTGAGACAAAGTCAGATTGATTTGAATCCCATGGGCTACTGCTGTCAGTGTTTCGGCTGCTGCTATAACCTCTCAGAAATTGAGACTGTTAAATTCTGTGGCAGCATGGGCAGGAAAAAGACAGAAACAACCCACAGAGAAGAGAGATAGCAATGTGGATATCATCACACAATACTCCATATAACAGTGATATTTTCTTCTGTCCTTATTAATAACCTCTTTTATAACTAAATATTTTAGCTATTTATTTAGAACAGTGTTATTAAACCTTAACTTTGTATATTCTAAAATATCTTGAGACCAAGGAAAGATTTCAATATTAATGCAAACTCTAATCACATTTATTTAATGTTAGTGTATTAATTGCATGCAGTTAAAAATTTACCTATATTTACCTTTGCAGTTGATAGTTTATTACAGAAAATATTCTGAATAATTAAGAAAATTCTTAAACTTTCTTGCATATATTTCAAGAGTAAGAGCCTGAAGAGAGTCAGATATTCTTAGCTATAAAAAAGTATTTATTATCTCCACATGGATCTGCACAGTTCAAGGATGTTGCCTTGTACCTATTTTGTTTTAATCTCTTCATACCATTTTATTCTACCGTGTCCTTTCAAAGATGTATGTAACTACTTGTTTGATATCCCACTTCACAGTTCCTATGGAATGGCTGATGGGAGTCTTCAGTTTCAAACTGAAAATGCTCTACAAATGCCAGAACCAGGTGGGCAAAAGTCAAAGACTCACTCAGTAAAACAGATTTACCGTTAAACAGAATACTTCTCCCCTTGTATGATGTTACAAATTAGAAACAGCCATGATCTTCTTCTCAAGACAACTGACTCTGTCACATATATATATTACAGGAATAGCACAGATATTGAGTAAAAGTTTGTTCAGGTGTTCTGTAACCTAGTTTTTTAGTAAGAGATTTAAAAGATGAAGTGTTTGGAGCAGTGTCTCAGAGCTATATATTGTCATTGAAAGGGCCTAACTCATCCTTTTTCCTTGCAAGTAGAATCCATTTAAAAACTATTTTCTTCTCCTCAAGGAAAAAGAGATGTCATACAAAAAGTAGAAAAAAGCACCATGTGACTAGAAAGTAGGAACTTCTGAACTGCTATTCTGAGACAGTTACTAACATATCCTACTAACATATCCATACTAACATAAAGACTCCTTTAATTATATGAGTTGATGTTCGAAACTTTAAAATTCACCTTTTCTACTTGCATAAACGTGAAAATAATACAGATAAGAGTTATTCTGAATTTGGAGATTGACTAATGAGCTTGTTTTTCTGTAAAGATGATTGTGAGAAAGAAGTGTAAAAGAGAAGAAGACGAAAAGTAAGTTCACAGAATTGCTGGTTGAATTCGAAGGGTACAGAATCTGCTTTTCCATATTATCGATGTTTCAAACCTAGATTGTTTATATTTCCACAGAACTATATTTAGAAAGGTGCTACATGTTGTGCTTGACTCTATGCCTATGTGGCTGCTCTTTGTTGATGTGGTTGAACATCATCTGAGTTTTAGAAATTGATGTTTAAATATAGAATTAGATTATATTCCTTCGTGCTGAAATACTTTGTCTCAGCTCAGACTCATAGGTTGCTATAAAAATAAAAATTAATTCTAATCGAAGGTTGAGACTGTTTTTGTATCTTGAGCGTTTTGTTATCTACTTTTGATTGATAAAGCACTGATAACATAGTCTCACGGTCATTGTCTGATGTACAAACAAGAATAGTGACTGTAGTACGTCTTTAGTACAAATTTTGTAATGAATAGTGGACAATATCTTCTTAACTTTCTGTTCATTTTGTTTTTTTCCTAATCTACAGTCTTCTAACAACACAATTAGGAGGGCTTTTCTAACCCATACCAAATGCACTTGCATGAATACAATTACATTCTAATGAATGCTGCTTCATAGTCTAAAGACATAGGGGATATATGACAGTGAAGGGTATAGAGTCTTGAACTTCCTTTTAATAAACTGATACAGAGACCGGTGGCAATCCAGCCACAGAAGTTGAAAAAATTCAGTGAAAACTGATATATTCCACTAATAAGTAAGTAGATTTCTGCTATTTTTGACTTAACTCTAAGATTCTGCTTAGTGCAGATAACATTCTACTCTGATGGAAATAGAGTTTTTGATCAGGGTCTGGCCTACGTAAAGTGATACAGGATCTTTGGCTTCTATGCAAAGCTCTCAAAAATTCTTATTTCTAAGGTCTATTCTCTGATACTGCAGTGTAGGAAACCACAAAGCACACAAACGTGTATAGTTCAGAAGGAAGTTCAAGAGAATGCTATTTCCAGAGGCAGATGTTTCAAGTGTGAAGCTGTTTGTTAGCAAAAGTTCTCCTAGTGAACCCAATACATGTAAACTCATTGTTTTTTTGTACTGGAAACAGAACGATTCCAGTATTCCTACAGAAAAACTATTTTTACGGCCTTTATATTCATTATATTAACACTAATAATCATACTTGTGGGTATTTAAGCAATTTAATCAAAATAACAATCAAAACCAAACTTTCTAACTTGCTAAAGAAGTAAAATAATATTTTCCAATTTGTACTGTACAAGACAAAAGGACATTGATTCTATTTCATACATTGCTGGGGTCTTTGAAGTCCTGCACTGGGAACATCAGATTCCTACAGATAAAAAATAAATATTTGTCTCTCTACAGAATGATTGCAATCTAAAGCTTCTGGAGCACTAAAAAAAAATCCTTTGAACTTGCTAATTGAGAAGTAGATTTCAGATGAGACCTCATTATTCCTTGAACTATTTGTGGACAGTAGGATGTTGCTTTTTGTAGCTGTTTTTTTCAACTTTTTTTCCTCCAGCTGTCTCATATTTATTCCAGGCTCACATGTTTTGAGCAAAGAGTTCTGGTTTTGTACACCATGCTAACACTTGCTATTTGACACTTCCTCCACTATTAACAGACTGTGGTTGAGCCAGCTTTATTGTTACAAAGATTACTTTAAATGTCATGAGCAAGGCATATTCCTCAGAATAACATTTTTTTCCTGTTTCACTGTGTCTCTTGACTCACATAAACCCCTATGCTGTGCTGTAGCTCTACCTCCAGCCCACGGCCATGCAGAGCGTCCAGACAGCTTGCACATTTGCAACCACGAGCCATCCAGAGGACCTCAAGCATAATGATCCTTTCATTGATTTTCCTAACGTTCCCTTCACTGGGTGAGTAACTTTCTGCTAGCCTACTCCAGCACAGCAAATTATATCACTTCCCTATAATACTGCCTCAGTAAGCTCCGCGGTCTTTTTTGTACATCTTCACATAAGATCTTTGTTGCGCATGTTGGAACACAAGGGAAGGTCTCAGGCAGAATTCAATCTTCAGCTGTAAAAAAAAAATAAAAAAAATAAAAAAAATAAAAAAAAATCCCCACTGCTTTCAAACTACCATGTTCGCTATTCAGCCATGGCACCACTGAGATATCTAAATGAAAAAAAAAAAAGTGGCTTTCTTAATTATGCAAGTTCCCTGTTTGAGTTTATAATTAGAATGTAATTCTATAATTTAGGTCCTCCTCGTTTAAATTTCATTAAGATATAATTTATCAGCATAATGCTTTTGCACTGTATAGGCTTACAAATAATGACAAAGGCAATAATTTTCTTCCTGCAGTCTGTAGGGTTCTACAGATTTTTAGTAATAAGATCAATTAAATGAGAAGACTTCCATAATAACCATTTGTGAGGGGCTCTTAGACAATATCTGAGTGTGATTGCAGAATATATGGCATTCATGCCTATTATTTCTGCTCTGGTTTCAGTGAAAAGGTCACTTTATTTGAATCCTACATAAAAAGACACTTTTAGATAATAAGCATCTAAGATCTTGTCCTTGTTTCCTCAATTAGTATCTTTATCCACCAGTCGGCACCTATATATCAATCCCTCCAGGTTTTTTTGCAAAATCTTTTGGTAAACTAAATGACTCACGTGATTTCACATGAACTAGTGGTTTCCTTGAACTGTTTATATAGCTCAAGCAGTTTTAATAATCTGTCTTGGGAAAACTGTAATTGATTCTGAATATATTAGAATAAAGCTAACATTTCTATTTCAATCTAGTGTAGCATTTTTAATTTCACTTGCTTTTATTATAAGTGCAGGACAAAAAAAGAAATACCTATTTTTGTCCTTATCTTCCGTACCTTGCCTTGCTTTGTCTTCCCTTCCCTTCCCTTCCAATAGGGGCAGAGAAAAATGTACAACTATGACTGTTTTCTTTAGGTACAAGCCCAGTTTGTCAGTAAACCATGATGTCTGAAGAGGCATCCATGACATTTAATAGGAGATATGAATATTTTTCCAAAGATTTGAAGGATAGTCAGGACACAGATCACTAGCAAATTCAGGAAGGTGCATAGAAGGATATGCCACAGTTACATAAAGGTGCTAGCCACACTTCCAGCTAAACCTTGAATGGAGTTAAAAAACAGTAAAACATTAACTAACGTGGAGCAAAGCTGCTAGTCAGGAAAAATCTGGAGAAGATTTTTTGTGTGCGTTGTTATAATTGTTTATTATTCATAGTCTCTTTTTGTCTGATATCTGCTTCTGGATGTCCTACCACTGTTTCAAAGAAAATGTGTTAAAAAGAAGACAAAAAATAGTTATTCACTTTTCCCTCTGAACAGTCTCTCTTTGCTGTATGTATCTCTAGTGAGAATGCCAAGTTACTCTTAGTCATTAAGTTTGCAAACTAAGGCTCATTTCTGCCTCCCCCTCAGCTCTTACTGATTTTAGGGATTCTTTCCAAATCCTGTTGCTACCACTGTTATAATAGCATGTGACAATAGCAAAAGCAAGGAGGATATTGGATAGAATATAACTGGCAGAGAAATAGGTATTTGGAAGAGCAAACATATAAACTGGAACAGAACTGTATGGAAATATGAAAAGCAATCAAAGATCTTGTATTTTATAGAGGAAAAAAATTCAGGAGGACAGAAGAGCATTTCAGTGCCTGAGATATTCACCACTACTCAAAAATTATGTGCATGCTTTTCAGAAGTTTGGTAAACACAATAGCAAATGAATAAGTGAAAAAAAAATCTGTTAAGTCAGAGAAGAAGGAGAATTAACATGTACTGTGGATGCTTGGATATGAAGAAACAAAACAGGGAGTAGGTGAAAGTCACAGGGAGATCTTATTGACAATAGATAGACCAGGACGTGTAGCCTCAGTCCGTCTGTGTCAATGCCACAATCTAAAGTCCATTTTTTGTCTTTTCACAAACTTTATCCATAACTAGAACTTTTATTTTTGACAATATTCAGACTTCAGATAATTTATAATTTCTAATTATAAAATTAATGCTTGAGATATGGAAAGACAGAAAGCAGAAAGTCACATAAAAATGCTGTTTCAACAGATTGGCATAATATGTTTTAAAATGAGAACAACTATCTCACCTTACAAATACATCAGCACTATGAGAACCACTTTTCCAGAGGGTCACTGTTCAGGATAGCATGCACTGAAGTGTTCAGGATAATGTGTAGTGAAGCCCTACAATACATACCAGTTTCACATAATGTTGAATATAATCGTTTTTTTCATTTTGTTTTGTTTTGTAGCTCAAATGGCTAAGCAAGATTCTCAGCTGGTGGAGGTTGATGACATTTAGTGGAGGTCAAGAGAGCCAGATGCTATATGCAAAAGAAATTCATAGGGTGTGAGTCATTACTTCAAGTTTATGGAAGGCAATAATTTTCTTGACAGAGCAAACTTTTTCATGAAAATTATTGTATTCCCAAGACAGAAGTACCTTATTGTCAATAAAGAAAACACTCAAAAGCTGAAAGGTTTCTGGAACCATAACCTGGTCAGATTGAAGGGTTCAAATTGACAACGTGAAACACCTAAATTAAATTCTTATTGCAGCAGTATTCCCTGATTAACAGTTTTGGCTTTCAATGAAAATTTCTAGTTTTAATAGATTAGCAAGGGAAATGTACTTACAGAGGAAAAAAGTCTATTTTTTTCTTTTTCTTCTTTTTTTTTCCTTACATTGCTGGAATACTATTTTGGAAGAGAAAGACTGAGCATAATTGCAGACATGAGGAGTCGCAGAGCTATCTCTTCATCTCAAAGAAGAATGAGCAATGTAGATTTATTGTAGACCATTAAAAACGATTTAAGACCTTCAGCAGCAGTGATATGAAAGATGGCAAAGTTATAGCAAAATTCTGTAAAAAATCTAAAGTTCGTTCCAAACAATATCTTCTGCTGGGATCTTTTATTCCTACATTATGCAATCAAAACCATGTTAAGTCATTATTTTGTTTCAAAGCCCATTTTTAAGTCTTATTTTGCACTACAAAATAAATATATATGTCAAAAAAGGTAAAAAATAAAAATAAAAAAAAAAATAGAAAGGCCAACCACACATTTTTTGCCCTAAAGTATCTCTCTCTCTCTCTCTCTCTCTCTCAGGGGAACTGAAAAGTGTAATAGGCTAAAGTATTAGAGTTATGTCATGAGTTCTGCTCTGTTTTGCCAGTTGTTAACCATATTAGTGGGGAAAAAAAAGTAAGTCACAGAAAGAGCCAGTAGCTGTTGTGTGAGATGGTGCAGTACCATAGAAGGAACCATTTTTCCTAAAGGAAAAATGTCTTTTGGTTTCTATAGATGAATGATTGCTGATTATCCCAGTGTAAGGAATTCTGCACGTTCTGAGGTAACAAATGCAGTATTGGCACACTTTTGAGGCTGCCTGTGGTTTATATTCTACACACATTTTCTCTTTTCTAATTCTGATTCTGATTTTCTAAGTAATGTTATTCCCCCTTCTCCCCTGCAAAAGAATCAATATCATTGCTGTTAAGTCTTCATGTGGTCACAGTGTCTACCAAAAAGCAATGAAGTATTTGTGCTTTAAAACATTTATAGAAAACATACTTGACAAACAATTGCATCGCATTATGGCTTAATCACTGTACGAAACAACAGGAAGTTACATATGCATCCAGTTGTACCTTTCTTTGCAAAGTCTGGGCTGAAGTATGTCTAGTATTGATTCAACTGAGATACAGGGCACAAACTGCCATTTTGAGTAGATGAATGTAGAGAAATGGTGAGAGAAAAAACATAGTTGTCAATAGAATTGGAGCTTACACAGAAAAAAAAAATAATGTTACAAATATCTAATAGTGAAAATTTTTCTGGATTATGAAACAAATATTGAGCATATTTATTGGATAAACTTCTTCAATGGCTGTACATCTTCCTTACATGCTCATTTGGATCTTTTAAGATGATACCTATTTTAGAAAATCAGTGATTTACAGATCCTTCCAGCCTCCCTTTTAGCTCTGTAGATTAGAAGAAGTATGCTTTGGATTACCATTTCACATGCAGAGAGAGAAAAAAAGGAAAAAATATAGTTTAGGAAATTTAGGTCAGTTCTTAATATAGAACTCATTCACTTTCCAGGATTAAGACCTCGGAAAATTCCATAAATCTGTCTACTCATCTCACAATAAATCTTAAATAGGCTGGCTATTTTTGTGTTTGTGATATCACACTTACCACCTTTCATTCATCTGGAAAGATTTGGCAGCTATTAAAAATTGCTTATCTTTAAAACCGAGTACTGAAGCAATATCCCTCAAAACTGAAAATTTTTAAAAATTACCATGTGAATAAAAGGACTGAGGTTTGGCATAAACTGCTCAGAGTGCTGTAGTGAGTTCTTTCAAGTACATCCTAACATTTCAACACTATGCAGATTTTAAATAGTAATGCTGTAGTTTTCTGAGTCAAAGATAAACCTATACCACTATAAAGTAAACAGATAAATCCTAAGTCAGAAAAATAATATATTTTTGTAATGGTAAAATATTCTGAGAGTTAGATTATATTGCATGCAAATATTATTCTAACATAATAAGTAAATATAGCAAGGATAGGCAAAGAAAGGTTCTCAAATGGGGATAGATGCTTGATCCTCATTGGCTATCATCCACCCAAAAAGTATTTCAGGTCAGCAGAGAAGATACAGTACTGTCTACAGGGAGCCCAGAAATGAAGAGTAAGGCAGAAAGGTTAGTGACAGGAAAGAAATGACTTATGTTCATTTTTTACCTTCAGCAAGGAATAGTTTTTTCTTTTATTTGTCAAAATAAATTCTTCTATAACATGCTACCAGTTACTTAATATGTGTTCCTTTTAATATGCAACTCAACCGTTTTTTCTTCTTTCATTTTTTTTTTTTTAATTATAGTGAGGCTAATTATGTTAAATGTTCCATCTGCACTCTGCCTCCTGCAGTGCAGAAGTCAATACGACTTTCGTTAGTCTGTGACTGCTGCCACGTGCCTCAGAGCTCAGGGGCAGAGGTACCAGGCAGCCAACAGGCGTGGAGTAAGGTAGCACAGCCGAGAGTCAACTGACTCATAAAGCAGTCGGAAAAATGTTCAGCTGATGTCTGTTTGGAGGGCAATGACAAATTGCCCTTCAGTGCTTCTGTGAATTTGTGGACTAGTGTAAATCTGTGGGCACCTTTTTGCTGTACTTTACCAGGATTCTCACTTACAAAGCCTAGTTATCTTTATACAAAGAACACAACAAATAATGGAGCAAATGCAAAATGTGATGAATATCCATTTCTTTCATCAAATCCTGTGAGTTTTATTTATTTTTATATCTGCATCCTTGGTTGGAAGGTGAAAGAGCTGCAAATTTACTATATCCCAGAGTAAAGGTGCCTGTGCAAAAATCCGTGGGAGGTCTTTCAAAGTGAGAGTGATTATCTTACATATTTTTTTCCTTATTATTTCATTGTCCGGGGGAGAAAAAGGAGAACCTTACATGTATATGAACAGTGAGATCTAAGTGTCTTCCTGAGTATAGATCTATCTGTCTAGAAATTCTGTATTTCCACAGAGGCTTGCCTCCCTATCACTTACTCACTACTCCTACCTCCCTGCCCTTGCACATAGCCTAATATACTGTATTACAGTAAAGTGAGGCCTCCAGGGCACTGATAATGCATAGATAACTAGATTGTTATCTGCGATCTTAGAGAAGCACAGGACTAACGATTGTTATCTTTTTATTACATTATCTTACATTTTTGTCTCATATTTCTGGTCGATTTTGGCATCTCTCCTCCTCTCCTCAAGCTAAAAATTTCAAAGAAAAGCTTTATCCTAGCTTACTGTTCCCCAGATGAAAATTTCTTAGTGGATTCTTTTCATAGTAGAAAGTATCTTCATGCATTCGACTTGTTTCATTTTTTAACCATCGCAGTTTGAGTTATGGCTGAAATGTTGCATTCTCAGCTTCTTTTCTAAAGACAAAACATAGCAGCCTGCTGGATAAATTTATTGAGCTCCTAATCTTGTGGTTCTGTCTTTACATCACCTATCAATAGGGGATATCTTTTAAAGATGGAACATAGTTTTCCCAAATCATATTGTGCTTCCTGAGGCTAGTTTGCAAGCGTAGAATTGAATGAAGATACATGAGAGGGGAAGAAGTGATTATTTCATGCTTTTTGGTCTGATGCTCTAGGCGAGAGAAAAGGGCAGGACAGCACAAATCACGATAGCTCAGCTGAGCAGGATGCAGGTGAGCAGTAACTATGAAAGCAGCCTTTAGACATTTTGCACTGACACTCCTAACAGGAGGTTTTCCCGAGAAAAATTAAAAATGATTGGAGGGGCTAAATGAGGAAAATAAAAGGGAAAAAGTGACCAAGTAAAAGGAGGAAGGAGTTACACAAGCAAAGGTTATATTTTAGAGCTACTGGGTCATCAGCACACATTTATTTCACTGCATCTGACTTGATGTGTGTTGAAAGGCAGGGAGACAAGGATAGCTTATATTTTGAGTTTAAAAGCTTCATGATACTGCTGATCTCTCTACATCATTATTTTGAAAGGCTTAAATGAGATACAGAACAGAGAAGTAAAGAAAGGAAGTAGAACTGAACCTCAGACTAGGCCCTGGTCTTCCTTTCTTTTTATTTCCTCCTCTGTCTAGTTGCTAGTAAATCCCTTTCTATCTCCCTTTGTTTCATTAGTAATTCAGTATCTTACCTGTACAGATGACTGTAACCCTAATGGGCTAGTTTCCAATAGCCTCTGACACATTTTCATGCTCCTTTATTGGGCATAGATATTCCAGAATGCATACCATTCTAAGTGAATTCAATCTAAGAGAACTTAGTATCTGAAAATGTACATATTTCTATTGTAACTTTTTCTTTGATATGGCTTCTATTTTTAGCAATATCTCAAGTTGATTTGGAAAGCAGTTGCACTTTTATATACAATTAAAAAAATAGAATTTTCTTCTGTCTCGTTTTTATTTTTATTTTTTTATCAGGTTATCCTTGATTGTGAGCCTTGATTATCAGTACGTTAGTGGATAAACTGCCGGCTTTTCTGGTAAGACTCCTCTAACGCTCTAAAGCTAATAGCAAAATATGGAAAGATGATCATGTCTGATGAGCAAGATGAAACTAGCCTCAGAATGCTGTCTACAAGTAAGAGTTAACGTTGCATGGACTCAAGGCACACAGCAGAAGGGTGCCATACATTATATCAGGCAGTGCACGATACCTCAGCTAGATTCTACCAAAGTCCAAACCAGGAAGAGGCTAACATTTGCAAATGTAGCTCTATTTAACTGTAATGAGGACTAGACAACAAATCCAGCGGAAAATAAAATAAAAAATTAAAGGGAATAGAGTAAGCCTGAGAACCCTGCTTTGCCTGAAGGGGAGGTCCGGGGGAACTGGCTCTTGATTCATAAGAAAAGAAGGAGAAGAGAGGCGACGAAGGAGCTGTGCCTAGGAAAGAAGCTCAAAATGAAGTTGGTTTATCCACTCTACCGAAGGAAGAATGGCACAACTTCTTCCAAGATCAAAAAATGCCAAAATCATTTGGAGGTGTTGTTGTAGCTCTCCAAATGAATTTGTAAGCTATTTCAAATCCCAGTAAATGAAATAGACTTTGATTTTTTTTTTTTTTTTGAGAGAGAGAATGAGAAAGGGTGAAATGAATTGGAGATAGAAGGTTTTGTTTTTTTTTTTTTTTCTTCTGGAACTGATAGATATTGGGCTAAACTTGGCTGGGCTCCTGGCTACAAACATTGAACTTGGAGGAAACAAGATTGAAAGAGGAGTGAAGTCTCAGACTCCCTCCTGCTCTGGCAGAAGGGAAAGATTGTTATAAACTGAAGAGAACCAGAGATTAACTCTACCAGTAAAACTACTGTAATTACATAGATTTTTTTTTAAAAAAGGAGTTGAGAAAGAATTCTATACCTACATATGTGTGTGTGCTCTTGTGCATCTATATATCTGTGCTTATATTGTATATTGCGTATTGTGTAGAGTGAATTACCAATAACCTAAGAATAATAGTTTGCAGCAATGACCTGTCAGAGACACAGCAGGGGCCGCTGAGACACAGGATAGCAGAGGCCCTGACAGCTCAAGAAGAGGAGGATACTGGAGGCCTCAGGGTTATCCATACAAATGACCAGCTGCTGATATACAGCTGTGTAACAACCTAATGAAGCTGCCCATAACTGATAGCATAAGAGAACCTGCCCTTAAAGTACATGTAAGACAGCAGAAAAAAAAAACAAACAAACAAACTATTTTTACTGGCCCCACTACTTCAGAAATGGGTATGAAGAAGCGATCACTTTGCTATTCTTTACTGTACTGTTTACTGTACTGCTGCATATTCACCCCATATCACCCTTCCCCATTGTCTCAAATCCTTCTTAACTATAAGTAGGACATGAGTAAAAGTGAAGAGGAAGCTAAGGAGAAAAAATACATCAAAGACCAAGACAAAACACTAGAGAGTTCCCAGAAAGAAAATATAATTTTCACTCATGCAGTCCTAAGTTTTCTCAGAGAAGGTGAAAGTGGTAAGAAATTGATCCACCTATTCTCTTCAGCAGCTACACCAGCTTCTCACCTCTCTTGCCTATTGATCCTACCTGTTCTATCAGTCTGAATAAACTACAGGAAAGTCTGAGACAGATGTATATATAAGAGGAAGCAAGGAAGGGGCAATGGTTCTTGCAGACCTGTCATATGACCTTGGGAATCTATTGATTTCTTGCTTACTGCTTGAATTTTGAAATCTGAAATCCCGTCAAAAGCTTCTCAGGGTAAGTGTTTATATTATATATCACCTAAATAATCAAATTACTATCAGTTCTTAAACAGGAGACTATCTAATTTCAGCTGAATTTCATAGATGTGCTTTGACACTTAACCATTATAGGGCATATTCTCCTCTCAGTCTCTTTGGCTAGAACACAGATAATGAAAACAAAACCTTTTCTGTAAGAAATTACATAGAAAGTAATGAGCCTCTTAATTGCTGAAGCAGTGGTTTAAAATCCTTAGGCACAAGAGTTGATCTACTGAATTAAATTCAGGTAGTGAAGGCTGTCATTCTTATTCAAGCTAAATTTATGATGTTTATAACATCAAAGTAACTTACAATAAACATTTACTAATTATTACTTAAAATAATATGAAATATCTGAACCCCACAAATGAAACTTTACCGTTTGTATTTCTTAAGGGTGAAAATTAAGTGCAATTATCTAATGTTCAGTAGAGGGGCAGTGAGCTGCTTTCATCTCTCCCATATGAGCCACAGCAGCCTTTCCAGCATAGGGTTAGGTTCCCAGGAGGTATCTGGTTGGCTTATGGGTACCAACAGTTATCAGTTATGTTTGATACATGTAAGCATATTTTATATATTTAAATATATATTTATATATTTTTATATTATATAAATATATTTAAATATATTTATAATTTATATGTATTTATTAATACAACTGTATTCAGTTGTATTTAGTCTGCACAGAGTATAATATAAGCTGCACTTACAAGCAGCATAAGCTAAAGGAGAGACACAAGATAAAAATTATACCTAGCACTGGCTTCTAGGAGGGTGGGTTAGCTGAGGAGAGGCTGGATTTCACAAGGAAGGAACAGAGGAATAGACTGGGGACTCTGAAACAATAGCAAAGTTAAATTTGCAGCAGTAAATATTAGAAAAAAAAAGTAGTAGCCTCCAAGCTGTGCATGGTTGGAAGTTGAAACAAAACAAACAAACAAACAAATCTTAGACTAGTGACCAAAGCTGCCTTCTTTTTGCCCTGTGCTGTCTGAAATTGGAACCAAACATTTCTATATTTAAAGTAAAAGAGGGTATAATGGTATATTTTCTCTGTCTTGGTGCAGGCTGGTATACCTGTGCTGTGTTTTCCACCTGCCTATGAGAAACTACTTAGGTAGCTGATGCTGCTTTTTAGGGGCTCACATACCTCTGACTAGTTGATTAAGAGGTGGAGCCTGGAAGGTAGGTATTTTTTCAGGCCTATTTCTTGGCTATTTTCAGATGGGAATGGCCCTCTGGGAACATGAGGAAGGCTCCTCCTCCACTCAGACCTGCAACTTTAGGTACCTGTTTGCTGACCTGACATCTTGGGAGGTTTGCTTCTTTCCAGGAGCCAGGATGCAGGACAGTGTGAAGAGACTGCAGAGGCTTGTCCAGCTCTCAGATTATTATCCCTGGCTGGGTAATAACTCACCTGGCATGGGAGCAACAATGGTGTGGCCAGGAGTGCCAGACTATGTGTCTCTGGGAGTAAGGGCCAAGGGCATGGGGGCCGAGGTGCTGCTAATCCTTCCAGTGTGTGGGGGGGGCAGCCCTCAGCAGAAGTGAACTGATCCAGTAGGCCAACACCTGGCTATGTGATTGGTTTTGTAGGCAGGATTTGGCTTCTGTTACCACAGGACCTTCTTTGAGGTATGCTGAGGGAAGGTTCCCACAGTCCAAAGAGGCACAACACCACAAAGGACAGAACAGAGGTATCGGGGGCATCACGATCATGGAAGCTCTCACACTTCCTCTGTAAAAGCAGAATGATTTGTGATTCGTGTTAAATGTCCATACAGCAATCTATGTAGCACAGGGAACAAGCAGAAGAAATTAGAAGAAATGATATGCTTTTGCAGAGCTGTGACCTCATTGGGTTATGGTGATATGGTTGGACAGCTCCCACTGCAGTGCTATGGTGGAGGGATGCAGGCTTTTCAGGAAAATCAGGGTGAGCAGGCAGGGAGAAGGGGTTGCATCCTATGCAGAGAAGTGGCTTGAACCACTGGAGCTTCATCTTAGGGCAGCTGACGAGCCAGAAAAGAGCTTATGGGTTAGAGAACACAGCAGCACAGCAGCATGGGTTATTTTGTCATAGATGTCTGCTACAGACCCTCTAATTAAGAAGAGGAGGCAGATAACACCTTTAGGCAAGTGGAGAAAACTTTACTATTACCGCCGATGGTACTCACAAGTGACTTTGATCAGTATCTGCCGGAAAGGCAATGCAGCTGGGAACAGTCAGTCTAGGAGATTTTGGGAATGTACTGAAAATAATTTATTGATGGAAGTGATCAATGAACTGACAGAGAGATCCCTGTTGGACCTGCTGCTCACAAACAGGGAAGAATTGGTGGAAGATGTGAAAGTCAAGGGCAGCCTGGGCTGCAGCAACCAGCACACTGCGGAGTTTAAGATCCTGATAGAAGTCATCAAGAAAAAATATTGGAATTACAGCCCTGGACTTCAGAGAAGCAGTTTTTGACCTGATCAGGGACTTTTTTAGCACAATTTCATGAGAGACCACCTTGGAGGCCAAAGTAGCTGGTTTATCTTCAAGGAGAGTCTCCTCAGAGTACAAGAACGGTCCCTTCCAATGTGCAGAAAGTTGAGCAAGTGTGGCAGAAGGCCAGCATGGGTGAACAAGAAGATCCTGACTGAGCTCTAAAACAAAAAGGAAGTGCACAGAAGGTGGAAGCAGGGATGGGCTATTTGGAAGGCATATAAAGATGTTACCCGTAGGTGTAGGAATGGAGTTAGAAAAGTCAAAGCTCAGCTAGAGCTAAAACAAGCACGGCAAGTGAAGGGCAACAAGGAAAGTTTATGCAAGTACATTTGAGACAAATCAAAGGCTAAGAATAGCTTACGTTCACTGCTCATTGTAGTAGGCAACGTACTGACAAGGGAGATGGAAAAGGCTGAAATTCTCCATACCATGTTTGCCTTGATTGTAACTGGTAAGGTCTGTCCTTAGGTGTCCAAAGTTCTAAGCCTCCCAGCAGGGTTTGGGGGAATAAAAAACTACCTACAGAACAGCAGCTTACAGAGGCAGTGAAGAGATGCAGCAATATGCACATAAAGGCACACAGAAGGATGCTGTAAACTCTGCTGAGGTGGTGACACAGAGAGGGACAGGGTCCGCGGCACACACTGGGGCAACTTCCCTGGACACATCACACACCTTGACCCTGTCTGAACTCAGGAGGGAGGACACAGCGTTGCAGATCTGGGCCTACAGTGATGCCTGGGGCTGGGGATGACGGTCTCTTCACCTACAGGAGGTGTGTCCTGGTAGAGAGCTCATGTTGCCAAGTAATGGAGCTGCAGGAGGATGTCAGCAAGCTAGGTAGCATCAGAGATGATGAAAAGGCAATGGTATCCTCTGAGATACCTGCAGCTGCAAGAGCCAGGACTCTCAGCTGTGCTGAGGAGGGGCAGGCCGAGCCTTACTTATTGGCCTGGGAAACAGACTCCCAGCGTAGTGAAGGCAGGGAGCTTGTGAGCTCCAGCACCAGGAGGATGGCTCCTGCTCTACAGTTCAGGTTCATGTCCCCAGCAGCAGATGGGCTCTGGGAGCTGGGTCTAATGAAGCCTCCAAGCTTCATCTCACCAAAGCACCTGAGCTCTGCGGCAGTGCCGGGAAGATAGGCAAGAGATGGTGATGTGAGGCTCCCTGCTGCAGGACAGCAGCATCTTGGCCCCCTGACCTGGTGCCTGGGGACATTTGCTGCTTGCCAGGGGCTTAGGATGGGGACATCATGAAGGGATTGATAAGGCTTATCCAGGCCCTCAAACTACTACCCTGACTGCTCTTCCTCATGGGCACCAGCAATACAGGCAGAGGAGACTGAGATCATATCTGTCTTGACTATGTGTTTTTACTGATAAGATCAGCTTAGAGCAATTCCAGGCCCCTGAGACATATGGGAAAGCCTGCTGCAAGAAAGACTCACCCTCAGTGGGGGAGGATCAGGTCATGGAACAGTTAAACAAACCAGACATACACATGTGCATGGGACATGATGGGATGCATCCCAGGAAGCTGGCTGATGTCATTGCAAAGCCGCTCTCAACTATCTTTGAAAGGTCATGGCAATCGAGAGAGGTTTATGAGGACTAGAAGAAAGCGAATGTTGCTCCTATCTTCAGTGGCATGAAGTTCAGCTGGAAGCCTGTTGCTAGTGGTAAACCATGGGGGTCAACACTGAGGCCAATACTTTTTAATATAGTCACTGATGACCTGGACAGCAGGACAGAGTGCACCCTCAGAAAACTGGAGTGACTGATAACCCAGATGGTTGAGCTGCTATTCAGAGGAACCTTGAAAGACTAGAGAAATGGGCAGACAGGAACCTCATAAAGTTCAACAAAGTGAAGTGCCAAATCCTGCACCTGGGAGAGAAATAATCACATGCAGCAGGACAGGCTGGGAGCTGACCAGCTGGAAAGCAGGTTGGAAGAAAAGGCCTTGGGGGTCCTGATGGTGGACAAGAAGGTGACCATGAGCTAGCAATGTGTCCTTACAGAAAAGGCGGCCAGCACTATCCTGGGCTGCATTAGGAAGTGCATCACCAGCAGGTCAAAGGAGGTGATCTTTCCCCTCAGTGCTGATTTGACCGCATCTGGAGTGCTGTGCCAAGTTCTAGGCTCCTCAGTATAAGAGAGACATAAATGTACCGGAGAGAGTCCAGCAAAGAGTCTCGAATGTGGCTGGTGGTGCTAGCGTGTGAAGAGCAAGACAGGAGTGTTAGGAGCCAGGTAAGAAAAAAAAGGCAAGCTGGGAGTGAGTCAAGGATGACCTCAGCTCAGGCAGTGCCCTCACCAAGGCAGTAGACTCCTGTGGGCTTTGGAAGTGGTGGGCAGTGCTGGCTTCTGGTAATGGAGTCCATTATCTGCGCTAGGTAAAGTCAGTGATGAACCAGGTCCAGGGTCAAACCATGGGGTACAGAGAGAAGCAGCAGATGTGACCAGAGCAAGGTCTGCAGACTTGCACTCCTGTATACTGAGTTGAAATGAAGCTCTGGGTCTGTGGGGGTGGAAGGAGGCTCCAGGTGAGGCTGATAAGGGTCAGTAAGGCCTGCTGGTGCCCAGAGCCCAGACAGAGAAGCTGAAGGAGTTGGTCTTGTGAGAGAAGAGATGGCTTCTGAGAGACCTTACTGATGTCTGCTATTACCTGATGGGAGGATATAAGAGAAGAAGGAACCAGCCTCTGCTTGGAGATGCACGCTGATTGGCTGAGAGGCAATGGGTACACATTGAAATATGGGAAATTCCAATGTAATGTGAGGAAAGAAGATTTTTTCTTACCATATACGTGGTCAAGTGCTGGAACTGGGGCCCACAGTGGTGTGGGAACTCTGTCCTTGGAGGTGCTCAAAACTCCAAGTGAAAATGCCCAGAGCAACCTAATTCAATTAGATCTGCATTGAGCCATGAGTTGGACTAGGTGACCTCCCGAGATCCCTGTCAACTTACTTTAGCCTGTGGTTAGGGGCAGCATTACCTTCTTATGGGAATGTGTCAGAAGAAAAGTCATTCTGAGCAATTTCATGGCAGCTGAATGTAGAGTAAACATGCAGCTACGTACTGAATATGGGATTTGCACTCTAAGAATGAGGCATAGATATGCATCATATGTAATGTTAGGGATTTAACAGGGAGTTAAGTCATTACTTTTCATGAGAAACTGTTACAAGGTAAATTGGATTCATCTGAACCTGGGCTGTTCAGTCTGAGGTTCGTATTCCTATGCTTACATGTTACAACTACTTTAAAGCAAAATTCACCCTTTTGTGGAAGCATGAATGAAAACAATTGTTACTTCTGTAAAGCTCAGTTAAATTAACTATTCACAATCAAATTTATTTCTTAAAGATATTTTTTACTTTTTTTTTTTTTTTTTTTTTTTGCAAAACAGTGATTCGGACAGAATAGTTCCAAAAGTTAACCTTGTTGTATGTGGAAAGCTGACACCGTACAAAGAAAGGTTTTAAGAGGGAACTGAATTACAGCACTTGAGCATGTCCACTAGGTGACACTTAGAAGGTACACAGAATCTACTGCGTAGGCAGAAGGCATGGGATACTGCACTCACTTGCCTCTATGGTTTTTCTCTGAATTCCCTTGAATTCTGTAGCCATCTTTGCAACAATACTAATTGCAGCCAATTTCAGCTGTATTCCATGTACCGTTTTATGGTGAGATGGTTTGCATATGACTAGTCCTCACAGAAACATAACCTTGAGCAGGAGTATCAGCAGGCCCTACTCTTAACATTGATGGAAGCAGGCCATGGCACTAATCTGAAGCAGATTAGGGAACTATAACTGTTGTTGATGGTATTAAGAAAGATGCCCCATGAAATCAGTCACCAACTTTTGATCTATTTTCTATTATGAATGACAACTGCTAAATTTTCTGTATGCTATCAAAGGGGAAGTAAAATGCATCTTTTTGACTATGCTTGGGAAGCTTCTCTCCGAACTGTTCATTTTGTGTGCTCATTTTTTTTTTTTTTCCGTCTTGCTCATCCGATCCAGACATTCCAAAGCTTGCTGTGATTTCTCTGATTTTTCTGACCTGTTCTTCTTTTCTGTGTTTCTGATCGCTTCTACTGTATCAGTAAAACCAATCTTTATACTTTTTTTTTCCTCACGCTGATCTTCTGTATGGCAATTGGTGCTATTCCTAAAACTAGCTACCACAGCATATCCCTCACCATATTCAAATGCTCCCATCAAATGACACCTGCCATCTGTTCTTCTATAGCTGAAAAAGATGCAAAGACTTTAATTGTACAAAAAGCTTCAAAATCACTAGTATGTGCCCTAGAGGATGCATTTTATCCTCATCATCTCTCCCTTCCCCACTTTCTCCTTGTCAATTTTCTGCTTTTTTAAAGTGGTGTGGTGTCAAATTTAGATTATACTGTCTTTAGAACAGAGAAGATATTTTCTGAGGAGTATATTTCTTAAGAAAAATATATATTTTAGAACTTTGACACCTTTGCGGTTGTTAATGACACCATAAATTTTAGCGTCTTTATGAGAGTTTTTCTTTTTTTATTTAAAAAGTTGTTATAGCATAAGAAGAAGAGAGAGATGTAGAGAACCAATTAGACACCTATTTTGTGCTTCTGTATATAATGCAGTTTGCATACAAAGCTCCTGTTTCTGAAATATAATCTTTTTGTTGTGGACACCTCCTGACAATTCTGACATCAGCACAGCTGGATATCTGACAAGCTAGAGGGTTTAAAAAAGATAAGTTTAGGCATTGCAATGTATTTGATTGACAATATGTCTTAGACCAGTGGTAAATGAGGTATCTCTATGTTTGAAGGAGCAGGGAGGTGAGTACTGTAGTTGTCTGTGATTTGTTCCTGGCTAGGAAAATGACACAAGTTACAGCTAAAGGAAGATGCCTTAGCAGAAACAGTTTTTACTCAGATGAGTAATTCCACCAAAATCAGTAAGTTTCCTCATGAGAAGTATTCCAGAACCTATCGGAAGATCTGGGTCGACAGAGTTTCTGTAGTTCAGCTTGCTTTATTTACACTAGAAATTGAAAGAGACAATGGCAAGGTTATTGTCTTGAGTAAACACGTAAGAGTAAATTTCTAGCAGTTCTTTACTTCCACTACATACATTAACTTACTGGTTTCACTGTGAACAAGTTATTTAATTCTTACTGGCTATTTGTTTCTTCCCATTCATGATGCTGGTTTGCTTTTGGAAAGAATAAATGTTTTACTTGTTATTACTGGTTTTTTTTCTCCCATTCACAGAATAATTAAATGAAGAGAAGATCTGTCATTCACGCAAAATAGCTACAATCTACTTAATAAAGCTTGCAACAGCATTTCTGACTATGCCACATTTTGACATGTACTAACAGACATTCATCACTGTTGTAAATTAACACTTAAGGAATTTCAATTAGCACATCTGTTTTAAATGATATCCCACATAACTCATAGCATTATCCATTATCAGGGTCCACTGATATATGTGACTACTCAGTGGGGCTAACACTACTTCCAGTGAACTGATGGGCAGCTTTTCTAGTGATTTTTCACAGGAGTGAGATTAGGTTCACTGCTTTTCGATGCTTGTATCTGTATCACCGAAAATAGTCAGTTTTGAAAGGCGTACGATTACTGTGAGGGGTTGAGAAACAGCTTCAATCAAAGTATTAACGGACAGAGACAGAGACTGTTGAAACATACTGTGGTTTACTTAACTTTACGTAGAATGAAAACCTGTATCTGCAGGCAATTTTCCCAAAGAGAGAAGAAAATGTTCACTACTCTGCCAAAAAATTAATAGTGCATAGTATGTCTGTACCATTTCCATCAAAACAAATTGTCTTTATGATGTTTTTGAACTCAGCTTTGGATGTTGTACTTTGTACTGCAGAGAAGAGACCTATTCATTTGATATTTATTATTTTGCCCCACAAGTTATGAAAATTGTATTGGTGATGGCTGAGAGCAACCAGGAGTGAGAGCTGAAAATACAGTCACACTCAACATAACTCTCAGACTTATTCTGTTGTAAACATGAACTAGAAATGTTTTCTTGAAGTTGCTTTTAGAAACCAAGGTCATAACAAAACATTGGCTTGATACTCAGCTGGGGAAAGGTAGAATAGTTCTCAAAAGTTAAAACGATCCTTTACATTAAATCTTTAAAATGATAGCATATTGCTTCTTTTTCAGCTGTAACAATATAAAACATTATTTACCTTCTGGTGATAATAAGAGGCTTTCTGATGGTTCTCAAAATAATAAAAAAGATGTATCATATATTAAACAATTTCCTTTGTAAATATCTCTCATTCCAGTTCCTGATGCTCTACAATGCTGGTCAAAGGAGTGTTAGCTTGGTTCAGTTAAGTACTATTAGCAAGCTATCTTGACATTATGACAGCATTCAACACTGCACAAAAATAAGTTAATAATTATAGATAGATAGTTAGCGGGTACATATGGTGGTGCAAGAGAAAACATACGCATGCTGTGCTTTGTCCTTACACTTTTAAAGCCTAAGCTGGGTACAGCCAGTAAAAATGCTTAATATAATTTCAATTTTACTCAAAATAAAACCCCAGATCAAACTCATAAATGTTCCCCTTTTATAAGACACAAAAGATAAGGATAGTATATTCAAAGATGGGTACAAAGAGGGTGCAGAACTCAGTACCTTGCCTGAATAACTGATTCAGTAGCTTCTGCTGTGTATGAAAGACCCTGTCATTATTAATCTGCAAACACTGTGCAACAAGTGACACTAAAATTACATCCAATGTACTGTTAAACTAACTGTAATAATTACTTCATTTCACAGGTATACTCATACTCTAGATAAAAATAATCCCGCTCTTGATACTTTTAGGGAATTTCCATGCAAAAGGTAAATAGGTACCCAGGTTCTTTGTCTGCTAAGTATTCCTTCAGGGAAATTTTTTTTTGTGGATTTTTGTTTTTTCAAGTTGTAATAACAATTGTTTTAAAATGACCATACTGTGGTTACTCTGTAATTTAGTTTACAGATTCTTTAGGGCATGTATCAGCTCTCTCCCTCCTCCTTCAGCTTGCCCCTTTTGTATAATAGTAATGTTTAGACCTCTAGCTTCCAATGTAATTCAGCGCAGTGCATGCAGTACAATATAAGTAGTAATATATAGTATGTATTTAATGTCTTAGGTGATTGTTAATTATTGTTAATTATTTACACAGGAGTAGTAAAAAGCAATGTCAGAGCTGAGCACCAAAGCAGGGAAAGCAGACACCAGTCTTTGCTGCTGGTGTGGGATGGAATATGAAATGGCTGCTTGAGGTAGATCTTTTTCATATTAGAAAATGTCATAGGAGTCTTCACAGAAGCTGAGACCTGAGCCTAAATGGATTCGAGTGTCCACGGAAGTGCACAAAACCTACAGTCGTTGTAGAAGGTTAAGACTGTTCATATTAGCTGCAGAATTCAAGGGTTTCCCGACCTTTCAGCAGATCTAAATAGGCTGATGGAGATCTGGAATACAGAATATATGTGGAAAATAATGTCTGGTATACATCCATTGCTATGATTTCTTTAAAGATAAATCTAATGAAATCAGTAACACAGAAAGTTTGAATTCCTGGACTATAGTTGAGCAATAAAGTATAGCAAATATGAAAGGCATGGATTGTTGTTTTTATTTATTCAATACTATGCAAAAATGGATACAGGAGAAGAGCTGATAACTGACTGTAACTCACATTGCTGCAATGCTGATCCTGTCAGCACCTATTGCTTTGTTTCTTTACCAAGTTGGCTCTGATATTCCAAAGCTCTTGCAGTCATAAGGTTTATTTTCCTGACCCTCTGTCAAAGCCTGCATGAACCAGAGCAAATGACTCTGTCCAACTGTCTCATCATACTAAATGTCTGTATAAATTCATCAGCTAGCTAGAAAATCTAATCTGAAGGGCTACATAGCCTGCAATGATCTAGTACATTAAAAAAAAAAATTGTAAATCAGAAATTTCCATCAGATAGTTCTCCCTTTCCAGACATCCATCCTTCCAACATGACATGGTAGGACAACCATAGTAAAAGTAAGGGGAGAGAAAACTTCCTAGCTACAGAAGTGAACTGAGGATAAGGCTTATTTTCTTACATGTGCCTGGAATAACAAGATATATTAATGACAGCTATACTTTCCGCTCATATTCATTCCCTGGTAAAGGCAAAAGTGTGGATTTGGTACTGATCCTACATTAAATTTTTATTTAGCTATCTTGACATTCATATGTATATTTCCAAGGTTTCACACATATCTGGTGATCCTCTCAACTTTCCTTTCTTCCCCCTTTCAGTTTTCCACTTTCAGAAGTTGAATGTTATTCACTTTACTCACAGTGCTATGACATCTGCAGCTGAGAAGGGCTGTAAGGCTTATTTCTTGATTTTTACTGTTTGCTTTATGTAGGTATACAGCCATTTATTTACAGGAGCATGCCCATTTCTTTCACATAATATATCCATCATTATCACCTCCTATTTTATATTTAATACAATATATTTAATGTTATAACAAGACTTACTATCATCTAATATGTGTGTGTGTGTGTGTATATATATATATATATATATATATATATATAAATAAGTACCTCCTGTTATAAGCAGCAAATGACTCTTCAGAGCCTTTTGTTGTCTTCCTGTCCTCAATGTGCACTTTAGAACTGATTAAAGCATCACAGATCTTGATTACTGGTTATCCAGTCCTCCTGATACTTAATCACACGTGTCGAACATATGCCAGACATTGTTGGATGTCAAGAAAGCCAACATTCATATTTTCTGTACTTCCTCAAATACCTCAGCTAATATATTCTCTCCATCTGTTGCAGAAAAGCATATATACGATACAATAATGATACTGGAGTTGTCTGTTTAGTCTATTCCATTACTGTCCAAAGTTGAGACTATTTAAATACCATTGCTTAGTAGGAATAACTAAGTCCTCTGAACAGTTTTGAACATCTCAGCCAAGATTCCTGCATTTTGCCTCTGGCCACAAGAATAAACCAAAATTCCTATTTGTGCCTTTTACATCTTGTGCAGCTACCCGGCTGCATCACAAGCCCACTGTGTGATTCCTAGGGAATTTCTCTTTTTACTCATACTCTGCTCCTAGCCAACAACCTTAGATCTCAGCTTGTGACCAATCAGGCACATATCATGCCGTTATGAAACCTCTTTTTACTTCCCTCGCACACATAACCTTTCTCATCAGCAGCACTCAGTCTCACCGTGCAAGCCCTATCTATACCTGACACTATTGACCACCTCACTTAGAAATTCTAGTCCCTCAAGGAACATGGAATAGCGTGGATGTAATGATAAGGGAATGGGAGAAATTCACTGTTAGCTGTCAGGGAGGATTTCCACCATCAGCATTAACCATATAATATAGTGGCAGTGGAGGGCAATGAATGTGGAGAGAAGTGAGAGCAATCAGCAAGCTTTCATTCAGTGAGATGGAAGAGCTTGTCAAAGACACAAACAACTAATCAGTTGCCAGCGCTGATTGATGTACCAGCCTGCATTCAAATCTATCATCGTGACCAAGTAATGCTTATCGTTTACCCAGTGGATGGATAAACTAGAGGTAATATATGGCATCTAAGCAAATAGATCATTAATTCCGCTTAATATGTGGGGGCTAAAGTTTAAATCTTTTTTTGAACAGCAATCTCTCCTTTTAGGAGGAAAAAAAAAATCTGCTGCGGTTGACTAAGCAATAAAGGGTGTTTTTCTTTTCTTTTTTTTTTTTTTTTTAAGTTACAAATTTGCTACATAGGATTTTATTTCTGCCTACACCTCACAACTATGACTTAGTATTAAATCTATCAGGGAATATTTTTTACCCGTTAATTAAAACGGCTAAATAAGATAGGAAATAAAATGCTAGTGGAGGCAGAAGACTGCTGTTCTGCATTTCTTCCTTATGCTTTACACTTTTGTGTTTCCCCTTACTACTCCCCAAACTCACCCTGACACACTACTAACATTGACTTTGTATTCTTTTTTCTGATCATGAGATGAAATTTTTTAAGAATTAATTGGGTTTTATTATTGCTTGACCTCTTCTTAATTGCGGGGCGTGCCACGGAAAGATTTCTTAATGGTTTGTAAATTTCACATTTGGCACCAATCAGCATCAAAGAGAGCAGAATTTGGCACATGCTTTTGTGAAGTGATAATTCAGGGAATAATTAAAGGAAATATTGAGGTCTCCGTTGATGTAAATTAGAACTGACTTAGGGTTGGACAACGGGAAATAAGCAATCTGTAGCTTTTCAGATAGAGCGAGGCTTGGTTTCTACCTTCTTTCAGTCATCAGTGGGGAAGGATGCAGGGGTTAATAAATACGAAACAGTGCCTGAACTAGCTACATCAACTATGATGAAATAAAAAATAGAACTTATGAAGTGGAAACGCTTAGAAATATAACTTTCTAGGATTTGGAAGTTTATTAACATACTTTCCGGCCTTTTCCAAACATTGCCATTAGCCTTTCTTCAGTAGCATACTTTTAATAAAAAATTAATGATTTCATTCATGATTTGTATCTTATGTGATAATAAATTATTAATATAAGGCAACGACAATATGCATAAAAATTTATATATTCTATTTTGCTTAATATACTTCATCTTTAAGACTACAAAAGAGATCAAACCTGCTATTAAAGTATTTGACTAAAGCAAAGACCTATTGAAATTGTAACCAAGTAGTATATTCAGAGAAGTTAAGGCTGAGAAAAATATTATTTTTCTTTCTTAACTTTCAGAATTTCATTTCTGGGGGGAAAAAAAGCCTTTTTGTACAAGTTCCAAGAGATATTGCAACCTAAACCTAAATATTTAAAGCAGGATATCAAACATGCAAACTTTTCAGTCATGCAGATATTCACAAAGTCAGTGTATAAGTCAAGTGAAATCTTCACTTCCAACAGCATCTTGACTGTCTGACAGTAGATTCCTAAGGCACTTTGAAAAGATAATTTTAATAATTGGTAACAAAGCTCAATTTGCAATCAATACAAATTTTGCCTTTAAAAATATTTCTTGAAATTGTCCCCAACATTAGCATTAGACAAAAAGCACTGATGGAAAACATTCCCTTTTCTCTCAGTGGCTACCTCTGAATCGCAGTGATTCATCTACATGGAAGCTGTAAAAGCACAGGTTTTACTAACTAGAGTGATAACATATCAACTACAAGGCACTGGAAATGCTTATGAAAGAAATTGTACAAGTTTGAATTTTATGATCTTAATTTTCGGTTCAAGAAAACTTATTTAACTATAATGGCTTAAAAGCACCTGTTATAAAATACGTTCACCAGCTCTTTGCTTTGAGAACTGAAATGTGTATGCTTTACAAAACGTTGATCTGTATGTTTGTTCAAAACAAGCTATTCTCTTTAAGATGAATATTTTCTATCACATATGGAAAGAATTTTTGTTATCTAAAAATTCTCAACATTAAAACATGCTTTAGATGCTTTATAATAACTTCTGAATAAACCTTAAAAATTATTTGCAAAGAAAGATAAAATATAATACAATGAAAAATACAATAAACCTACTTGTGTTTGTTAATACAAAACTTTGATTTTCTAATATTTCTTTCATAGCCTCCTTGAGACCTATAAAAACTAAAAAATCAACTCAAATACAACAAAATAGACCTAAGAGGACTGAAATGCAATTCTGACCTGATAAATTATATTCAGTAGGTATTATTTTTGAATGGTGTTCACTGCCCTTGATCCCCATCTTGCAATGGCTGCTAATGTTACTTTACAATCTTGTGCCTAAACAGCAAACTATAGTCTCAGTTACAGAGAAAAACTCAGAGCAATAGCAATTTTTCTCTGTGTTTCTGAGCATGCTTATGCTGTCACAAGCTTGGTTAATCTCTAGCATTTTTTAAGATCAGAGTTTGATGGGAAGGATATTTTAACACATATACAATCTCTTCATATGAACTTCTCATTCTATGACTGCTTTTCACATCCGGACATACCGGTCCTAGTGTGCTTCTGGGCATATTGTGTGGTATTTGGTTACCATCACATATTGGACGGGATCACTTACATTGTATTTGAGTCTCACAGTGGTCCAGGAAACAAGCATGGCTTAAAACAACTACCTCTTTTTAAGTGTTAAAAAGTTTGAAAGTACATGTTATTTCTACAGAAGAAGTAATAACAATCCTTGGGAGGCTGGTACCAGTGAGAGCATGCGTACAGGGGAAAAAAAAAAAGTCATCTGATGGCATTTGAGATATGCCTATCCAGGTCTGTGTACTAGGCAGTTAAATATGTAAGCACCTTCTAAAATAATTGATCTATACTATGAGGATATTAGCTGCAGAGCTCTGTTTTTTATTGACCATGGGTGTCTAACCATCATAAATTAAACTAGAAGCTGTTATGGACTAGGATGCAGATTCCCTTGTGTAAAGGTGCATGTTCTGCCTCTAGGAGAATTTCTGAAATTCCTACAAAACTAAAGAGACAAACGCACCTGAAGGTAGACAGTGGCTTCAAATGTCTAACTCAGAAACTGTGATCTCCATTCACTGACAAGAAAAGTTTCTATAGTTCAGGTAATTCCCAGGTGAACTAGATATCTGATGCGTAAAAACCTGAGCATCCAACACGTAAGATCTTGGTCTATGTGTCAGGGAAATGTTGCCAATATTGCAACCTATATAGCCTGCACACAGTTCCAAAGTGTCACTGTTTGCACAGTCAACTGTTTTTTGTTCCATGATCAGCTCCACCGAGGTCACTGTGATTACTGATAGAGTTAGATACTATTACGCATAAGGAAGCAGCCTAGCATACTGCCCTCAGTGCATTTTCATCTCTACTGTCTTTTTTGCTTTAAGAAATCTAACTGCAGTCAAGTATAGCATTTCAGACCTCTGAAATCTAGTTTGAATTTCATACATTTTTATTCCCCTTGAACTTCGCTTACATTTCACCACAGTTTTGTTGTGGGAGTACTTCTTGCACAGGCAGCTCAAATTATTCAATATCTGAAAGTACGTATAAACATCCCCCTTTATATATGTGCAGGTGTGTCAGTTAAAAAACATACAAGAAATAGAATTTAACAAAGGATCAGAAATACCCAGCTGGTAAATTAAAAAATTCATAGCACAACTGTTATTATTACATTTATTCTATTTTCCTAAATCTGGTGTTATTTACTTTTAAAATGATGCTGTATGTGGCATCTAGTAGGGTAATTGCATGCTTAGCGTGAGAATTTGTGGATAGTGTCTTTGCAAACAACTCTTTGAAATATTATTTAAAATCTAATTTACTTTTTTTTCTCTTTTGAGCCTTCACAGAACTAATTCTTACTCACAGCTAAGAGATTTTGGAAGCGCAGTTCAGTTAATCCAGTGTTAGTGAGCCATGGGACAAATAAAACCCATCGGAAAGAGCCTTTCAATTACAGTGAAATAACCAACTCTACCTACTTTCACTCTAGCTTTCTCCTAGTAAGCAACACAGTTTTCTCAGAAGTGATGATATCAGAAGCTCTTATACTCCTGTTCTGACAAGAAATTCTCAAAATAAATTATTAGACTTCCAGCTACTCACCTACCTCCTTTCTTCAGTGTTACTCTCTCCACGTGAGGAAATGTCAGTCCCAGAGTGGTACAGTTTGCACTCAGCGTGCTCACTCCCAGAAGGAAGTTTATGGTTGGTGCTCAAAAAGGTTTTGTTCCTCTTTTGGCTATCCATAGGAAAGATAAACCATGCCAGATTTTGGTTTAGTCCGCTCACCGATTCTCCTTGTGACCTACACTGCCTTATTCACGCTACTTAAACTAGCATGTTTACCTTTCTACGTAAACCAGACTTTAAATAGGGGTGGGAGAGAGAAGAGATCTGCAGTCACCTGTCTCATTATGCTGCAGGCCATCGGTACTATGCCTCTGTTCTACACATACATACAGTCTTTTTCAAGACCATGCTAACAAAATCCATTTTTAATTCCCAGATATTCACACATCAAGTAAGACATGGAGAATTCGTATAAGCAGGTCACCTGCTTTTGCCATAGCTTGAGAAAGAATATTCTTCACGGAAAAGAGTATTTTTTGAATCAAGGTATACAAGAAGATATCTTTTACATTAACCTCCAAAAGGTTGCTTGCACATATGATATTGTCCCCAAAATAGATTTTTATGAATCAGTCCCTTGCTCAGTTTTTTATTTCTCATTGCGGTTACATCAGATCAAACCTCTGGGTCTTGCTCTGCCCTTCTCTGAGTTGTTGCTTTTGTTAACTTCAGGTGCTCTAGTTAAATTTAAATTCCATATGGCTTTTCGTAATGGAAACATTTCGGGTCAGCTGGAAATGACCTTAAGGAAAGATCAAATCAGCAGTATATTGACTCTTCTTTTTTCAGTTATTTTTTCTTCACTATTAGTTAAACAGATGTTCATTATATGCCAGAAGCATGTATTAAGCTAAACTTCCTGTAATGATTTCACATATTTAGCATATCTGGAGAAAAAGAAGAAAAAAGAACAAGAAGAAATGCGAATTAGTTTTTAGTCCAAATACATACTTTTTTTCAAGAAAAAAATATTAGAAACTTCAAGAGCATTTAGGCTATAAGGGGCTTAAGATACTTTTGAAAACAGGACTTATAAGTATCACCCTAGCCCAAAGTAAAGCATTGTAAAAAGCTCTACAGGCCTCTGTGGTGGCCAAAGCAGAGTGCCACTCTAACAAGTTGAACTGTTTTCAGCGTCTGAGGTACCTTACCCAGAGACATTTCAAATGTGCTTGCAGAGCAGTATAATATTATGGAAGACAAAACTTTTGAAACACCTTCATGATATGGTCACAAGTCAGAAGCTACTTAAGACAAAGTAGGCTTATACCAGAAGAAGGAGCTCTCTGGCCAAAAGTTCTGGGCTTTGTACTTTCCCACAGATATTTTAGCCAAATTCAGCATCTAAAATAAACCTGTGGTCATTTTACCCTGCAGTTTTTAACTGTTGTGCAGTAACTACACAAACACAATTTTCCTGCCATAGAAGGCTCATTGATCTAAATGGCAACAGAGGAAAGTCACATACTGTGTAGCTTCTTAAGGAACACTAGGTTTGATTCCTCTTCTCATTACTCATGGCTAAGGTCACTGCTCTATTTCTTTGAGAGACGAGGTTTAGAATCTGATTCCTTACAATCAAATAGGTGTATTAGCGCTTTTTTTTTTAATGATAATACACTAAAATTCTTTGAATATTTGGACTCTGATAAAATAATACTTCTATTTTCTAGTACCACCTACCTTAAACAGCTCTTCTCATTTCAAAGAACTGTAAAGTTCTTTTCTTCTATTATATTTTGAATTGTGCCCTTTGGGTAGATTCAAGTAAAACTGTGGCCTTAAGAATACAAGAATACGATAATCTTTTCTGCATCAGAAATGCAGCCACTTAAGGAAAGAGTATCATAGGTGTTTACCAGCATTTCACAGAAGTTTAATAAATACAGTGAAGAAAAAAACAGTCAATGTGAGATTTTAGGAAAATAAAAGGTTTTATATTTTGTTTTTCAATAAAAAGCAACAGATTTGATACGGTTACCAGGACTGGCTCTTTCAGCTCTGTAAATACATATACGTTAGGAAAACTGAGAAACTTTTCTTCAGGAATAAGGTGACATTTTGTAGACACAGCTTTATAGACATGGCTCTCTATATGGAGGATACTTAGGATTTATTGTTTTAATGGCTCAGTGATTAAGTACCTGAGATGTCTCAGCATTGGTAGTTGCACAGTGACTGAAAGCCATGCATCTTTTTCTTCCAATACTGCAGTCCAATGACTGCGATGACTCAGTGACATCCATCCTCCCAAAACTGTCTAAGATCCCAAATGCTGCCATGTCCTTGAGTGTACCTCAGAGGTACATTCTGTAGCAAACTAGCACCTTAAGCATTTCTATGGGCAGAGCGCAGATTTTTAAAAATGCCTGTCACAGTTGCTGGTGCTGCAGTATGAGATCCCAAAAAACAATAACTTGGACCAGAGGATGGCCTCTTAGCAGTGATTTTTCAACTTTCTCGATCAGGTCTTACCTTCTTGTTACTCCTTCTTTTCTAGTCCCTTCTTTTTTACCAAGGTTTCAGCACCACATCATGGAGTAGTTAATGATTCTTTGGATATTTCTTTTACATGATGTTACTTACTTTGTAAGGACAGATAGGATCTTAGCTGAGCTATGTGTGATACTACTATAATAACTATTTTCAAATATTTATACAAACATGCAACTTTTTCTTATAGCATCTCTCTAGGATGTCATCTGCCTAAGGAATAAAATTTCCTGATGAAATACATGTGACACTGCAGCCCACCGAGAAAAGCCATAAATTGGCAATGATATAAGGGCAATGAAGTAGTATATCAGACCTGTGATCTGCCCATTGCATCTTTCTCCATCTGCAGATATTGAAAGAGAAATAAACAAATGTGGAGAAGGGAGGCAGTACGTAGCAAGTACAGCTGGCACAGAATGACCCTTAAGCCTTTATGAACATGCTTAATTATCCCTTGCCCTAACTGCACAGGTAAGCAACCTCTGCCTCTTGAGAGACTTGACAGAGGTAGCTAACCTTTTTCCTGCCTATTAAGCAGTTCTCTGCAGCTGACCAGTTTAGCATCCCAGTGGCAAAAACTTGGAAGCGTAACACTTTCTTTTTTTTTTTTTTTACTTTTTTTTTTTACTTTTTTTTTTTTCCCCCGACTCGCTGATCCTTATGTGAAAACCGCTATTGTGCAGCTGGCTTTGCTAGGACTGCAGAAATCAGAATACTTGGATGGAGGGGAGATCAGCTGCTATTACTCCCAAGCTTAAAAAAAATAAAGCTTTCAGTCTGCAAAATAATCAAAATCTAAAAGACATTTGCAGATTAGAGTCATTGGCTCACTTTATACTGTAGGACTGGTGACATTTTGTCACAGAATACACAATGGTTAGTTTCTTTCAAAACTGCTGCAGTGTTTTGCTGATAGCTGCCAAAAAGCAACAGGTGCACGAGAAATCATTAATCTACAGGATGCTGTTAATTATTTATACATTGACAAAATCCGTTTTTAACTGAATGTTCCCTGCCTCATATTTTCACACTTACTCTTACTGAAATCCCTTCCTTTTTCATGTCAAAAGGTGGTAGAACTCAGCCCTGTAATGCTTTGGCAGGGAAGGTTAATTTTCCATGTTTTCATCATGCATGAGCAGTGCTTAACATCATTTTAAATATCATTAGGCAGCAGAACATTATTTGTAAAATTGTGGGCTGATGTTCCCCATGTAGCAATGGGGTAGATACAGCTCAGGCAGCAGCAACGGGAATCTGCCCCCCATCCCTTGCCCCTTCCGGACACTTCAGTGTCAGCAACTTCTTTTCTGAGGAGAGCTCCTCTCTTCAGTCAAATCCTGGGCTAAGACCGAAAAAAAAGGATGCCAAATGGAGCTAATAATCATGCTTTTGTGTTGTGGACATCTGCCCACAAAGAACTCTCCCTCAAGTCATTTAGCATAGGCCACTCAGGAACTATCAGCTGTTAATAACATCTTGTTAGTGCCAGCTTACACTGGATGCAAACCAGTTGCAAAAAAAAAAAAAAAAAAAAAAAAAAAGCGTTTTCTCTCCCAGCACAAGAAAGGGTATTTCTGTGTATGACGTTCAGAAGACCTAAGGTGAACTCCTCTCTTGGACACATATATCATTTGCGAGTGCAGGCACAGGCTTCTACAGTTTGTAAAACTGGGAGGGTACTACCATTTTTCTTTCATCCTTTGTCTTTTATATACACTTGGTTCCTGAGCTCCTAACCAGGGAGTCTGTTGCTTGCTAAGGAGTTCCAGTGTAACAGGTCTCTGATATGTGCTCTAATAATATGAGCAATTAGCAGGGCTTCTAAAAATAGTACTAATCAGCCACTCACTTATGGCTCAGTTGTGTTGCTTCCCTTATGCTTACCAGGGATGTGTGGCTGCTTTCTCTCCCGAGTAATTGGATTGACTTAAACAGGACCACCTGTGGGATAATTATTTAATTTTCTGCCTAAGAACAACTAAACCTAGGCTTCAGCTAGCACTGAAAATTATAGATCGTTACAAAACCCCTACTTAAAAAGGTGTGTGTATATGTATACATATATACATATATGTATATATATATTTACAATGCTGATGTCAGGAAAGACAGCAGTCATAAAATACAGTTATGTCATAATGGAGTAGTTTATAATATGTGACATCAACACACTGTAAAGGATTCTATTACAGAAATCTGCGTACATACAGTTAAGCAAATGTTTTCAGCCATCTTCAGAAATAGTGTTCCTCACGTTTGGTTTAGTGCTGCATTCATGTGTCTTAATGGCAAGAGTATTACTGTTGCATACTAATCCTGGTTATTATGAATGATGCTACTAATTACATTAATACTATAAACAATATAAAGGAATGTTTATGCTATTAGCTGTCACTTTTGATATTTATGGTCATAAATTAAAGTCTAGGAAAAAACAGAAAACTACTTCATTCATTCAAGAGGTGTGCCTGGCTATTCAAAAATAATTATACTACTTGATGAACCATGGTACTGTCTGCTCTCATCTTCCTGTTTGCTTACAGATCAGATACTAATAGCTAATAGGTAAATGATCTGCCAGTAAGTTTCACTTCATACTGTGTTTCGGCATGCACTATAACAATTCATGTGATGAAAAGCCGCTTTCTACCATATGCTGACATATCACAATGCAAGATGGTGAAGTGTCATAACCGACGCATTGCAATGTGATCTGCCACCCATGAAATGGGATGCTTCAGAAAAACAACATGTCAGTTCTAGAATAAACTCTGACTTCTGCAGGTACTGAATCCAGCAGACTGTGTAAAATGCCTTAAAGTTATCCATAGATTGCTCAGCTCTTCTGCCAATATAAAACTACAGGGCTAATTTTAGCTTCACATTGGAAAGGGTGCAGTTAACCTCACAACACTGCAGCACTACACTAGCAAGATTTTATTTTAGCCACTATAGCAAACGCTGACTTTTAGCTTCTATAAGGTTATTTATTAAGACATGCAGTTACCTCCCAGTACACACAATTTCTCGATGTCTGTGGATGGATGGCAAAGGTCCTAGCATTTATTAAGCTCTGCTACAAATCAAGTCTACTGAAATAGTCATGATGTATTCTATTAGTAAACATAAAATATATATGCAATATAATGTCAGCCTTTCAGCATAACTGTAGCCAGCAGCCAGATTTGCACTGTATTTGGCTAATGTGATTCTGAGTCAGCACTTACAGCACAGGGAGTGAAAACAAAGGGTAGCCGGACTGAGGAGATATAAGGAATCAGTATTGAATTCTACTCATATTAATGGTTTAACTGCAGAAAACCAGTTTGGCTGCACTTGGTTAGCATGGGCATTCTACCATTGGACTGATAAAGACATCAGCATGCTGTCTTACATTGTTACTGTGAGTATTTTAATGTACTGTAGTGTTAAATTCTTAGGGTGGGGGGAAGGATTCCAAGTGAGTTAAAAAATTCTTGATCTCCCACTCTGACTTAGCTTGGTTGGGGTGTAATGTGTGCAGTGTGAAGACTGCAGCATTTGTTTCCTTGGAAGGACATCTCAGTTTACAGCATGACAGCAGGGGTGTGGTTTACCTCAGTTATTACCATATTATATAAAAAAATCAAGACAAATGATTTGGAACACCTGTGAGAGGATTTCACATGACAAATTAGTGGATCACTGGGTTGTATGGGGCTAATTCTTTGGTATGTGGTTGGCAAATACTGAAGTCTAATTTCGTTAAATTTTCACCACACCAGAAGATGTAGACATACTGCTTTGTCCTGGAAGAACTGTCACACCAATCTCTTTAAAATCAAACTCGCTTGTACGCTTGCTGCTATGCAGCTTCAGAGGTTCATGACTAGATGACTGTTTTCCAAACCTTCACAGGCCTGCTCTTCTGCTATGCTGTTGCTATGAATGAATTGTTCATCTTGTTGATCTGTTATTTATTTTTATTTTTTTAATAAGATACTTCAACAAACTAATTGCAAAGAGAGTTTATAGATAAACAAACAAACAAACAAAACAACAACAACAACAATGAAAAACACCTAAATCTTTTTTTCTGGGAGACTGCACAAGCATATCACTTACTCATAAATTCCTTCTTGTGTTTTTCTATGGTCCCAGAATAGAAAATCATCCATGTACCCCAATACTATTTGGCAGGAATTCTTCATAATTTTATTTCTCATACAGCTATATGAGCAATCTAATAGAGTTAATTTTATGCAGTCATTAATTTTTCATAGATAAAGCCATTTTGTCTTTCAAGAAACTTCTGATTATAATTTTCCTTACAAGGTTTCTCCATTCTGTCCTCTGCCCAGACTTAAACTATATGACATAAACTATATGACAACATCAGCAGCTAAATTCATTATAATGTAGTAGCCATTTACTTTCTTCTATTTCTGCTATTAACTTTGCCATAAATGTTTATTATCGCTTTTGGCAAGACTGTAATTATTGTGTATGCATATATCATGTATATATTTATTTATAAAACATGTATATATTCATTTATAAAATGGTTTCTCATTTGCTGTTTGTTCCTAATATATCATTGTCACCCACAAAATAAGCCATTAGGGATTAATGCTTAGCAAAGAAAATTCTGTTAAGATATATAAAGATGTTTTAATTGCTTCTTCCCCTGAATGAAATGTTAAGAGCAAGTATAGACAGATGACTGCAAACAGATGTGAACTGCTCCCCTTTCCAGTCACAGCAGAAGTGCAAATCCCAAAGGTGCACAGATACTTTGCTGTGATACTAAGTTAGCGCTTCCTCCCAGAGCTCTTCTAGGTGTTGAAGGCAAATACCTATATAGAGCAGTTACTTCTCACTGACTTTCCTGATGTTCCTACCACTGATACCAGCTAGGACATCTACAGAGCTTGCCTCAGTTATGTGAGGTCCTTCCCAAGGCTGAGATCAGTAGTGCATGAGATAATGGGGTTTATAGCTGATTATCTACCCCCAAATAACCAAAAAATTAACCAAAAAAACCCTCTTAATATATGGGTTCTGTCAGCAGAAGCACCCCTGCAAATAAGGATCCTGTGCTAACTAAGTTCTGACCACCACTACCTCCAGCTCTTTGCACTATCTGGCGCAAATTACCCACAAACATGTAGAGTAACTGACTTGCAGATGTTATATCCCAGGGAATTCTGGTGGTCAGTAGAATTATGAAACAGAGATGAGATACCTATGAAAGTCACTGGTCTCCCATGAATGACATATAGTTCTTAAATTTTAGTTTAACTCTTCACTTTGCTTTTCAGAGATGATAACATAGATATCAGAATTTCTACTCACAAAAAAGACCGGTAGTGGCATGAAAGGATAAAACCGTAAAATAGCTGTTCCAGTAGTAGCTGCAGGCTCTGGTAGACTGCAAAGTATTGTATTAGACTTTTGTTACATTCATCAAAAATGTTGAAGTATACAGGCAAACGGCTTACGCTGACCATATGGCTGCGCTAACAAGATAGCAGTGTGAGAAACTGCCAGATATTCCTGGTATCACTGAAGAGGTAAGGTGCCAGCAGATGGCTAGCCCTGGCCACCTAGTTGCGCTGGTAAGATAATAGTGTGAGGAACTGTCAGACCTTGTAATTATAAGATGAAAGGGAGTAGAGGCTTAACAGATCACTGACTAAGGGGAGATTATCAAGGTAACAAAAAAGGGTACCAAGTCAGCAAAAAAAAAGTGCAAGTCAACAGTGCTGACCAGGGGCTCAGCCCTACTCTTGGTGACTGTAATTTAGGACAGAGCAATAAGCTCACTGCTTCCACCATACTCATGTTTGACTTACGTCCCCCGTCGGGGAGGCCTGGCATTTTTTGCTCTGGCCTTGATTAGGGTACACGGGGACTGCTCTTCCAAACGTCAGCGAGGAAACACCCGGGGGGCACGGCCTAACAACATGGCCCCTTCTTAACAGAAATGCTTCGTGATGTGTTTGAAATTCTAATCTGTAAAACGGAAGCTGCGAAAGGAAAAATTAAAATGCTGCTGTTGGGCTTTGGTGAGCCAAAGCAATTGTCAAAATACAGAAGAAAATGTGCAGCAGACAAGCGATTTCCAAAGCAGTTAGATATCACATTGAAAACATGTAGAATAAAACCCACAAAATATAGAAAATCAAAGGTGGCTCAGAAATGTCGGTATACAGAAGATATATTTTGAGAGATATTCCTCTTAAAACAGAGACAACCACTACATTTTTTTAATGTTTTCTTAGTTAAGTTTATCCTAGCCTTAAAGTTGTGCTATAATGTTTGCAGCCATCTTAGTCTGTGCATAGTATATATTAAACACAGCCGGTTTTGCTGGTTTGAAGCACTGTGGTCTGTTCTCAGCAGGAAACTTGCAAGTACTTCTGAAGAAATCACAAAAGCAAGAGGAAAAGAAAACATCAGTAAAGAAAACACAGGCAATAGGGAGATGATGATGTCATTTCACAGGTTAAGTAGCACACAGTTTAAGGTGTCTGGCAGCTCCTTCCAGTTCCAATTTTAAAAAGTAATTATGGTATTTACTTTTTCAAATAATTATTGGGAGGACTATGACAAGGACATATATTTGTAGGCAGTTGGTTACTGTTTAACTTTGATTTAATCCGCAGTAGGATATTTTCCAGGTTAGGAATGGGGAAGTTGTTGGCAGCATCTCTAATGTGTTTGTGCTTTTAATTATGTCAAAGTCAGTAGCACCGAAGATAGATTTTTATTGTTTATGGATTATAAATATATAAATATTATATATATTATAAATAAATAATGAAAATAATATGACGGATCTGGAAATGGGGGGAGAGGAAATTAGTATTTTTATTTTTCTTTCCAAGGGAAGAGAATACATTTAGCACTCAGTAGGACAAAAGTAGACACCCAAAACAACATTACAGAAAACAGCTGCCTGCAAAGGAAAAAAAAAGTTTCAGAAAACCAGTTGCCATATCACCATCTAGGTAATATATGCTTCTAGATATATGATGAGAAGTATGATGAGAATATATCTTTTCCTTACTCAGAGCTTGCTAGATCTGGCTGATGCGGTGTAGAAGCCTGATTGTATGGTGTTAAGCGGTCATTCACTTGTACTTAAGAATATACCGTATACTGTCCAGGTAAACTCTCCTAATCTATCATTCTTGCCAGAAGTGCGTGCTAAAGATATAGATTGTCCTTTACGTTTTCTCACCGTACAATCAAACTCCAGATCCACTTAGTCAGAAATAAGGTCCAGCGTAGCCATCATTGGTAATAGATGATGAGATCATCCTCAGGAAAGACAGCACCAAGCTGAAACTACAAGGCACTTTTAAATGGTTTCAGGGAATGCTATCGTCTATCTTCCCTCTCCCAAGAACAGTTACAGGACAAATACAGCTAAGAGGGAGCAATGTTTAGCAGAACAGAGCTGCGTACTGGGGGACCTTTTACATAGAGAAATCTCCACCGCGGTCAAACCTCCAATAATTAAAGATAGATACACTTTAGGGGGAGGGCAGGAAAGAGAGAAAGTTTTTTTTCCGTAAGTAGTAGTAGTACTTTTTAAGATAGTTACTATCACCCTTTTCATTTAAAAATCTAGAGCAGATATTTATGTTCCACCTTGGTTATAGAGTAAAATCCAGTAAATCTGAAACAGTGGCACATATAGTCTTGACATCTTATCAGTATAGCAATTTGATCCTAAAATAGTTTCAGAATGAAACACAGCTGAAAGCAGAAACGCTTAACAGCCTTAGTATGTTGTCAATACTGAATATTATCACTTTAATTCAAACTATTTGAGATTGTTAAGTGACAGATGGATTGAACTCCTTTTTTCTGAGTTGGGTAGATCATCTATAATAAAGACTAAAAATATTTTTACAATTTTGTATCATTTCAAGTGTTGTTATCCCTTTGAAACTTTTTATTTTAAATATTCCACAAAGCATTTTAAAATATTAATTTGATCTTGGTGGAGGGAGGGAACATCAGTCACGGAATACTGATTTTTGAATCTGTGACATCATAAAAGCATGAATGGCTTTAATCTATCCTATTTATAACTACATTTTGGGGCTTCTCGAATTATATACGTTGCAACATGAATCACAAAATAGCAACGCAATTGCTAGACGCTTAGAGAGCAATAAAAGGCCAGACAGGATGTATGAACACATTTATTCCTTCCTCAAAGCAGAAAAAAACACAACATTACCATCAACACAGAAACACTTCAAGTAACCAATAACCTTTTAATGATAGACATGATGCTGATCTGGAATAGTATAGAGAAAGAATAGTAAAACCTTTATGACCCATTCCTATTTAATAGCAGCTGTGAGGGTCCTAAACTTCTTGGAATCTTGTAATTCCTTGGAAGAAGGCTTTGGACAAAGTATGGCAAGAATCTGCAAGATAAGTAAAGCTGAGTGCTTCTTTTAATCATCTTTCTTTCAGGATTAAAAAAATCTAAGTATAAAAAGGCAGATGTTCAGAGCAGCATAATGTCAGGTGGGATCTATTACAGGAAGCAATAATCAAGTCTGATGCAGATCTATGCATATAACAGCATGTTCTGTACTGAACTGTGGTTTATTATTTGCCCATGAGCACTTTGATTAATATAAGTTTACTTAAAATAATGCCTATCTTGAATTTTTAATTAGAAATTTGCTTAGAGTATGTTAACAACTTCCTTTCTTCATGGAGAGCATGCGGAACTGCATAATTATGGTGGTGAGCGATTAGCACCATCAGTTAAGGGTGAGTTATGGCTAAATTATTCAGTAGGTTTCAGCTTCTTTGTGCCTCAGAAGGTTTGCATTTTGACTGCAGAACTGGTCCCTCTACTTACCAAGCCTTTCTTTTGCAACTGGGAGTCATAAGGGGGATGCTGCTGCACTGATGTTTTTTCTCCATAGGACAAGGTCTTTATAGAGATTTGAAGAGAATGCACAGTGGACAGTCTTCTAGCTCCCTGCCAATTCACACCTTATCCAGTGACGCACTGAATAGAGCAGAAGGTAAGAGACAACTGCTCCATCTTTGTCACTTCTGTGTGGATAATGGGCTACATCAAACACGAGGTGAAATATTCAGAGATGTTTCATTTCACCTCCTTTTCTACAATAGTATTTACAAAACTATTCAGAACATTTGCAGAAGTTATCCTCCAAGAAGTCCATCAGTTTATCACTCCAAATTATTGTCAAAATATCCAGAGCTGTTAAAGGCAAAATATTCAATGTTATAATTTTACCAGATTTTTGCCTGTAACGTGGCATTAAAAAGAATGTGGCACTAAACTAAACTTAACAAGCTAAACTTAAATAGCTAATAGATGAACTATTTAAATGGCTCACAAGATGCTTCCGGTATTGAGACTTACTTAGTTTTAGTACCAATAAAAACATCATGGAGTCTGAAATAAGAATATTCCAGAAACAGAAATAGTACTATTCTTGGCATGGTGGTGATGATAATCTAAGACTATGGTTTGCCCTTTCATTAGTGGCCTCAGACCTTTGTATTTCTTTGTTCACAGACTTCAGCAATTACTGTTAAACTTTAGTATAGGCCTTCTTCACCTTTTGAAATGCCATCTCCATTTTTCAGTCCTCCATAAATGCACCCCTTCTGCTCCCATTTAATACTTGCTATTATTAACAAGCTAGTACCACAGCAGCAGAAGTTCTGTATTGTTCTGTTAAAACATAATAATCAAAGTTTTTGTTTCTATTACAACAGTAGTAAAAAAGAGAGGTCCTATATTCCCAGATACTGAAAACAGGGTTAGAAAGCAGCATAATATTGAAGCATTTACAGGGAAAAGGTCTTACCCTCAAAAATAAAATTGAAATCAGCAGGAGTGCTCACGGTAACAGCGTTAAGCATGAATTTTAAGGACAATGGTCTTAGGTAATCAAAACAGATATAAACTTGAAGGAAAATTGCAGGTAGAAAAACTAAGCAAAGAAAAGTATATGCTGTCCCTGAATTCAGCAAAGAAGTCAAAGGCAGAAATCAATCCCAGACCATTAGAGTGAAAGTCATGAGCTGTAACAATAGTTTCCTTTGCATATCTATAATGAACTTGTTCCCCTAATCTTCTATAAAGACCTTTAACACCTTCGAAAAGTATCTTGTTAATATAAGTATCTGATTATCCATGGGACAACCTAACAGTACTGGTCAGCCTAGTTTCATGGCATCTACAATATCTTCTACAGCAATGTTAAGTTTTCTAGGTGGTTCTTGAATCTCTGATTATGTAATAATAAAGGGTTTTTTCCTTTGTCTTTGCCTTCCCCCACCCTTTTTTTCCCCTTCCTTTTCCCTTTATTTCTCTTTCTCTTTTGCTTTCTCTCTCTCTCTCTCTCTCTCTCTCTTTTTTTCTTTTCCTTTTTCCCACTCTTAAGATGATAGGTACCTCTACCTATTTATTGCTACAAGAGGTATATCAGGCAGAATAACAGTGCACATTCATGGGATTTCCCAAAGAGAGACTTTATCCCTCATTCTTTCAAAATAAGAAAGTACACCTAAGGAAACAAAACGTTAATGTGGAACCAAGTACCATACGCAGTTATTTATCTTGCGGGTTTCAGTCTTTTGCTGCATTAGCTCTGTCCTCTGATGTAATGTGTTTGACTATTTGCTTGGATAGTGCTCCTGCTGCTGACTTCTACAAATCTTTCAATCTCCCATGTGGCTTTCTTTGGTTAATAATACTCCATAAGTACTTAAAATGGCATTTTGATTTGTTACAGAAGGGAAGACTGAACGGTTCTTGACCTCCCACAGTACTGTAGATCATCCTTGATTTAAAACAGTAATCTAAATTTTCCACATTAGCCTGGAACACAACATTTTTAGTATGCCAATAAAATAAAATTCCTTCAAAGGAAATTTTATTTCCAGAAGCAACTTTCAGAATACAAATATGAATATGCCTTTATAAGTTGTTAGTTTTCAAACATATTAAAAATCTAGATACTCCAGGAAAATATATAAAAATTAATTTAATAAATATTCCTAATATATGAATCGAGATAATTGACTGTCTTATCAGGAATATTTATGATGTGTTTAACTTATAGCTCAAAAATGAATATTAATATTTCAGACTTTAGTAAGTTTGTCCTCTGAAAGAGTTCTACCATTAAGCATCAATAACAACAGAAACATATTTCCTTGGGTAAATGATAACATTCTTGAGCTTATAGTTTCCATAGAAGCTAAGGTATAGCTGGTTCTCATGGTTTTCTTCTTAACTTGTCTAACTTTTTCTGAATTTCTATCCTGTAGAGTAGGCACATATGTAATAGACTTAAATCATAATTGGGCATATTATTTTACTAGCATAATCTCAAATGTTGAGAAGTAACCTTGAAGATTCATAATCTTCTCTTATTATAAAAAGTCATTTTATAAAAATGCTCTTCTCTATTTTAATTATTTTCTTCTTTATGGATGTGCTATGGGGAATTCACAGACAACTTCTACCCAAACTCTTCTTTAAAAAAATTTTATTTCTTTACTTTAGCTCTTTTTTATCATTTGCAATTATTTTTTTCCTCTTTTTGAGTTTCTCCAAGGTAAATGAAGGAAAATAAAAAGGAAAATTGAAGAAAACAGAGTACAGAGGTAAAGTTAAAGATTAGGGGCAGATACTTTTCCAGCATTCATTCTAGTTTGAACTGCCCTTCAATGCCCTTGTCTGGAGGCTACAGCATTTCACCTCCTATGCTAAGGTCACTTTTAAGGACAGAACTGCAAGTTTTGGAGAAGATTGTTAAGCATTCGGTTCTCTGTGATAAAGACATTGATATTTAAAAATATCCTTTGATAGACTTCCAAATCTAAATCATTAGAGCCAAATGCTATTATAAAAGCTGCAGGGTATTTTGTCTGTCTCTGTTTCCAACGACATATAAATGCCAATTGTTTTGCAGAAATACCTATCAGGAGGCACACTCAGAAAGGAATAAGCTACATGGAGTGAGCCCCTGTGAGATCCTAGAGTACTTTAACTGACTCATCTCTTTGAAATGCCTCAGTATTCAAAACTTCTGCTTCTCAGGCAACATGTTTTGTTTTGATTAAATAATTTCCACCTGGCAGACTTTGTCTCAAAGGCTCAAGAAGAGTGTACTCCATCACTCCAGAAGCGTGCAGCAGAACTGCGGTTATCGTCGACCATAGAGAAGGGATTCAAACAATACTCATTGCTTTTACCAAGTTGCCAGACTTTTACTTAGGCTTACTGAGGCAATGTTATGCTATCCCAAAAGCAATGTAACATCACTACTAGTGCTAGTGATACAGCAGTAAGATTCAGTCAAGACTAAATTGAACTCATTTTCAAGATTTAATTTCCATAGTGTGGGTCAGACAGATTCAGTAAGGTTGAAGCTAATGATCCTTGGCAATAATTTTGGTCCTCATCTGGCACATTGAATTATATCTGCCGTAGACAAGTGGGTCAGAATTTTAAGGACGCTTCACATAACCCCATTATCTTTATCATTTCAACTAATTACTCCTCCTTTATTGTATCCCCAGCTTTTATCAGAAGAACAAAGAGTGCAGACAAATATTTAAATAATAAGGACTGCATCTACAATTAATTATGGATGCAGCACAGCATCTGAGGAATTCAGGTTTGCAGTGAAAATATGAATCCTAGAGCAAATGCCTGTCTGAGAAGATCGAACAATAGTTAGATAGCTTTCAGACAGTGTTTACTGTGCTAATTCATTGTTTGTTCATTGTTGTTTTGCGCCTCCCTTTTTGCCATATCCACTCCCTTTCCTTCATTTCTAATTTAAACTGAAAGAGCCTTTTGGTAAAAGCATTTGGTTTCAGTAATGCTATTCCTTGAGCTTCCAGGGAGTTTGCATCCTTTCCTCTGGCCAAATTCTGCCACTTTGGCTCCTTGAAATTCCCTCATGTGATTTCAGCTGAGTAAGGCTGTAGGCATGTGTCCGCTTCCAGTTACAGTCATGCCAAAGTGAAAAGCTACTGCCCCTAATTGCTTATTACCAGTGCCTGAGATCTGCTGGTTGTAAAGCTTGGTTTATAAGAATTATGCTAATTTCAAATATAAATCAGCCTACTGTTCCCGTGTGGCGTGAAAAGCAAATTCTTACCACCCTGTCTCTTTCAGGCTGAACATAGTTTGAGACCATGTGCGAGAGAATTCAGGACGGACAAGGGAGCATCCTGCTACCTTAATGGCTGGAAGAGCCACATAGTCATCTGCCACAGCATGCCATAGGGGCAGCTGGAATTGCCTACCTTCTCATTTTATGGCAGTGGCTGCTGGGTTTTATTTTATTTTATTTATTTTGTTTTATTTTATTTTAAGGTATGTCTCATGACTGACATCCTGTATGTGAAGTGACACTGCAGACTATGGTGTGGGGAAGGGAGATGCTCCACAGCATTTTTTTTTTTCCCTGAAGCCACAGCATAGCCTTGCAACAAGGTAAAACGATGTCAGGTAGTATTTCTGGAATTTTACATTTACCTTGGTAGTAGAAAACGTTTGGGAAATTCTGTCTTTAGAGTCTGAGATTTTGGTTTTTTATTTGCTTTTAATTGTGAACACTTGCGTATTTGTGAGTTCATATGGATATGTCTTCTGCCACGAAAGTGATCTGGATTCACTGGCAGGCAAGTTGAACCCTATATAGTTTTATGATTTGAAGAATGCTAAAGACATTACTTCAAGGATTCACAATGTATATAAATATCATTTATCATTAACATAAGCACCTCATGTGCGACAAACTGAAATGAGGCCTCTTAATAGTAATAATTAGAGATGAGAACAGAGCTTCCAACCTAACTGAATCATTAGGCCGTTAATGAATGAAATAACAGCATTCATGTAACATTTTAATATGCAATATTTCATCTTGTCTTTGTTTTTGCTGTATGTGCCTCTTATCTGATGGTATTTTGAGATTCCAGAACAACAATTTTTAATGGTCAGTTGGGGTGAACTGTTTGCATTTTGGCTTTGAGAGAATTCTGAAATTACATAAAGATCAGGCCTCTCAAAGTTTTAATTATTTTTGCTTTGTTGAGATTGAATAGCAAAAATATATGTGAGAACTTTCAAAACATGATCCAAGCGACATTCTGCAATTCCTTGACAATAAACATATGTAAGACACAGATGGAGAATCAACAGTTTTCAGAACTAAAAGTATTTTGTCCCAAAATAATTGTTTTTCTCTTGCATGACCATTTCTTTTTTAAAAAATCTCTCCCTCTCTCTGTAGATATATGAATATATATAGATGTGTGAAGAAAATGAATGCCCCCATCAAATTTTGTGGGTCTTCCTACTTCACTTTGCTGATGTATAAAATGATTTTCTTATTTTGTTCTAACTGAGTTTAAGTTAAGAAGGATGTTAACAGGAAAACCCGAAGTCTATTCTGAATAACTCTTCCCTTTCCCTTTCCCTTTCTCTGTTTTCCTGTTTTTTTCCACTCTCTGTTTTTCCTTTATTTACATTTTTTCTTTACCAGGACCCCAAACCACAATTACCATGTAATATGACCTTGTATATCTCAGAGGACAGAGCTAACGACACAAATACATGCGCACACACACAGACACACACACACACACACTCACATCACACACACCCTGCGCACACACACACACACACCCTGCACACGCACACACACGCACACGCTCACAGCACACAACCCTGCACACGCACTCACACAAACCCTGCACACACACACACACACACACACACACACCCTGTACACACACACACACACACACACACACACACTCACATCACACACACCCTGTACACACACACACACACACACACACCCTGTACACACACACACACACACACACACACACACACACACACACACACACACACACACACACAGAGTAATACTCTTTGATCCTCCTGGTTTGTACTGATGTAGTAGATATTAAGCATTTCTACCGAGGTATCTACAGATCTGGACACTGTAGGAACTCTTAGAGATTCACCCATAGCTAAATCTGGCCTGGATGCTGGCCTTTTGTACGCTAATCAAAATACTTTGATTGCACACAGGTGTTTATTTCACATATTAGGGAGAAAAAAGAGGCTGTTTCTTGAAGAACAGCATGAGTGGCTCTAAAGTGGAGAACGGCCATCTGAACTGAGCTAGTACTGGAAAAGAGAATGTACGGTTGCAGGGCTTCTTTTATCTTTTAAACGTAAAATATACTTTTCTTCCCATTTACAAAAACAATAATTTCCAAGGCCTTCTTTCAAGCCATGAATATTTTACCCAGAGCTCCCTGAGAGGGAGAGAAACAGCTTTTCCACCAGCTGGTGCAGGGTTATATTTGGCATATGCAGCCCGGATTCAGTTATTGACTTAGAAGCCCATAAATACCCCCCTAACAACAGTGCCGTGTGTAATACACATCGTTGGGGAACTCCTGAACACAGATTTCTAAGGTAGCTAGCCTGCTTGTCGACTAACAACACGATGCACAGCGAGGCAGAAGACTTGAATTTAGAACAGGTGGATAAGATCCTGAGACTGGCAGGAGCTGCGGAGCCTTCAGTAACAAAATAAGCTCTGGGAATTTGTATAATAAAGAAGGAAGCTAGTCCTTCGAACTGTTTTCTGTACTTGTTTTGAATGACATAGCAGTGAAAGATGCTGAATTAATAATGTTGAGGGATGATATCTTTTTTGCAAGTCACATATACGGCACAATTAGCAACAATATAAGCTTTCTTGTAACACCAATCAGTTTCCACCAGGCTTCTACGGAAGTCTGTATGTTGACTATACAGATTTATGTTTTGATATGATTTGGTTCAATTAATCACTTATTTTCTGTTGAGGAGATTAATATTATTGTTTAGGATTAGATAGTTCACTCCTCTCTGTAGAAATGTTCATAAAAATACCTAATTTTTTCAATATTTACATGTTCTCCTAATCATTTGCTTGACAAAAATAGTAGAATGTCCATATATGCTGAATAGTTCAAACCGTGTGTAGTACTGGCATGTAACAGCTGGGATCTATTACTGCCAAGTGATAATTAAGCAAAGTTGGCAGTAGAACTCTGGGAAAAGTTTTGTGTGCAAAATACAGCCATATATCTTCTGTTAGGAAGTTTTCTGTGTGTGTGTGAAAAATGGATGCAGCTGACTTTCTGGGGTGTTTTGTTCAATCATTCGCTAGAAGTGAAGACAATTTTGATCAGTTTAAAATGGGAAGGTTAACTCTGAAAGTTATTATAATCAGAAAGGTCAGTCAAGTAGAAGAATTCCTGAAAATTTACTTTATTTAGAGAACCAGAGTGAAACGTGACTTCGTAACGGTATCCATAATTCATCAATTCTGCCTAATTCCAGACCAGCAAAAGAATTGTATGAATTTTATAATAAGCTTTGCTTAAAGGGAATATTGCAGACTCATTACAGCAAATTGTATGCATATAATTAAGTATTTAAATCAAAATTTTGGCTCCAAGAGTGACACACATTCAATCAGGCAACATAAACCTGCAGGATGACCATGGCTTTGAAAATGCTTACTTGTACAGTTTACGCCAAGCGTTTATCATTCTGTGGATTTAAATATGGCTACTCACAGTATGAAACTCAAGTGTACGTGATATGTTGCCAGGGACTGGTCCAGCGCGCTGATATCTCCACAGTTAGGAATTCCCAAAGGAGCAATGCCAGAAGTGACTTTTGTGTGACAAGTGTGTACAAGGAGGTGATAAATACATAACCTTGATGTGAGAGAAAGAAATGAAACTTATGAAATTGTGAGTAGTTGGTCATCTCAAGTTAGTAACTGTGAATCTTATTGATGTAAAGGACTAAAGGACATCACAAGGTTGGAATCAATAACCTGTCTTAATGGTTTGCACTGCAGGCTGATTTGAACTAGACAACAATTATTTGAGAAGAATTCAGAATTCATGAAAGTGAAATCTTCCTTAGTGCTACTTGCTTAGCACTCCTGAAAAAGGATAGAGCTATTCCTGGACTTATGAGAACTAGTTTTGGGAAAGGGCTTGAAGATTACAGTCATGACGTCCTATGTGCTAGACTCTTCTACAACTTTTATCCCTTTAAGTCTGTTTAACCTCTCAGAGCCCACTTCATTAGGCAAGAGTAGACTCTTCCTTTGGCCACATACATCCTACACCAGCTACCTCTGTGAATAAATTGAAAGCTGTCACTGCTTTGGTTCTCAAGGAATTTGACCTTCAGCAAAGTAAAATCTTTTTAGTTCAACTTACCTCTTCTATTTCTTCTATTTAACTATGACTGAGCATCTGGAATGCAGGGATTATCTAGGGTGATGTTTTTATGCTGTATCTCATTTTCTTCTTTTGTCCTTTGCCTTGCCTCTTGGCACTTTGTCCTTCACCTGGTACGAACCATATTCATTCTTAGTACCTCTTGGTAAGATGCACTATAATTCTTTTCAGACATGTTTATCACTATTGAGTCTAAAAGAATGTGGAAGAAAATATTTTCAGAAGTACCTTCTTGCTGCCCCAGTATAACACAGGGAAGCAGACAATAAGCAGCTATAATCCTAGTTGTATTTAGAGCTTTAGAAAGGCCCTTTTCTTTTTCCAGGTTATTAAAAAAAATAGTTTTGAGAATGGGCTTGGAAACTGAAAAATGTTATAGAGTGCAGGTTGTATACTGTAACTCTGCAGATCTTGGAATATAGCTTGAAAGTTTTTCAGCCAGATAAGTGTTCTGTAAACGTATCACAGAAAGGTGTCACAGTCTGTATAGAATTGTATTTAAAGCTTCTATCTGCCATTAAATATAAAAACACTTCCTGGGTAAATGTAGCTGGTTATTATTGTGGGAATACAGTAGTCACTGAGGTGACATGGTGTAGGAACTTTTCCATGCAGATCAATACTGGCAATTCATTTGGGTGGCTATGAAATTTTCAGTGTTAGTCCATTAACATTGAAAAAGAGAGCTGGAAGATGATGTAGAAACAGAAGCAAGGAGAAGGCAATTATAAAAGAAAACAGACTGCAGTACATTCAAATGGGAAGGGAGAAGGAGCAGACAAAAAATCTTAGCAGTATATGACTAATTTACTCACATATGTGCTGGCTACCAAAGAAAGGTCCTGCTGTTAAAAGCAGAAGCTATCAGCTCAGTGCCCTGAGGATGAACCTTTGTAAGATCCTTGAAGCAACTATTAGTTTAATTTCGTACAATTTTCCTCATGTAGACTGGTTAGGGAGCTATAGACCTCTTTTTAAAACAAAAATGCAAACTCAAAAAATAAAATTCCCATTTGTCTGAAGGTATATATTATTTCATTTATATATAAGGAGCCTGTGGCCACCTTTACTATTGCTCTAGATTTTTCTTGGTGTTAAAGAACAGCTTGAGTTCTTACTCTAGTGCCTGAAGTTAACATAATTAGTAGATTTCAGCAGCAGGGGAAAACAAGCATTTCAACATATAGAGTTATCTACTGAACAGAAGATTATACAGTGAGAACTAGGAACAGAAAGCAATAGCGTATCTTGAGTCTTTATTAGCCTGAAATCTTTGGGTCCTTTCTGCCAGTTACTGATCACTTCTTGCTGCTCTTAGACCTGCACAACCCAGTGATTAAATCTAAACGTAAGCAGCTATGAAATGCTTCTGCTCATTGTAGTTGGATGAATCATACTTACCAAGACGTTGTCATGATTCTCATTAAAAAAAAGTATGTTGTGTAGCTGTCTCTTTGTTTACCTGTCTACTCTACAAGTATCTGTGAATCTTGCTACTGGCAAGCAGGGAATTTTGTATAGGTGGGATGAGGATCTCAGAAAGATTAAACCAAATCCAATCGGATATATCAGTATGTTTTATCTTAAAATACTGTTTAAAATTCAAGGATGAGTATATATGGATGCTCACACCTTGGACATACCAGTTTATACAGAGAACAGGAGAATAAGCAGGGTAGCCTGGAGCAGGGTAGCATTACACTACAATGTAAGATAAGTAGTTTAAACAGCGATCCTCCTTAGTTTCTTTTTATCCTGGGACATAACAATGGCATTGTTCATCACTTAATGACTTCTTCCTTTTTTAATTTTTTTAATAGAATTTAAAACAATTTTACACTATCCAATTATTCCACGAAAATAACGTTTATGGCCTTCTTAAATTTCATTTCATTTATTAAACCAGTTGTGAAAGATGAAAACCACCATAAAAAGTTGGAATATTATTCCTAAAAGGTCAAACTGTACTATTTTCTCTTGGTCTGAACTTATTCCCATGGCTATCAAAGCGAGATATCCTGTTAATTTCAGTAGGAGCAGAATTAGAAAAATATTTGAGGAGTTTGTAGAAATTTTGCCCATATACAGAGGTGGCTTGCAATAAATCCCCAACAGTAGAGCCAAATTTACCTTCCAAGTGGAAAAAATCTCTAAATGGATTCCGGCTTAATCCTTTAACAGAATTGCTGGATGAAATATGTAGCTGCTTGTTTTAAGGCCCATTATGTCTGGTGATGATTGGAAAAATCTGTAGACGCTTGCATGTCTGAGAAACTAGAGTGATTCCTGATCACTTTGTTATCTTCAAATATTTTTCAAAGGCTCCTCTTTCAGAGGACAGAAAAATGGTACCTCCCTTACTTCTGCATGGAGCTCCCTCTGCTGTAAACAGGTTTTCTAATAGGCTTTTCCTTCATGTGTCTTGACAGTAGCAAGCCTAATAATAACCATTTGCCTCTTTAATGAAATCTAATTGGAAGTAAATGTTTTTGGTACACCGTATTGTGAACATGTTGACAGCAGTTAGTGTGAACTGCTACAGTGAGACATCATGCTGTTTGGGAAGTATGAATGTGATGGAACAGCTCTAAGAGGGAGAGGGAAGAAAAACCAAAAAAACCCACAGTCTTTTGCAATGTACAGTGTCACATACACTACAGCAGACCCTTGTCTATGTGTGTTTTCCAGGACTGTGACTGTGAAACATACAGAAACATACACCAATCCCTTTCCATTTGTTACAAGAATTCATCATTATACTACACAGCACTGCCACTTTCTCCTGTGATGAGCTATTAGTAAGGATGGTTCACAATGCTGCGGTGTTACATAGGACTGAAATTAACCATCTCTTCTGTACGGCTTCTGAAGAATGTTACGCAGGAGCACAGGAGGGGTCTGCGGACTTGCTGACTTTCTATGAGATGATGAAAAAACTCATAGACAAATACGAAGGAGCTGTTAAAAATGAGGTCAACACTATGCAGAAAAGTAGCAGTTTGAAAGAAATGTTTTATGGCAGCATGCAATGTCTAGGAACGGACCTTCTTCTCTGAAGTACTGCAAACTTTCCAGGAGGAAAAATCTATACGGAGTCAAGGTGAAAAAAAGATGTATGTGAATTAATTAACGGTTCTTTTTTAAGACGTAAACAATGTTAAGAAAGTGAAAAAAACTTTATATTTTTGCTAGATGTTTTTGCTAGGATTTTTTCCTCTTAAATTTTCTGAGATCTGGAAACATCTTAATGTTCTAGACTCAAAGGTGACTGACCTATGAATGACGGCTTCATATCAAAATATTTACATCATGGTCCATTTGTAATTATACTGTTAGACCATTAAAAATTTGTTGGGCCACTGATAATCAACTATGCTTACATTTGGATAAGATCAGTAAGATTATTTCAGATGGAGATAAAGGCTATTCAGATGCACAGTCTATGAAACCGTGGACACACTCACTACGTGCTGAGGAAAACTTTGTTTTAAAGCTGGCCTACCCAAGAGCACTCTATTAAAAGGAGATACCTAATCTCTGAATTGCAGAAAAAGTGGAGAAGCACAAACTGTATGCTCTTCAACCAATATGTTAAATGTGACCTGGTATATTTACTTCATAATAACCTTCAAAACTGCAATATCTTCACTCTATATTCTACACAGCAAATTGATTTGGCAAGGATGGGCTGCCTCATGCTGTATGTTTGTAACCTGTGGTTGAGCAATTATTCCTTCATTTTTAAGAGACTTTACTGTACAGTACATAGTATTATGCCCTGTGAATTATTATTAGACTATTGTGACTCATGGCTTACACCACTACAGTTTGTATCACAAAGGGACCATTTTCTCTTACATTAATGTAAAGGAGAAAGAAGCCCAAAGCAGTTAAATCTGTAGCATACAGGTGCTAATTACTCCTATATTTGACCTTATTACCTTATTTATGGACTATATGTAGAGTTCAATGACTTTATATTGCTCTACTTTAACAAGTTATCACATTTGGGGTTCTTTTAATTAAAACTTGTAACTTTTTTGTAGAGTTAAATTATGAGTAATCAAATGTGTTCTGGGTGTCATTACATCAGTTTAGCGAGATACAAAAACATTTGTGCTTAACTTCGAATATGTGTAGGTCCTATAATATATTGCATTACTCTTTTAGTTTTTGATTAAGGTCTTGAGACTAGTCATGCTAAAGTAGCCACGGTCTTTCAATATGTTCTGATGATGTCATATCAAATCAGATATTAAATATACATTTCAATAGAAAAATAGGACATAACTTAAAATAAATAGCCTATGTGAGAAAAAATTACCATGCGAAGAGAATGTAAATGAGCAGAAGACAGAAAGGAATTACGGTGGAATATGCTTATAAAACAGAACCAAAAAGTAGGTCACGGAGAGGAAAAAGAATAGACACTGGCTTTATGTGGTAGGCAATCTTATCATTTATTTAGTTTATAATTTATTTACAAGAGCATTCATACATCAAAGACAGCACAGACTTGTTCAAAAATGGATGGGGAATAGATCTGCCTGCACTCAAGAACCTGTGTTACAAGACCATTCAAAATCCTAATCATAGTATTAGCAGCTCAATTTCGATCTGTGAAGCAGGGTGAGTCCCTTTCAGTGCAGCATACGGGGAAAAATGAGGTAAGCTGCTGTTAGAGATGGCTACTCCTCTGAACTGCCATGCCCCATGGATCACCCTTTGATGCTGACAAGCATTGGAGAACATTGACAATTAAAGATGCAAGTTAGGTGAAACAGAAAAGAACCAAATATCTGGCTGCCAAATGATTTCTTTTGTATTGAGGCTATGTGCGTAATAAACCCAGGGCGACATATTTTCGACTTGGGCCCTGATTCAGTCAAACACTTCGAGCTGATATAAATCCCTTTAAAGTCAACAGCATTTGCATATATACTGATACTTAAGTATATGAGTAAAAGCTGTATCAACCACGGCTACGGATTTTATCATTATCTATGTTAGGAAAGGTATGATATGCTTTGCTGGAGATAATCCTGAAATGAAATGAAGATCTAAAATTTAACTTCAGCAGATGCATGCCATTCATATCTCTTCATGAATATTTCCATTTTGAATTTAAGGCTGACTTATCTGAAGTCTTCTGATGTCCACAAAGCATCCATTTGTGGTCATAACCCTCGTTAAAGTACTCTACAGAGTAGTCAAAAATTCATTAGAATGCTGCTGGGGAAAAAAAAAGTAAAAGGAGATAAGATTTAAATAAGTTGTGAGCTCATTTTGGTTAAAAAAAATGATTTAAATAATTTTTTTAAATATATTAATATTGAAGATATTTCCAATAACAATATTTAAGGCAAGGACTCTAATCCTAAACAGATTATTATTCTTTCATTCCAACAGTAATTCTATTCCGTATAAATAACTTGAAGAATGACATTGTAATGCTTGACTGTTTAAAGACTAATGGACAATGATATGACAGCACTTTACTCAAAAAAACAAATAATTTATCTCTTTTTTTTTTATATTAACTCTTTTTTTTTAAACAGAAGCTGTATGCAGCCAATCACATGCATAGATTTCTTTTTCACTGCAGCAGAAAAACTGCAGTTGCAACACTGTAGCTTGTCATCTAGCCAAACTGCTTCCAGAAATCTGGTTACCCTTCTAGGATCAGGTCGTGGTTGCTTACTCATAAAGGGCATAAAAGGGTTTAAGGAAGGCATAAAAGTTAGCAGATATCTTATTTCATGCCTTGTGTACGGGCAACCCGAGATTAGAGTCCTCATGTTGAAAGAATACAGGAGGGCATTCAGAAAAAAAAATAAATGGGGTAGAGGCACCTAAATAAAGTAAAATCAAAAATGCGTTCTCCCTCCTGTAGTCTCCTTCAATTCCTGTAGATTTTAGGCCGGGCTGGGAATGTCAGAATTAAGCGTCTCAAGCGTGAAGTTGTAATGAAACCCAGCCCACCATACCAATCAGTCTAGGTTTTCTTTCGAAGGGTTATTTGTCAGTAAAGACCTAATGTTAAATGATAGCTATTAGACATTGAAATGGCATTTACCTGTGCTTCACGGATTCACTGAAATGGCTTATTTAATAATATTTCATTGTTTTCTTTACTGAAACTGCACGCGAAAGTCTTAGAAATACACGTGCAAAGCTTGCTACTGGATAACAGAACGGATCTTTCAGGAGAAAGGATTAGAGCTATCCATTTTGCTTCAATTATTATCTCATTCACTTACTGGTTTATAAGGAAAACAGTTTTCATTATTTACAGAAGGGTACCTTGCTCTCTCATACCTCCAGGCATTACTCCTTGCTGGATAAAGACAGCATTAAAGGTTATATTGCTGAATGCTTCCCTGTCCCAAAAAGAATATCCTCCATTCTAACTGATTTCTCTTAATTGTTAATTCTATACTACATATACTCATACGCAGGGAATGGTTGTCTCTATTAAGCTGCTTCTGTTAGCTTTTTCATTGTAAGCTTGTTTTAGACATACATTGACTCTATTCCAAATGACTTATCTTTGTGTAGCTTCCCCTTTTAAAAACTGTAAAGTATCAGTTAAATCTAATAGATGTTAGGCTTCTTTGTTTTTCTCATTTATTTTCTTAGAGAACAGTCTAACATATTTTTCATTAAGAATAATTGGTTTAGAATGTAGGTTCTATCATTCTGCATTTTTCCCCATATTTACAACTTGAAACTACTATACAATTTTGAACTTTTTTTAACAAACTCTGTACTACATCTTAGTACTAGATTTTTTTTTTTTTTAATTCTTCCCTATATAGCACTGTTACTGGTGTTTCAAATCAATCCCTTCCACTTTTTTGGGCCCCTCAGGTTTGTCAGAACTGCTCCCTTAGGAGTATTATATCTTTACAATCCCTTTTCTTACTTCTGTTCCATGCTTAACCAATCAGCATTTGTGATTACCCACTAATAGATGACAAAAGTGCCTAATTTTTCTTTAACCTAGAGAAAGATGCAACTACCTTCCTAATTCAAGCTACAGACTTCTGCTTGCAGTTACTTTTGGTTTTATGTTTTCTGAGAGAGTTTCAATTTTAATAGCTTGGGTGAATTGGTAACATATATTTTTATCCCATTATTTCAAAGATTATGAAATTGTCTTCCCTACAAACTCAACTACCTTTAAATTTTATTTTGAAATTTTATTATTTGTATTTTTAGTTTTAAAAAAGAAATGACAATTGATTCATGCACAGAAATGGAATAATGATGGAAAAATGTTTTCTATCATCAATGGATCCAAGCAAAATAAAAAGCACCCACATAACTAGGCTTCTATAAATATTATCTTAATTTTTAAAACTACTTATTTCAGTTATATATTTATTTTAATGTTCCTTTTCTAAAAAAATATTTGGAAATTGATTTATTTTGTTTATCTAAAATTCACTCCAGATAGACACACAGGAAAACCTTTTTCTTTCGTATTGCACTTCAGGGATCTACGAGCTCCTGCTTGTTTAACCATTTGTAATTAAGCTACATTGTTCTAAACTTAGAGAACAAGTACTGAGTAATTGCAGTAAATGATTTCTAGTCAAATCGTAGATAGGAGAAAACTGTTACATTATTTTAAGCTTTACATAGTAGCTAATTTAAGAATTCTCCATAGCGATGAAATTATTATATTATCTACAAAAGTCAGATTCACTGGATTACACGTATATCATGAATTATACAGCTCTATAATATTTTTGAGTAAATAATTTTAGCATTGATACACTGGTTCAGAATTAAAAAGCTTAGGAATCTGAATATGGAAACGTTTTTTGGTTTTGGAAATAAGTTTTCCATTTGGAACTCATAAAGCATGTAATGAAGATAATAGTTCTTTAAGAGTGTTAAAAACAAAAGCAGTATTTGTGGCTTCATTGCCTTTACCATTTCAAGATTAAAACCCAGTACAATTCTTATAGTGAATGAAAAGCAGAGAAGCAATGAAACAAGACTATATTATGAGTGAAAACTTACTGAGATTTGCATCTTTATCTTTCAGTTTTATGTGTTGATATCCAAATAAATGAATAGATATGCATTTAAATGCTTGCTAATTTAGATGGCTATTTTTTCTACATAGACCTTTCCTAGAAATAATTTGTCTGTTTGTTTGTTTGTTTGTTTTTTATTTCTGTTTCATTTTAATCTTGCAGTAAGAAATATCTTAGATTCCTGTGCCTCTCACTGATGTCATCTAAAATTTGTGATATTCATAACTCCTGAAGATTAGGTAATAGGCCCTCCCGTTGGGCGCTCGAAGATGTAATTATCTTATGATGAGTAGAACAAAAATCAAGGGACCAAACCATAGAAATCACTTTTAAAAATGTGTTCTCAATATGCAAACCTTTGGGTTTCCTGAGCAGTGAGAATAATCTGGAGGTTTTACTAATGAAATATTGATTGTTGCCAGTCCTATGACAGTGGCATTGCTTAAGACAGTGTAAATAAAGCAACAGCTCAAGGGCCAGACTCACCAATATTGAAAGTGGGATGTCACAGCCATCGATCCGGGACTCATTAGGGTGCAGGCTGAGCGTTGCTATGTGATCGCACCCGCGAGATGGATCACCATTTGCAGACGGAACATGCAGAGCTATTTCCCTGTCTTCCCCCGAGAAACAGATGCAGTTTTCCAACAATAGGGAGATTTGTGGGTACACAAATCAAGTCTATTATTAAAAAGAGATTTCTCTGGGAGCTCTTAGCTGTTCATAAGAGTCTCAGGCTCCATGGTTGCAGTTCCAGTCTGCAAAGCTAAAATTTCTTGCACAAAACCATTGGAGGATCCGGGGAGACTTTGCTCCTTCTTGTAAAAACTTCTAGGATAGTATTTTTCATCCTGTGGTCTAAGGACTTTAAGGAATTCATAATATAAGGTCATTCTGTACACCTGAAGTTATTAAGGAAAGCTAAACTCACTGGTTTAATCCTACTGACAAAAAAACAATGGTCCAAGCCTCCTCTGGAGAAAGGTAGGGCTGCACAATTGGAATAGTGGCTAGCCACCCTCGGTAAGATACCATGTAGGAATCATAGGGAAGATGAGCTGAAAGATCAAGTCGGTAGGACAGTTTCAATGAGGCTGAAAATTAGCTAGCTGACTTGCCCCCAAAAACCCTAAAAAGAGCATAGCAGATTACCTTTTATCCTTTTAACTTCCAATTCAGATGAACAATCTGAAGGAGACAGCATTTATATCATTAGTGATCTAAATCTGACTGCATTCACTTGTGTCATACATATATATATATTTCACAGAGCTCACCCCTGTTTGTGAACACGCCACATATGTCTTCAGGGGATTCTTTATTGAATCTTTGACTAGGGAAAAGGACTCATTCCCAACGGAAAAAAGTAATAACCTGCCTGATGTTCAAGCTATGCACTTCTATGAGAAAACTGAATCCCAGACTCTATGTTTCAGGCTAGAATTTTGAAATCCATTACACAGGAGCTGGTACAAAATACTCAATAATTCATTCCTATACAATCCGTATGTTTTGAGGTTTTTTTAGTCTTTGACTTAAACTGTGGTAACAAGTCTCATGATGACTAATTGGAACTAATTACTTCTTAGAACAAATTAAAGAGAGGGAGATGGGAGGGGGGAAATCCAAAAAATCCCTTCTGCGGAATGTTTGAGTGGGTGTATTGTGCCTCAGCAGCTGTGTTGCTAAGTACTTTGAATGCTCCCTGTGAGCCTGCAGTCCTAAGCACTCTGAACAAAATACACATACATGTGATTTGAAACTTACTCTTCTGCAAGAAGCTCTGGATTAATACTTAAGTGGTTTTAATAATCCATCATTAAGTCGCTTAATTTAATTATTACCTTATAAAAATGACCATTGGAACGCATAAAAACTCTCTAGATCCAAAAATAGTGAGTAAAATGAACGATGTAGTTGTATGACACCCGATAAAGTCATTTTTCTATTGATTTTTTTTAGCAGAAAAGCAGATCAACGCATTTCAAAAACTTCATATTAAAGTGTATTCTTTCAATCCTGTTTGAAAATGACTTTTTCTTTTGGTCACTGATGCTGATGGCCATAAGTTTTTAGAAGACACCACTCTGCAGTTGAAGATAGGCCTAAAGTACAAGATTCATCACAAGATTCTAAATCCTACATAATCACCTAAAATTTGTGGGACATTATCAGGCACTCTATTTTTCTCTATTCTTAAAGGAATTTTTAAATGATCACAAGTTTCTTTGAAGTAACAAGGGTAATAAATGAGAATGCAATGAAAGATCTGCATGCAGTAGCAATAGCAATATAGTGGCATAATATCTTTTTTTTTTTAGGTCAAATTCTAGAATTTTACAAATACATTACTAGAAAATATCTCCTGCCAAACATTATTGCATGGTAGAATTTTTAGAAAACAAAACCCCACAGTTTAGAAAATTACTTTTGGATTTTTAATGACAACGTTACCTAATAGAGCAAATTAGAGGACAAAATATAGAAATCTTGGAAGGGGAGAAAAGAATTTCCTCTTTTAATTTACTTTATTTCTCAAAAGCTTCTCAAACACTAGCTTCTGTTAAAAAAAAAATATATATACACACACACACACACATATATATATACATATATATATAAAAGTTCTTCATTTTTTACATTTTCCATGACAGTATAGATCGTTGAATACAAAAATCAAAAGAAGATTTCAGATAGATTTGTTTAATCCATAACTTGCTAGGTTCTATTAGCTTTGACTAGGAAGCCTATGTACAACTTATACAATGGCTTGTAAAGGTCTTTGACTGTAAAGGCCAAGTTTTCTGCAGCCCTTGGAATGGATACAGGTTACTAGAGCGCTTGCTTTTTCAGAGGAGCTGTGTTTTTTCACTTCTCTCTCTTCAGCACAATTTGTGCTTGTGCACAGCTTTTCCCTTGGGACTCAGAACAAATACTTCTCCTTAAATGCCTTCAGTACTTTTTCCCCTTTCACATTCCTCAAGATGTTAATTGTTGGATGCTTCATTGCCTAAAGTGTTGTCAGACTAAGTATGATTCCTTCAGCTCCTGCTTGCACACGACAGGACTGAATCAAATGGGGCCCTGGGTTTATAACCACTCTGTCTTACAAACTTTTGGACCATAATATTGAATTACTAGCTGTAGAATGCTAGAGAAGCAATCTGATTGATAGATTTTTAAAGCCAGTCTTTTTATCAATCATAATATTTACCCAAGTACTACTGGTACTAGCAAGATCTGCAGTACTGCAGTTCAAAATACTCAATTCAGAGTGAGAATCAAGAGATGTATAAAGCCTTGTAAAATACATCTGTTTAGGACTGTCTTTTACATGAACAAATTACAGTATGGTTACTCAGTGTAATAGGTATACCTAAGTGGAACATCTGTGCAAAAACATGTGAAATTCTCTTACATGAATGTAGAGATTCATCATCAGGTTCATTGAAAATGATTTATTCTTATAGGTACCTCTTAACATTGCTGCGGAGAAAGTTGCTTCACCTGTACAGGTCATATTTACATATAGCTGGTGATGAAAATCCTCTCAGGAAAATCGCTGCAGTGAACCGGTTCTGCTCTTATAGCACGCTCTCTTCCACCTGAACAGTCTTTTCTGCAGCACTGTTTGACTCTGTGATAACAGTATTTGGTTAGTACATGCAGGCACACATTTTACAGCTAGGCTTTAATCATTTCCAAGGCTAGGTTTTTGTTTACTGGTCTTCAGAAATTAATCACTGCCATTGCATTGTTAAGAGAAAAATAATGAGACATTGATGAAGTAGCTACAATTTGTGTACAGTGTATAAAAATCAGATTATGCAGAACCAAATCAAGAACTTAAAGATATTACTAAGGCAAGCTCCCTTCCTACCTTGCATTGCAAATAGTGAAGGTTAAAGGGGCAGTAATTAACTCATGATAATATGAAAAGACATGAATGCTTTAGCAAATATTCAAAAAACTGCTAATCTATCTGCATGGATACACCCCAATGCAGGTTTCAAGAAATGCTGAGTTAACAAGGCAGTTCAGATTTCGTAGTTTTTTTTTTTTTTAATTATTACTATTATTTATGACTGAACAATACTCCTTCTGCAAATGAAGTAGTTTTCAACAATTAAAAGCTTGTATCCCACATGGCTTGAAAGGAGCAGAATGCATATAAAAGAAGTTAAAAAAATGTTAGATATAGTGCATCAAAAGAATGAATATTTCTGATGGGCAAAGAGAAGAGAGAAACAGATGCTGAGCTTTTTTCTCTTTAAAAGCTCTATATTTTCAAATACTTTATAGGAAGAAAAGAAAAATAATTGTGAATTTCTTGATCACAACATCTTTCTTAGTACAGTCATTTTAGAAAATGGATTTCTCTTTCTAGCAATGCAACTGTTCTAGTGTGGTCAAACCAAAATGTTTGAAAATGCTTTTTTTTTTTTTTTTTTAAATGAAACCTTTCTTTACTTCACATGAGTCCTTTAATTAGGTTTGACTTTTAATTGTCTTAGAAGATTGTATAAGCATCCAGATAGCTCTCTTCTGAGGTGGGATTGAATATTAGGATATAAATTCCAGATCTGGCTCCAAGTTTTAAGGCTGAAAATCACTAAGGAAAAACAGCAAATTGGGAGAAGGCAAGGAGCGTATTGAAATTGAAACTACAGAAAACTTTCTGGCTAGCTCAGCCAACTTTCTTTCTTTGCTTGGGTTGCAAAGAAAAATCTTGCTCTTTGCAGACTGCACACCTGAATAACTGAATTTGTGGTTTTGTTATTACTCTGTCTGCTCCAAGGAAGCATACCCTCGCAGTAGTCAAAGAGTTGTTCTCTTTTTTCCTACTGGGAATGTGTGCAGCTTTATCTGTCATTAACTCATACCCTTCCCCTGATGTCTCACTAGAGTCTGCACCAAGCCGAACAGAAGCATGCTCTCTGCCTTCCTTCTCTTAAATAAGCTATTTGTGACAGCCAGACATTCTAGTTTCCAGTGACAGAGGATGCAAGGTGAATTAGTCATCACATCTTCCATCTGTATATCCTGCGTCACTGTGTCTGTACCTGATATTTTCATAATGGAGGCAGAATGATTGTCCCATGCTTCTTTCTTTCATTTTGCCCTGAGCAGAGAAGTAAATAGCTTCCTTTAATTATATAAAGGAAAGCTGGAATATTCAGCTGGATCAATTTCTTTCCTGTATAAACTACACTCGTGCTAAATCCCCCCAAAACATCACCATCAACAACAACAAAATCGGAAGTAAAACGTATAGCATTTTAAAGTTGACATTAGTTTATTTTCAGTGATTTTCCTTACTCTCTTCCTACAGGACTGATGAGTCTGCCAGTATGGTAATAGACTACTTGATTCTGCCTGAACCCATAAGTAGTATCAGAATTCATGGTACCCACAGGTAATTTTCCTCTTCTACCTGCACTTATAAGCAGCAGTATTTCTCCAGGTTTGTAGCACATGCGTCGTTTTTCACAAAGTCACTTTAGGATTACATCCCTCCGTGCAGCGAAATAAAAAATGCAACCAGCTCCACTCTTGAGACTGCTGGGTAAAGAGATGAGAGTCCTGACTGGAAAACTGCAAAGGGTCACTTAGGCAGGGAACATATGACTATCAGTTGAATCACAGTGGTTTTACAGGGGCTGTCAATGGGACAAATATCCAGCTGGAGTGAATACTATAGATACCTGCATAGCAAGTAGAAAGTGGGCAGCTACGGCCTTGGATTTGTTTACTCTTCAAAATACCATCCTCATTGGAGGGGTGGAAGAAGCAGACATGTGAGTTGTTTTGCCCAAGGCCACACTGCAGGTCGGCAGCAGAGCTAAAAGAGCCTCCAGGTCCCCAAGTCAATCTGCCATTGCTCCATGCCAGCAAATCAAATTTCAGAGCTGATCCCATGCTCCGAGTCTCACGTAATCCAGGATTTGCAATGTTATCTGACCCCTGTGGGAGGAAGTGTGTAGGAAGCGAATACTGGTAGGATCTTTTCCTCTCTTTTGGTAGGCATGCCAGGCAGAGTCTGGCCCAGGGCCTATTTTGGAGGAACAACAGTCTTGGGATCTGGCTTGCTAAAATCATTAGTCTCCTTGTTCATACCAGTATCCATATCACACAAAATGTGAATAAGAAGGCAATAGTGCTATATTAGCAGGAATCAAGGGACTAATTAGTGCTTATGTTTCTTTTTTACTGGAAAACTAAAGAAAAGACATGGAAACGGGAGAAAAAAGCCCTAACCTAGCCTCAGAAGACTGGTTTACAAATATTTTGGACTTGCCCAGGCTTCATGTAACTGTTGCAATCCAGAGTTTGTTTGGCACACTATAGAGGGAATCAAATTCCTGTAATCAGTGGGTACATTTGCTTCGGTTGCTAAGAATAGCAATAGGTGCTTGAAGAGGTCTTGTATTTTTAGTTTATAAGTACCTAGGTTTGTCCCTGGTGAAAGGCCTTTGATGGTCGTTCCTCTGTCTCCTTTTTGGTGGGTCACACCACCATATAGTTGGACAAGTAGAAAGCGGTTAATATTAGATCAGTCAGTGCTCAAGAAGCTATAGGGAAAGTATGTCTGTTGATATGTAAGGATATATTTGACATATATAGTAAATGCATAAATATGAATAAAATATATAAAAATATATTTATATTTATATGTGAAAGAATGAAACAAAAGAACAGAGCAAAGGAAAAATGAAGGCTCTCTAGAATAGATACGAGTAAGTGTGGCCTTGGGAAAGAAAGGCAGTTGGTTTTAGAGTCAATATTTCATAAAAACACAGTGACATGGAAATGGGAGTGACACTGAGGAAACAAAGTATTCCAAACATGCAGTGAGATTAGTGTTCCTAATGAAACAAACATGGCATGTGGGAAGGCCAGTCAAAACCTGGGTGAGTAAATATCACCCACGAATATGATCCATGTGGAGCATGAGCAGATAACAGGGTGCTGCAACATCGTGCAGAAAGTGAAGCTTGTTAGGGCAAAAAAAGGAGACAGACTCTTTTAAAATTCCCACACTCTTTATAAGCATGGAAAAGCTTATGTAAAAGATAAAAATCAATACTATGAAATCAACCACAGCTTTGGAGGAAGAAAGAAAGAATGCTTGTCTAAACTCAGGCACAAGAAGTGTTGGTCTTGTGTGGCAGTAACAGATCACAGAGCCCTGTTTGCTCCTCTGCAGATCATATGCTTTTTTACATCCAGGAAAAGTCTGGCCACGCTAAAATGTAAAGCTCCCCCTGCCTTTGTCTCTACTCCATTTCCTGCTTTGGCCCTACTATACCCGTCCTCCCCTCAAACTTCCGAGGATCAGCAGAAGGATCCACTGGAAGTGGGAATGGGAAAAGCTTTTGGGAAAACTCAGCTAGGACAGACCACTGGAGTGCAGCTCAGCTCATTTCGCTAAAGGCTCATTTCATGCATTTACTCCAGTTTTCTTTACATTTTTCTTCCCTTTTCATCACTTTGTTCAGCATCACGTTTTGTATACTGAGAAGATTTCTTCTGTACTGGTAGAAGATCTCTTCTTATATATCTGTATGTTAATTATTGCACAATTCATAATCCCCAAGAAGGTCAGTGTGCAGCTTCAAGTATGAAAAGACTTTGCATAGATGGACAGGAAAGCTGTGCAATAATTCCACTTTTTGTTCGTGTGCTGGACAAATTGAAAGTGTTTTCTAGCTGATTGAATATCTAATTTTCATTCACAAAATGGAAATATAGCATATTTTAAACTCAGTATCTTTCACTCTTTCAGTTAGCAATAAAGGTAGCATTTGAAATGGAGTGTCACTGGAAGGATGAAGAAGAAATGCATCATTTGAAAAGAGTATAATATTGTGACTTCTCTGAAATTCATCCTTTTTGGTTCCTTATTCAAAGTACCTGACCTTCAGAAAAAATGCTCCGTTAAATCAAAATAAAATTCTTTACAAGATATTTAAATTGAAACTTTTTTTGAATTTTGAAACAGAGAAATGCCAAAGCCAGTTAGATTGCAAGATCCAGCTGGCATATGGCCTCTGTATGATAATGGCATCATCAATATATATGTATAAAAGATAAAGGTAAATCAGCAATAAAATCCTATTCCTTCCTTGTCAACTTAACCACTTCCATGCTTCCCACTGAAATCTGTTGCTGCTATGTCTTCTCTGCTGTATCATGTTCACTCCTTTCCTTTAAAGACCTGGAAGCCTCAGTTTCTTCCTACTGTTTACCGTGTATGCTCTTGCACCATCCTTTTCTCAGACACTCTGATCAATTTCTGTACTCAGTTGTCATTATTTGCCAGTAAATTGCTGGAGTGGTACCGTGTTAGGAGCACTGCCCTCCCTGCATGGTTTGCATGGCAATGGGCCTCGTGACATTCAGACTTCATTCTGTATTGCTGAGAACAAATTAAACAGTTAAGGACACTTACTGGTTTTGTTATTTTAAGAAAAATCAATGAGAGTGCAAGCAGTTACAGATTTTCTCATCATGTTATCTCTCACTGAATTTGGCTCAGTCAAATTAAGTCTCATTGCTCTATCTTTCCAGAAAGGTCTCAGACCAGAAAGATAATAAATAATTAAATGAATCATACAGATGGAAGTATGCAGCCTTATGCAAAACCAGCTCTTCATCTGCTCAGAATTTGTAAGACTTTTTTCTAATTGTAATTAGAAGATTTTGAACAACCAGTAACGCTTGGAGAGCTTTGATGAGCCTTTTAGGTAACTCATTCTGAGTTTGTATTCATATACCTCTCAGCCTTCCTTCCTGCATGGTTCTAATTTTTACCTACCTTGTCTCATATCCAAGAGTAGCAGCACAAATGAACTATATAAAATAAAGTACCTCTATTTCCTGACACTCAAAGAAGCCAGTAGCCCTGAGCTCTGTAGCATAAACAGTTCTAAATACTCTCCATTTAAATGCATATTTTTGACAGTTCACCTAGTCTGAGCAAAAAATATACATTTTCCCTTCTAGTAGTAGAGGAAATCAGAGTTAACCACGGACTTTTCTTGAGAGCCGGCTTCCACATTTACTTCTGAGAGATCTTTATAATTAAAAAGCATACCCATGTAATTTAAGAGAAGAAAGTCTAGTACGTGCTCCAAGTAAATTGAATTTCCTTTCTGATTGTACTAAGAAAGGTTCTTTTGCATTCATGTAAAATGAAGGACAAGGGGGTGTCTATGACTAGAAGATCCTTTTCCTAGGGAATAAAAAAAAGAGAGTATTTGGCCTTACTTTGAAGTGATATAGTGGCACACATTGTAAGGAAAGCATGAATGACTTTGAAGATTTTTTGTCACAGATACTTGGCCTGCTTCTCTGTTATTGCAGCTGGATGAGCAGGAATAAGTCAGCTGTGGTCTTGTTGTTGGAAGGGGCAATAAAGCAAGCTTTGCTGTAAGCAAACTTTTTTTTTTGCACTTTTTTTAAAATTCAGTGCAATTGCGACATTATTCTGTTTTAGCAAGAACAGTCAAAAAATCTACTTTTTAAAGGGTCCTACATTTTGAGAACTTTTACAAGTTGATGAAATTTTGACTGCTTTTCAAAATATCTTTTTTTAAAATAAATCTTAAGTTCATAGACATTTTAACATAACATGTCAATCACAGTTTTCCAGTCTGAGGAGGACTTTTTCCAGTACATGGAAATACATATATGCTGCATAATCACTTCGGTCTTAATCATTAGTCAGGTTAGTATGTTTGCCCCACCTTTGTTCAACAATTTTTCTTCTGAAGACATTGACTAAAAAGAAAAGCTAGTAACAGGAGAGGATTTTAACAATAATGTCATTATCTAAAATGGACTTTTTAGCATCATCCTTTTAAACTGGTACCTTTTAATAAGCAAAGTGGAATAAAATTCTAAAGATCTCTTAAAAATGGAAAAATCCCAGTGAGGCTAACTGTAGCACATTGTATTAATGATCATTCCAGATACTTCAATAGGTACTAGATGTGTATTCTAATACCCCTGAATTAGGGGTATTAGAATCAGAAACATCGCCAGCTTCTCAAATGGTTGTATTGATTTTGTTTTCCTTCCTTGGATTTGAGACTAATAGTTTGAATGAATTGACTAGAATCAATTTCCTTAAGCTACGGTGGATCTAAAAGACATTCTCATTGTATTTGCCTGTTTTGCTCTATAATGCACCTGAAGATGTTGGAATCAATGGGAATTCTTAGGATACATCCAGAAGAGACATCATTTCACTGTAACCCAACATTTAATTCCTTGGCAAAGTTCAATGCTTGTATTATAGGGTACTGGGAAGGAAGCAAATCTCTCTGCCAGATGAAATCTGCAGGTATCCATCTGTTCACGAAGCCTCTTGACAAGAGCAAGCCCTTAGTAGTGCACATGGCTTGCACGCTGCAAAGAAGGAGGCCAGTTCATCTCCGTGGGCCTCAGGCTAGGAGCTCTGCTGTGCTGCCAGGCTCACCACCTTAGCGCAAAACTGTCAGGAGAAAAGCATTTTACAAGCCAAACCTGTCTTGTATCTATTGACCACTTCTATCTGTTGATCAGGTATGTCATCCTGTTGATCCTTGAAAAATGATCTGCAATAGCTAAAAAGTTCACAGCTGTATGAGGTTAAAAGGGTAAAAAGCAGTATCTGCTATACCTACCATACCATACTACTGTACCAACAGAGGAGTCTGGATATGTTATATGTAATTAATTTCAATCTTATGGATAAATTCCATCCTGGCTAGCATCCATATTTTGATAGAAAAGTTTCATGGATCTCCTGGGTGACAAATTTCAGCTACTAACTATTCCAAAATAACTGCCTGTCTCAGAGCAGCTCCTCACAGTAATGTGTGATACCATTAGTTCATTACTCTCACACAGAGAGGAAAACCGAGCGCTAAATCATCATTGCCACTTCCTCTGTCATCTTTGCGTAGATTTGCCAGACAAATAAGTGACCTTGGGAGTTTTGCTGGGACAATATTAAAAATTTTGTGTCATTAAGCATTTTGGCGCATTGAACTTTTAAAGTGGTAGTTTTCAAATATTCACTTGTTACTATTTTAAGAGGCATGGGAACAATTATTGAAAACCACTGCTAAAGAGATCATTTCCTATTGTTTGCAATGTTGCACAATGAACATTGTTTAATGAGGCTAAAAATCCAGGAATGTTCCTGGAACATGCATGTTCCAGGAAACAAGGAAAAATCTATAAGTGATGGTTTAAGCTTAGTCACCGTACCTCCCAAATCTTTCTTATGCTATTTTCTTTTGCCTGTGCAATTGTCCAAAACAGTCCTACATAATCAAATTTTGGAGAAGGAAAAGGAAGAGAAACATATTTGCTGTATCTTGAAACAGCTTTAAGTCTGTATTTCTTCACTGCCTCTTCCTGTTTTTAATGTATATGCATTACCTCTCTGTGGGAAAAGATTAGCTGAGGCTGGGAACATTTCTTTTGCATTTCTTTCCTGCTAGGAGCAGATTGCATGCTACAGTAAAATCAAAGGAGTTATTATTAAAAAAGTACAAGATAAGCAATTTTGATAACAAGCAGATGTGTTAATGTTTAATACTCTGCACTGTTACATGCTACAGCAGAAACTAAGGCTGTGTAGTCTTGTGGCAGTGCCCTAGATTCCCTTGCCTTTGTTCTAGCCATGCATCATTTAGAGCTCTCTTGGGTGAAGCTGTAATACTGAAGAAATGGGAGAGGGTGGGGGAAAAAAAGCAACGAATTCCCGTGAAAGGGCAGCATAATAACTGGTGTCATGTGGTGTGTGTCACTTCTGTGTGATACATACACAACATGGAGCTTATACAAAGCAGTATACAGCATTTTGACACATTAACAGTCTTTTCAGCCAAAAGTGGGCCATATATTTTTCAAAGAGAATTCAAACTTTCCTCCTTCATGGAAAAGCTGTATGCATCGGTATTTTTAGAATATTGCCATTTTAAGGTATTTTTAGCACTGCCTTTTCTAACCTTTTCCTTTCCATATATATCAGTGAGACCCTCTTCTCTGCTGAAAACAGGTTTAGTGCCACAACCAATTTATCTAGCCAGTTGCTGTACATCTTCAATAATTATATTGCCCAACTCTTACGAATGGGATGTCCAAGACCAGAATTCAAAACACTCAGTATATTGACTGTGATACTGGCCTATGTGGTAGGTATTTCTGAATACATTGAACAATGTGAAGATTTCTGGATAACATGTTAATGATGTTAATTATTAAGTAATTATTAAGTGTCAATTAATGTAATAATGCCTTTGAACATTAGCATGGTTTTCAGCTGAATTGATCTTTTGACTATATTAATAAAGCACCTGGTAGTTTTTAATTTATCACTATCAGTGAAATGTGGTTTTCAGTCTGTATAGTTCATCACAGTTACTGGAAGGGGTACATTTAGGCTATGAAAGAAAAAATTACTAGAATTTTACTAATAAGTGCATGGACAAATGGCTTAAATACCCAATACGTCTATATAAGAAGACATGAAATAAATCCTGGTTCATAGGAAGAACTCATAAAGGAAAACAGCTTCAGTTCAAAAAACTATCCTGATTCTGAGGAAACAAAACCAACGTATCTCCTGGGATCATTAAGTGCATATAGCATCATTAAAAGACAGAGGGCACTCCAGTAGCATAAAACCACAAAGGAAAGTTGCTATTGTAATACACAGAATAACACAAGCATCTCCCTTTTGCATGATTTTAATTTTAACAAAATGCTAAATTGTTTTTTCTCCATTTTTGAATCCAACTTTTTCTACGAGGTCACCTTTTATCTTTGTTGGTCTTGAAATGTTAAGGAAAAAGATCAATTCACATTGTGTCAAACTTTTCAGATTATTATGCTTAGTTCTCTTTGCACGACTGATATTCCAAAGCACTCTAACAATTGCCGTACTGAAAATGAATGCTGCTCATTAGAGTGAGGGGTAGAGGGCTGCTGTTACTGACACCTTCAAAAACATGGAAATGATTAAATAAACGGTCTATTATGTAACATTTTATGTTACTCTCAGCATATTTTAGAATTAATATTCTATGTTAATGGAAAAAGTGTAAAACAGGAGGTAAATTTAGTGGATAATAAATTAGATTCAGCTTCATCTTCCCAGCTTTGCCCTAAACTAGACAGGTGACTTTGGACAATTAATTTCACCTCCAAGTGCCAGAATGTTCTATCTTTAAGTATCCTTAAAATATCTAAAGATATCTGCAGAAGAAATAAAAAAGATACATGAGAGCTAACAACCTCTGTCCTTCTAAGAATCCCAATGGATTAACCTGATTTTTTCCAGAGTAGGAGCTTAAAAGGTAGAACTAGAAAAAGAAAATAGAAAAGAAAAAAAAAAGTTTAAGTCTTTTTTGGGGGAGGGGGGTTGGTTGCTCCTTGTATGTTTTTCATTTAAGTGGGAATCTAGCATCAGCCTTGGTTTATACCAACCAGCTGAGACTTACAGAGCTTCTCCTATCCCTGCAAGACTATCTTGGGAAGGAGTTAGGCATCTTGCACCTTAGCACATAGTTCCCCAAGAAGTGGAAAACAAAACCGGGCAGATCATGTTACTCTTACTGGTCTTAATCATATAAAATGAGTTCATATTCACACTCTGTATGAGGTGGTAGTTCCTCATAGCACTTTATTATAGTGTACTGTTTCTATGATAGATTTTATTGCAAAAGTGCAATGAGAGCAAGGGACTGGCTTTTGTGCAGATCTCCCCTCTCTAGCGTTTCTACTGTAAGCTTGTAAACCCTAAACTATACTAAGATCTTCAGACCTTTAACAGGGCTAAGTGAAGAAATGAGTATTGTGCTTCTGTAGAATGCTGCCAGTATTTTTTATAAAATCTGCTTTCCAGAAAACCTTGAGGGCCATTAGACTATACTACAAATGTGGGGAGTAGGCTGGTTTTAGGAAAAATAAATGCAAGATTTGAAATTATTTTCTATTTTGGGGGGAAGGGAGGCAGCAGGCTCAGATTACATCGGATGAGTAACAAGGCAACGTATTTAGATTATGAATCATGTAGGCATCTACAAAGATTGTTTCTGGCAGAGTTATCGGTGTTAAAAAAAAAACAAATCGGTGTTTAAAAAAAAGACAAAAAAAAATTAAGAAATGTTAATGGAAAACATTAGCTTTCGGATCTTTGATCTGCTGTTCAGGTACACTGCCGCAGGGCTGGAAAACAAGAAAAATGGCAAGAGTCTAGATTGAGAACATCTTTAGAATAGAATTTTAAAACAGAATTTCTAAGTGAAGGTAAATATGTGAGGAGGGAGAATTAACTAGAGCTGTAGAGATGAGGAACTCATTTTTCTCACATTATTTCTTTCGTGAATCAGGAACAAATTGGAAACAGCTTAAGGTATAAACACAACTTATAGCTATCTAACATTTTCACATGCAGTTTTTAGGTACCTGTAAATAAATATGAAATTGGAAGGTGTTGGTTACAGTTCTGTGACTTCTTCTTCAGAAGATAGTATAGGAAATTTAATATATTATTCCTGAAGAAGCACACACACACACACACACACACACACACACACACACGCACACACACACACACATATAAAAGAATTATGAAATATTTTGTGAGACTTCAACCTGTATCTGAATATGAAATTACATACTGTAGTATAGCTGCATTACAAAGCCTGTGTACCATCCTTTTTGCAGGTCTATCAAATTTATGTTTTGCTCATGATGTGACCCAAATGTTTGGCATCACGTACCACATTCATTTGATCAGCGAAATCAAGCAAATCTACAAACTGTCAAACTGCCTTAAATGACAGCTACTGCAGGATGGAGCTCATTCTCTGCTAGGATGTTTTCTGAGTAATAACCCTTAAGAACGGTTAGTGAAGTAAGAAAAATACTTCTATCACTTGCAGAGAAAAAAAAATTCTAACTCCTATGTTAAAGTTGTAAATTTAATCTGATATTTTAGGCATGATTTTGTATGCATCCTGTGCTGCCCAGTGGCAGTGGAAGACAGCAGAAAGAGTCTTACTTCTTTGACAAAAAGAGATGAATGTTTAGAAAGTAGAAGGGAGCTCACTTCAATGGCCAGGGTTTGGATCCAAGCAGAGTATTAGTGCCTAGGTTTACTGAAGTTCAAAAAATAGTTCTCTCATCTCTCTCTTCACCTCTGCTTAATACTGGATGCAGTAGCCTGAATAGCCTGAAAATTAGCAGCTTCTGCCTGTGTGAGCCTGGAATTAGTCTACTGTGGTGAGATGTGGGTCTGCTCATTTTGCATGCTGGTAGTTACAGAGGTGTGAAGGAGGGAGGAAGGGTAGCAGGGATTGTGTTGTGCTCCTCAGAAACACAGAAACTATTCTGCGTAATGTTAATGGGGTAGCTGCAGACCCATTAATTCTTTTCCCTGCTCCTTGTAAGTACTCCTGATCGAGCTGGGCAGGATGTAAGACCTCGTATACTCTTTCCTTCTTCATTCTTGTCCATTTCTTTCTGTCTTTGCAGATGTTCAATTTTTCCATTTGTTTTCAGCTTATTTTTTAATGTGCAGAACATGTAAAGCCAGAGACACTGAAACAAATTAGGTATTTAGCTTTAGTTTTCTCCTAAATCTCAGTGTGCTTGGTTCTAGAAACACTAATTTAATATGTTATCACAGAAAACAAGATTAAGGATAGTATTAAACTTACCTGTACATGGTGCATGTATAAAGTTGTGGGAATTGTATGAATACTAATAAGGAAAGACTAAACATAAGCAGTTTAATCAAAAATTTGTCAGCTAGGAATTTCTCTGCAGAATAGAAATATATTTAAGTGAATTTATTTCTGGATATGACTGTAATCATACACTACTGGAAAAATGTTCACTTAAAAAAAAAGAAGTTAGAATAATTTTTTGTCATACACGGCCTCAGAAGCTTGTCAAAGAAGAGAAGTAAAGGGAGAGAATTGAAGATACTACCTGGAAGGGATGCATCTTTGTGTTTTAGCAGGTAGTTAGAGGGATAGAAGTGGGCCTGAGGTACTTTGGACCATCAGCAAAATTAACTGAGGGGAGCTTCAAGATTTTCTGAAATTTGGCAAATCACGTCGCACCATGCTGAAGTAACTTAAGCAATTTCTCATTGCTCTGAAAATCTTGCTAGGCAAGAGGCAATTAATTAACTTAACAAATTTACCTAATTGCCTCTTAACTGCATTTGGATAAGCCTAAAGGAGACTCTTGTAGTCTCTTGCTACCAGATGCCCATCAACTATAGCTGCTTTTAGGTCCTAAGGCCTTTTTGTGATCTGGCTGTGAGCCATCTAGTCTTGTTTTCTAACTCCTCAGTTCTCCCTTCAAAAGTCATGCAAAGAGTTGCTGCTTCTGTTATCCAGAGCCCTGTTCCTATCCTAGAGTTCTTTTCTTTTATTATTTTATCTTTATTCCTTCCCGTGCTCAGAGTACCTCCTGCAAGAAATCTGTGGCGCTGGGACTTTAGGCTGGTAAGAAGCTTACCAGCTCCATACCGTCATCTCTTATCTGTCTGAACTGAGATAGATCTACTCCTTATAGCTCTGGCCTCCAGGGGCCATTCCCTCATGCAAGTGTGGTTCTTCTTCTTACTTCCTCACAACTTTCTCCTTTACTGGCCTCTGGCTGCTTCAGTCTACATTCACCTTTTCTTGTTTATTTCCTCTACTTTTTACACTTGTTTATTTAAGCATATCATGTTTATTTTGTTTGCTTTATCTACTGTTGTCATGACTGAACCTTTAGACTCAGTCATAAAAGGTTTTTTAGTGATGAGGAGCTGTCACTGAAAGAGGCAATCCAAATTCTGGTCTTGGCTTGGTTTTACTGTTTTACTTAGTCAGAATTAGAGCTTTAATTTTGCCTCCACAACAGGGGAAGGTATTATACATGCACGCGCGCGCGCGCACACACACACACACACACACACACACACACACACACACACACACACACACACACACACACACACACACAGACATATATATCTTGTTTTGTTTCAGTTTGCCCTCAAAATTTATTTAAAATGACAGCAATGACAGTTTTATTAATTTATAGCAGCACGCAAGTTGAGCCCATTGCCTTGAGCCCAATATATTTGCAATAAAATTTCCCACAGAACACAGTGTGAGAATATAGCTTAAGAATTTGAATTATGGTATAGGAATAATTCTGTGAGGCATTGAGGACTGAAGGAGATTGTCACCTAGATTTTTTTTCCTTAAAAAAAAAAAAAGTAAAATAGACTATGAGGGAAAGGGTGCTGAAAAATAAGAGTTCTCCAAGAGGGAATTTTGTATTCCTGTTAATATTAGAGATGCATCCATATCAAGCATCTAGTCTGAGTTTCTTCAGATCCTAAGACTATTTTATTCTGACTCTGAATACTAGCAACTACCTTCTCTGCACACAAGAAGCTTAGTATACAGAGAAATGGTCAATATAGAGAAAGGTTCAAATGCAAAGACAGTGAAGGCTGTGCTGTGTTGTTTGTAGGATTTTGTTCAAGCAATTTTTCTTAACTATTATTGTGAAAAAAACATTTTTGTGTTGTTGACACTTTTGTTAGACGAGTGGAAAACACAGTTCTTAACTTTTTCAATTGGTGATGCAGCCTTAGTCACTGTCAGCAAATTGAGCAATGTGGGTGACAATTTTAGGTTCTCCTTGTAGTACTCTGTGGCAGTTGAAAGATTAGGGACATGCTGCTATTTTATAAAATCAATCAGTTCTGAAATACTGGAAGGAACTATTAGCTGAACTAGCTTCTACTTCTGGGGAAGGTATCCAACAGATTGCTTCTGCAATGAAATGAATAAATATTAGAGGTGCCCAGACCATATTTTACTGCAACTTTTACCATTACTTCTTGAAATTATCATTTAAAGAGGAAGAAAGCTTACTTCATTCTCAGAGAGGATACTGATCTTACACAAGTACAATAATGGCTTTCACATTTACATTGAACAGTGGGACATAGTCACTGAACAGACTGACTAGACAAATCATAGATTTCATAGACCCAAATCTTATTTCTCAGATGCTGCAGTATCAAGAACCATATATGCATTCAAATCATTGTCTTCAGTTTAAATGACGGATGGATTCATACCAAATTCCTTAAACAGAAGCCAGGGAGCAGTTCTGAAACTTTTCTGGAATTTAAAACCACTGTTATCACTTACTTGAGATTTTTTTCCTAACAGGATTCATTACTAAACTGAAACAACATTTTGTCTCCAAACAACCCCTAATGTTTTGACCTTCCTCACTTGTCTCTGGGGATTATAGCTTGACTTGCAAAGAAAATATGCATCAGATTTCTCTGTAACTTTTATTGAGCTTTCTGTGACTGAGAAACCAAAATTTCTCCATAAAAAGTCATAGAAGAAACTGACTCCACATGCCAAAACAAAACAAAGATTTTACTATATGTCTTCTGAACACAGTGTTCTTAGTACTGAATTACATTGTCTAGTTCTGACACTAGACAAGTATAGCAAGTAAAAGACATACAGAGAAGAGAAAAATAACCCTTTCTTAAGGGATTCATTAGGGATTTGCATTAGTACAACTAAGGCTGAGTTGCTATGATACTATATAACACCAGGGAAATTCAGATCCTGTAGATCACAGGTAGTAAACTAGTAAGGGATTTTACATGCTGTCTAAGCTGATTAGGTCTGAGGTGCAAGCCAGGAAACTAACAGAAATGGGTTTGTCATACCAAAAGTGGCTTAGCCTCTGAGGCTGAAGGACTGAGAAGTGTTGCTGCCTCTCTATAAATGAATAATATATAGAACCTATAATGTGAGAAAAAGGCACCCAGAAAGATAGCCATTTCAAAGGCATCTGCCTAAAATGCACTTAAATAACACTTTCCTCAAATGTTAATTTGCTTTATGGAGCCAGTAGATCTATTGGTGCATGCACACATACCAAGATGACTATCCTGTAAAGAAGCTCATTAAACAAAGTTGGGTCCCTGTGTAGCCAGCTCCTTAAGTCACACTCATTTAAAGCAGAGAAACACCTTCAAAACACTAAACAAATAGAAAAAAAAAGCACAGCCAGTTCAGCATGGCATTATGTGACTCCTAGTAAGGCAAATACAGTACTGCACAGGAATGAGGAAGGGAAGTCCTTTTACCGTCAGCCTTATCAGCATCGTGGATGCTGTTGGACACCTGAATGGACATAAAGCCGGGTGCTTACTGTTAGAAGCATGAAAATAGTCTCAACATTTTCATTTCTATGCCTCCTAGTCCCTGACTGCAGTTATCTGAGTCATAGATACTCCTGTGTAAGCTGCCAAGGACGCAGCTTCTAGGGAATTATGTCCTCTAGGCTGCACCTGTCTCTTCACCTGAAATCTGAGCAGAGAGTCTGCATTCTCTGCTAAGTATCTCTGTAAAAGAGCTTATTCTCCCTGTTGTTAGAATAGATAATGTAATGGATGTTTAGTGTTCTTCCTGTACTGTAATCTAAAATGTTACTTCCACAGTTCACTGCAGACACTGAACTCACAAAATTTGAGTGTCGCATTTTAAATGTTCTACTCTAGTCGCCTCTTTACCACTGATGTCTCAGTGACTGAAACATTATTAGCCTCCTGCGGACATCTCAAGAGCACACAGTCCTCATTCATCAAGGAGTTCAGGTATTGAAGAAACCCCCCTGCTTCACCACATCATCCCCAGTGATTCTGGCTGGAGTGTGTTCGTCTTTTTGTGCGACCTCCACCTTCTTAGATATTTGGATATATGCTGAGATGGATCTTAGCTGCAATTTATTTTCCTTGAAAACACTGGACGTATTTTCTTTTATGAAACTTTCCCCATCTCCAAATAGCAATCAGTTTTATTTTCCTTTTTGTTGTGTATCTGGCTCTTTGATTTCAAGTATAGATGAGGATCACAGCCCTGGTGGCAATTCCCAGTCCTGAATCAATCTTATGGATTCTTGGCAATTCTGAACTACAGTTTGGCAAGTGTCCTCGTTCTTTTAATAGAGCTGGAAGGTGTATATGGCAGCAGTAAGCTGAAATATGCACTTCTTCACAGAACAGAGCCATCAAAAGTTGATGCCTCTTGATCCATCCAGTGATGGATGATGCACCATGCTTACAATTCCTCTGCCCATGGCAGTGGTAGATGTCAGGAGTGGAAAGAGCTCAGGATTCTTGCCATCCTGAGCCTGGAGGGTAATAAACTGTAAATCCATGAGTGTTGTCTTTCTAGAACAATCATCAGAAAACCGTTTCTTAAGTTGCCCACTTTTGTAAAGCTGGCCAGATATGTTATGATCTTTGAAATACTAGACCGTGGTCATCGGAACAACGCTGCTTTACCTCTCGGTGAACAATACCGACGACTGATAGATAATATTTATATGAAAGAAGAAAATACTGAGTAGGTAAGAGTTTTATGTAAAAGGTGCTTTAAAGCAGTGATAGGGCTAATGTAGAGCATGTTGACTGGATCCTTCCTGAGGAATGATCATGCTCCTTTTTGTACCTTTCTACCTAGGTGGAGACTCACCTGGACCCTCCTGAATGCTGGAATAAGACCTTCTCCTTCAGTTTTTCATTATATATATATTCCCCCTGGGATGTAACCCATAGCATTAAGAAAATGGCCAGATCTTAATCTGGACGAAAATCACAGCTGAGGGGGACTGAATCCCCTAGCTGTGGGGTATTAGATACAGTATAAACACAAACGTTGCTGCTATGTTGTTACTGAATTGCTATTTAGTACATTTCATGAAGCTCCTGCGCAGAGGATATCTGGCGAGTGGCTGGGTCCTTTCCAAAAAAAGAAAGTTTTGGGTGTGCCTTCTAATAGCTTTTTTCTAGTCCTTCTGTCTTAAAACATAAACCCTTTTTTAGTTATGAAAACAGTAGGTTCATGAAAGTGAAAGCCATTCAGTGAGTATTAATCACTTCACTGCAAATAACTGTCTCATAATCATTCAAAATTCCCTTTATCCTTCCCAAGGAAGATTCTGCAGGAGAGCAATACTTTTTCCATTTTAAATCTATCACAGTTTTCTTTTTAAAGTCTTTAACAATATATGCACATATAATTTCCTTTTTCCTTAAAATCTCCAAGAAAAATTCAAATGAGCATAGCACCACCAATTAAATGTAAAATCTTTATTCTGTATTTCCTGGTTCAATACACTGTAAAAAGAAGGTACCCTTAAGACACTTGGCTCTGTCTTGCTATCAGCAGATAACATTGCTTCTGCTGTTACCTTCTTATTTTAAACTTTCTTTTCTCACTTTTCTAAATAAAGAATAAAAAGCAGGGCACTTTTAACTTTTCTGCTTTTCATCCAGATGTCCTATTTAAACCCTGGAAACCAGCCAGAAACATAAAACAGATGGAAAAACTTTAAAAAATCTCTCCATTGCTTTTTTGTATCTTGTTCTTATGTACACTTTTTTAGCTTTTTATTTCAATTTTCTTTTTTAAGTGCAAATATCTGAAGACCAAAGAACTCCTTACCTGCCCCCATTATCCAGCAGATGCCCCTGTTGTGCAGTTCTCTTGTGTTATTTAAAAAAAATCAAATATATATATATATATATGTATATGTGTGTGTGTGTGTGTGTTATCTCCATATTTTGAAAATCATTTGAGCAAAATCCCACTGCCAGTTCCTCACTTGCCCAGCTCTAAATAAGGACTTCAGACAGCCTGATGTGGTTTCAGGTGGATTGCTTCTTAAGGTTTTAGGGATAGAAATTACCAGAAAGCTTGCTTACTTTTTGGTTTGATTACCAGAAAGCTTGTTTATTTTGTGGTTTGACTTGGAAAATCAAATCCCATGAAACTATAGCTTGAGAAGGATTGCAGTTGCTGGCTGGACTATACCTGCAGAAACAGAAAATTACACCTGTGCATGAAAGTGATGAGTAGCATCATTCAGTGGCCAAAAGAAAAGCAGGAGATGAATGGTTATCCCTTAGAAATGCCAAGCTGTTTAGTTTTGCAGTTTTAGGTCTACCTGCTCCCTACCAAGAATGCTGAAAACCACTTTTATAGTTGAGCTCATTGCCCACTTTGGGCTGCTAAGCAACCACTGCATGCAAATAACAAACAGGTACCAACTCAGCTCCTCAGTATTGAGGAAACTTAGATTTACAATTTTTTTAATTCCATCTGACTGGCACTGAGGAAAGTAGTTTTTTGGAACAGATGGTGTCAAATGATTCAAAGTAGAACCTAACTAGTAGCTTATTAAAATGTGCATGTGTGTTTTTCTTGAGTCTCTCTGACTATACAATCCCAGTTTCTGGGCAAAGTTTAGTTTTGGGTTTTCGGCCTAGAATGTGATTGGGTTCACAACTGTAACTTACGCTCTTCACTCTCTCCTCTTGCACCATATTTTTTCTTTCTTTTTTTCCCCCTATTTTTCATCCTCTCTCTTTGTTCTCATATATATTTAACTTTACATGTGGAATGAATTCCTCCTCAAATAGCCAAGTTGTAATTTCATAATTAGTTTCTCTGCTTGCACTAACTGGGGAAATTATAAAAAATTAACAGGAGCTTTCAGATCTGACATTATGAAATTGCAAGTTAACCCCTCTCCACCCTCTCAGGGTCCCACTGCTTACCAGCTGAGGGAGTGTATATATAGACATCCCGGGTTATACTGGGATGGTAAGCACAGGTGGTCACTCACTGATACAACTAACAGCTGAGCTGTTTTTTATTGACCATATGTATGTCTCTAACCCTTTCCAAATGGAATGAAAGCATGCCACCATAAACAACCGCACAGAGTTTCTCAAAACATTTGCATGGTTTTGTAAACTGGAAAGGTGAGTGTTTTACTTGTAACTATAATGAAGCTAACACATTTTACTTTCCATTTGCATGAGCTAGGAGGAGACAATCAATGAACAGTTGATATGATATAGCTCTTTTAAACTGATAGCTCTCTTGTTTTGCAATCATATGCCTGTAACCAAAAGCTGAGCGCTGTTTAAACCTTCTCCGCTTGTCCTCTGAGTTTCTGGAGCCTTCCAACTCTAGTGAGGTTTTCACAGCTCCATTCCTCTGCTCAAAGTATTTCTCTTCATGTGATTTATTCCTGGCACCATTGGCTCTTCGTGATTACTCAGAGCCAAGGAGCCTAACAGAGTTCTGCTTCCTCCAGTGTTTCACTTCTATCTGATCAGAATTGTAGAACATGATCCCCTGCACAAGAAAACAGCCTATTTCTAAAGGCTTTTCTGAGAACCTCTTACATGTAAGATCCTGCTCAGCAGGAAAACAGGGCATCATTATCTATCAGGGAAGAATGCCACAGACCTGCAGGCTGAGAAACGAATGCAGAAGGGTTATACCAGGATGCTTTTACATTTTGGATGGCTGTACAGGAGTGCCTCTTGAGCTGCCTGAGGGACTGCTGGATCATCTTCTTTCAGTAAGTGTTGAATAAATACATATGAAATTCCTTAGAAGTCTAGCTGTGAGTGTTCTGGGGAACCTGTGGAGAGCTAGACCTTGAAGAATTTGGGGGCAGATTTTCAAAAGTATGTAGCTCATGAAATTTCAGAAAACATGTAGGTCCCTATCTCTCAGCAAAATTAAAGGGGAGTGGGACACCTTGGTGTGTAAAAGATTCCAGTGGCAGTCTGGTGTTGTTTATATGGGGCAATTTGAAATGAGGGCCTCTGTGCTTGGAAACATTAAAGTATCGAACTCGAAGCACATTATTGGCACTTCCAGACTGTCACTGTCCCTTCTGCTAGCTCACTCAATTGATGTTTATGCCTATGGGAATGGAAATGTGAAGAATGGATATCTTTGCAAATCTTTCAGGTATGAACCAGCTAGTAACATGGTTGCTTACCACAGCATTAAATGACTGAGGCAGTCCTCCTCCCACACAAGGACAAGGGCCTGGATGATAGACCTGCACCTATGAGTATATGTTTGTAATGATGGAAGATTTTTATCAGCCTGTATATGGGAGCGATGGACACAACACTTTTTTGCAGATTACAGATACATGTCTACTACTTTACCGAAACTCAGGACCTCTTCCCTGAGGATCAACAATTTGCAAAAATTCCTTACATAAGTGGAAAATTTCATATCCAATAGAGGGTGCCATACACACCTGGAAGTTCTACCCTTCTACAAGAATGTGTAATTTCTATGGTTCAAGTGAAAACTCAGATAATTTCTATGTAAATGCTGGGGTACCCAGTTACACAGGGTAGTTTTTGTCTTGTGTCAGTATTTGTATATGAACCTGAAAAAGATCTTGTCTACAATTCTCATTGTAGTTCATGCTGAACTACAAAAATGAGTTGCACATGCCTCTGCACAGTGTATACAGCAGTTTCAACACACTTACAACTGATCTTCAAAAAGGTACATTTCTTCTCGATGTTATGCATTGTACATACACAGCAGAGATGGCTCCCAGTACAAAGAATTTTACAGTTCAGACTGCTGACAATTATTGAATGCTATTAATAGATTGGAGGAGTTCTAGACATCACTGAGGGAGCTGTTAATTGTAGTAAATAAAATGTTACTATACCCTACATCCCCAAATCAACAGTGTCCTACATCCATCTGTCTATTTAGAAACTCCACAAAACTGATATGAAAAAGACAGAGTATGCAGAAAATTCTCCATCTAATTGCACTTTTCCTCATATCTTTATTCTAATAAATCTAACTAAGTATTTTCTGCTACCCCATATATTAGCTCAATCTTCTCTGAAGGTGCAGAGATTTCTTACGTTCTGTTTCACTTGCAGTGAGTTAATATTATCAGCCTAGGTTATCTCCAGAGTGGAAGAAAAAGCTTGTTCATAAGAAATCAATCACAGAAATCAATCACAGAAACGCCAGTATCCAAATTCTTCAACTGCAGGAGTGATACTTTGGGACCATGGGCAGTCAGATACCTGCTTTGCTATTCCCACAGCTAGCCTAGGAATCTCTAATACATCTTAAGGTTCAGGTACCTCTAAACCATCCTGAAGTTACCTCTGTGCTGTTCTCTGTAGAACATATGTTCACATATAGCCAAGGGGCAGATGAATACACTTGTAGAATTACCCTCTTCAGCTCCCACTTGGATTCACCAGAGGCAGTAAATGTGTGAGAGAAAGAATACATTTATCCTCACCAATAACACAGGAGAGGAGTTGTGGGCAAGATACTGTGGTTTGTTTTGAAGTGGTCTGTTTCCTAAGTCAACAAATCAGTGAGTAAGCAAGGTTACCTCAGTCCGTGGCATTTATAACCTCAGTACTCACTAACTTATCCTTCTCCAGTTCAGCTTTTTGGTATGATATTCTGAGGCAGAAAACAATCCCCAAAGCTCTAGTTCTCTGAGGGACAAATTATACAATGGCTCCTATGAACTGCCAGGCTGCAGTATTAATTGAAAATAAAGATGCTAATATAAAATGCTTCCTCATACACTCAGTGTCTTGATGAAATATTTTTTACATGAAAGATGTCTTTCTAAATGTATCTAGATCTGTCTCTCTTTAAACTGCTGGCAGGAGAGTTAGAAACTCATTATTTCTTACGTTTTTTGTCGGTATTTTAGGAGCGCTTAGCTACTATGGTGTGAATCCCCTTAATGAAAAAAATATGTCTACCAGAAACGTAAACCCTAGGCCAAGCTTCAGGACCATAAGACTATCACACTCAAAAGACTTATGTGCAGTTTTCCCTTGTGATTAAAGTAACCCCTTCCAAGACTCCAAATACAGAACTATGTCAGCATATAAAAATGAAGCCAATCCCTTCAAAGTGAAGCGGTAGGATATAGAGCAAAGGGTTAGGCAGATGGCTGATTCCTCTCAGTGAAACTGGATGATTATGTAAAATAAAAAAATTAAAAAAAAAAAAAAAGGAAGAGTTCCTAGGACATATGGTAGGAGAATTTGAGAACTGGTGTCTCCAAAAGTGATAGAAAAAATGTTCCTCCTTTTCAGCTGCTGGGTAAAGGGGAAAATAGGCCCAAACAACTTAATCCTTGACATCTAACATTCAAAAGCTATTCATAACAATGCCTTTTCTGCTGCACAGATGTACTTTGCAAGGGTGTAAATTTCAAACAGCCTTTTATCAGTATACTAGTTTATATGTTCCTTTGATAGAGATTGTTTTAATCACAGGGAAAAGATTGCAGGTAGTTATGAGAGCTAGGTGCACCCTTCGGTATGAGCAAGTTATTTAACAAATTAGTTCAATTTCCTATTAACAAATTGCATGTGAACTATCTTCAAACCTTTTTGTGCATTTGAAAAGATTACAAAAAGTTATTCCAGTGCTTTATGTACACGAATTTGAGCCAATGGATCGTTCATGAATTATTTGCTATACTATTTATAATTTATATTTCCTAATCTCTCTAGTATTGCTATCTGGAGATAGCAATACCATTGTCCTCATTGGATATAAGAAACTTTGAGGAAATAGAACACATGATACAAACACTCATAGAAAAAAATATTTGTAGATATAAATAAATATTTATTTCTATAAGACTCTGTGAGGACATACTTTCCACACACAAAACTGTTATTGTAGTACACATTTTTGAACGACACATGGAAAAGATGCGATGCTATCCAAACTGAGTTGTATTCCTCTATCTCAGCATGTGTTGATGAATAGCTGTTCCCAATACCCCTTAGCCTCACTATCATTTTCTGCTCTTTGCTCTCCTATTTAGCCTTAAGTGTGTAGGCCTTCACTTAAAGATCTAAGTGAAGATCTTCTACAAAATAGGGAGCCAATGACTTTCTAAGCACCCCATAATATTGCAGATTAATAGCTGGCTTAAAGGCTGATGAAAGTCTCGCGAAGCAACTACAATTAGACTGCAAATTTAGACCATGACCATTAACGGACAAAAATATAATAGCGTTAGAATGCTTATAAATTTTCATTGTATTAATTTCCTGTTTTAGGATTGGTATCTTGATTAAATTTGCCACATATAGTGGCAAATGGTATTGCAACGTGTTTCTTTTTATGATAAAAGCGTATATTTAAACATACCTAAACAGGATAGTTTCCCTACAAAACAGGATAGTTTCTCTACAGGTTATTGATGCCCTTCTCTCTTTGTGTACTGCTTTCCATTCAGTTGATTGTTTCACCCACTGGGCTACCAAAACAGAAGTTTCAAGAACGGATGACCTGTGTCTCTGCTGCCGTTTTGATTAATAATATCAGTCTTTAAAATGTGGAATTGCTTTTGAAGAGAAGGAATTGTGTCACCACCCCTTGCCACTCCTTCAGCCCTGTGTTACTAGATCAGGCAGGGTGGAGGCCTACAAGCTGACTCTGGGTCTGAGCACCCTGCTCACTAGTGCTAATCTTGATGATTTAAAAATGAACCCTTTCATTTTTAAATGACTACTGGAAGAGACCAGCATGCCAGGCAGCAGCAGGGAAGAGGAAGCCACAGGACTTATCAATGATTTGTCAAATGGAAAGTATTCTCTGCTGCGAGTACTAGAAAATTAGTTCCTAAGTGCTAATAAATATAGCAAATTTTCTATTACAGCCGGTTTCTAAGGGTTGCACCACCCTTATGCTACTTGCCCAGACTCTTCAGAAATGAAATATCATTTCAGTAAACTATTTATTAAGTCTTCATAATAATGCCTCTGGAAACTGCTACTACTTTAGCAAGCAGATCCTTTTTTAGATAGTTACCCATTATCAGCTTTGCCTTAGGATGGAAAACTAACAAACCAGTTGCTAATTACTTAAAATGGCTGGCTCCTTGGGAAATGCAACTTCAATAATGCATGACTTAAATACCACACTGTGCAATTAAGTCTTTGAAAAAATCTTCTATTCTCTTTCATTGTCTCTTTTCCATAGTTTGGAACAAACATTGAGATGTGTGCATACTTAAGGGGAAACAATACCAAACACAACAGCCTCTTCAACATTAATTGCTGTTGGGGAGCAGAGAGACGGAAGAGATGGGCTCCCCATTAGCTGAAGAGAATAATCCATTGTTTTAGAAACTGGCCTTTTGCTTCTGCTTTCTTTTTATTTTGCTACCGAGTCCTTACATGAGCTACCATTGTGCAAGAGGTGTTTTTATCAAGGAAAGGTCTTTTAACCACAAATTCAGTATTATTCTACTCGTTTTCAGACTTGATATGATTATTGACCTCTTGTACAAAATATCATGCAAATAGAGAAAAAATGGCTATTTTTATACAACTCCAACTGACTTATTTCTGTAAAAGTCTGTGACCGTGCTTCACCTCAGAATTATTTATCTAGAAGGAAAAAATCACTAACTAATATGAAATACAGATTGTATTTTTTAAACCACAGCTTTTTTCATAGAAATCTCATAAATATAGAAAGAAGATTTTCTTAAGTTTGGGAAGCATCAGGCCATCCAATCACAAAACAGAATAAGTAGCATGAAATGTCTGAGACCAGCTGCAGTAAATATAAAATATTCATACTGAATAATCGACAAATGAGCTGCAGGCCAAAACTCTTTTTTTTAAATGCAAATAATTGGTCAAGCAATAGTAAATCATGAATGAAGTAATGCCATATTTGTGAACAAATATAAAAGCTAGCTTCTCAAATAAGCTAAAGACAGTGAATAATTGATTCAGTTCTAATCATGTATAGTAAATTTAACCTTTCACTGTACTAACAGCCAACACACTCAGACTTCTAATGATGAACTTTTTATACAGCCATGCCCATCATGAGAATTTCGGAAAGCTATTGGCTTCTCTATGTGTTAGATATTAGTTTACATAAAATTTACTTTAAAAAAAATCAGTGTTTAACTTTCTCATTTATCTCTCTCGTATCTTTTCGATGACCTAAAGCTGACAAAAATGGGTGTGAATTTGCTGATGTTTTGTGTTGTCAAAATATAATTCTGATTGGATTAAATTTTCCAAGTCATATGAAATCAGAAAATGTAATATTTCCCTAATTATTCTGTATTATCTTGACAGGAGATATCAGCCCTCAAAACAAAGCCTGATTAAAAAGCCAATAATCAGTATCTTTTTGAATAATTGCAGAGAATATTTAAATTGCATTTATGAGCTTCAAAATGCACTCCAGGTTGTTCCCATACTTTTCTACCAATACACAAAATGTAACATTTACAACAGTGATTCCAAGGGAATCAGGTAACTTACCTTGTAGAAGCTAACAGTGGAATGACCATTTGAAAAATAAATTCCTGTAAAAACTAGTTATTTTCAGATTCTTCCTGTGAGCCCTACCAGATATTCTGGGATTCCTGCAACTGTTCCTGTAACTTTGGAACTGTCAGTAGTTAAATGATTTTTTAGCCACGATATATTTTTCAGCTCTTTTTCCTGCCTATGAGCTTTTCATTTGGAGCTGGTCCTAACCATGGTCTTTGCTTAGCTTTCTCTGTCTTTTGTAGGGTCAGCTTTTGCATTAGACCAGTTGTACCATTATCCTCATCACCTCACTGGTATCATTTTCCCCTTAGAAAATGCAAGCTGACAGATCTACTGATCTCGCAAAAGAAAAGTTTACGTGCTGGCTCTCAGGCTGCTGGGGTTGAGCTACCTTTGACACCACTTCCCTTGGGCTAAGACTCCAGCTTACTACAGCTGCAGTGTCTATTATGCTATGCTATAATCTGTCACCAAAGCATGTGTCCTGTGCTGGAGACAGATGGAGTAACACTGGTTGTGCCTTACCTGTACCGATACCCAGAAGAGAAAGGAGGCTGTTCAGGAGTTGTTATCCTAATAATCAGAGGAATGAATGCACAGATCTTGGCAAGAGCAACATCTTCGTTAGCATGAATAGGAAGCAGTAAAAACTTTAAAAAAAAAAAAAGAAGTAAATGCAAAAATTGATTCCAGAATCTTACACCTGTCATGTACCCCAGATTTTCAAGGAATGTCTAGTAGTAATAGGAATTGAATGTAGCAAGGTGAAGCATGATATGGTCCACTTGAAATATGTTGTGGAAAAAAACACATTTGTTTAATTTGTTCATCTCAATCACTGAATTACAATGGCTGCGTTTATGGGCACTTAATTCTTAAGCACTTGCTACGTTCAGGATTTAGGAGACATTCAAGCAGCTGTTAAAGACTTACAGGAGTGTCTACTTCTTGCACACATACAGTCAAGATCATTTCTGTAGTAGCCCCTTACACTGCGACAAAAAGTCCCCACATCAGGAGCATTTCTAGGGAGGAAATCTGTCTTTAGGTAGATCCAGTGGCACCAGTGGGTCACGGAATAGAGAAGGCAATGGCTTCTTATTTTACAATGGTGCATAAAATGGCAAAGAGTATGCAAAGCATGCATTGTGACATGCTTTCCTCACTGCGCTCTGCCTCGTGTAGGAAAATCTTCAAAACTGGGTTCTGTGAGGGTGGCATGCAGGATGGAAATTGTTAGTGTTTAATATACTAGCTTTTCACTTTGTAGTGCTCTTTGGCTAGGCCACTTGTTCAGTGAGCCTTTGTTTGAGCATGAAGCTGAACAAGGGGAAAAGGGGAATGATGTTGCTTAGCAACAGCCCTCTCTTTGGTCAGGTAGTATATGATTATGAGAAAGAGAAATCTGTAAATTCAGTGGATTTGGGTTCTATCCAAAAATTTTACTTCATTCTCTAGAATCAAGCCTTTTCCTCGACAAAATACTAGAGTGTCTTGATTCCCCAAAATCTAAAGCACAGCACTGGTCAAACAACAATATCCTGTACATAGCAGGAGATCTGAGCCTAATAATTCATTTAATTCAGTTATTGGCCTGTATCTGCCCTAGTACAAACTGCAGAGGGATACTTTTTAAACAAAAAAAATACTGTAACTATATAATTAATTTATTTCCCTTTATAAGCCTGTTTTGTTATATGAAAATATAAATCTATACTTCCAAATAGAACACTAATATCCTTTTAATTAGGAGGATATTTAAATATTTTATCCCTTTTGTGTTAATGGGATTTTGGTTCAGCTTTATGTATTTATTTATTATTAATGAGTAGGTAGTAGAAAGGATGCCTGTCAGGAGAATAATTCCTGTCTCTCGATCTCTTCACTGTCTACACACCTGTAGCAGAGGGAGTAATAGTCTTTCTTATGTAAAACATGACATTATTGTATTGATAAAACCTTGTAAAAAACATCTGTGGATTGGAGGTAACCACAGCAGCACCAAAAGCTATAAAGTCAATACCCTTAACTCTGGGAGCAGAAAATATGCTGTTTAACCCATCTACTTTTAATCAGGAACTGTCTGATTTTTCAACTGTGCTTTCTTTTTAGAACCCAAAGCAAGAATTTATTTTGCACCCTAAATAGCTAATTAATGTATCCTATTCTTGAGTCCAATTTGAATTTAAAAAGCAAACAGAAACATCGTGTTTCTGAACAAATGTGGATAAATTCCACTTCTGTCTGATTCTGTATGAAAATGTAAAAAGGATGTTTCTGTTTTGAAGAGATCATTAGCAGTCAGATGTGTGGAGAAGAAGACGACTGCTCAAAAAATAGCAGCCAGACTGGGCTTAGCTGCATCCATATTATGTGAAGTCCAGTTTCTCAGACATTCTCATCAGAATGTCTCCTTTGTGGAGAACATTACTTAATGACAAACTGTTTCAGAAAAAAAAAAAAAAAAAAAAAAAAAGAAAAAAAAAACCCAACCCTCATTCACATTTTTGCTATAAAGTCATTATATCCTGGAATAGAGTCTTGGAGGATTACAAAATACACTGCAGACAGGTCTTCATGTATGTGTGATCAACAAAGTTTTATGGCTGGGTTCCATAGGTTATATTCCTGGGCTTTGGATCTCAGGAAATTTGGATCAACCCACAGGTAAGAAAAACAGGACAGGTACAGTACAATGTACTTTAGCTTCTCTGCCAACCCATTTTCCTCATCCAATGCATTACTTGTAGAGCGTCTCCCTACAAAAAGGTATTTCTTAATGCAGATGGGGGGAAAAAAAAAGAATTAGGAAAGCAACAGAAGTGAAGAAAAACGCAGAGTTCCTCTAATTCCCTTATTCTAATCAAATAGTGATTATTGAAACAGAAAACACACATCAGAAAATGCAGGTCTAGAAAATAATTAGATATATTCCCCACAGAAGTAACTTAAAGCCACAGTGCAAGACATTCATTTTTGTTAAATGATTTTTTATGACAACTTATGAGGATTGTTATGAGTAGATAGAATATTAGCGTTATGTATGAACAGGTGCTGCCTAGTAAACTGTTTCAGCATTGATCTGAGCAGTCTGCATGGGACAAAAAATGTTCAAGGGGTTACAAACCTATCCATACTGTACGATTTTTCCTGCTGCATTTCATGGCTATGATAAGTATGCTTTTGGAACTGCAGCGTGACAGAGGTGGACCGTATGAAATTGATTCACACCTTAAGGCTCAGTGAATGGTTCCAGGGAAATTATACACTTCATTACACTTAAGCACAGAGAGATGAACAATCCTGAAATTCTGATATACAGTAGCCATAGGGTAGGGATTATTGACATAACGAGTAGTTCAAGGAAATAGCTTAGGTTTTTTTGGTTGACTAAGCAACAATCAATGTAATGAGTTTAGCTAACTCTTGATAGGAAAATAATGTAATAAAGTAGTATTAAAATGAAAAAAATACAATATTAAAAAAAACACATTTATTAGAGCAGTAGAAAGGGACTGCGCAGAATACTGGCAAATCAAGTATATCACCTCTGCACAAGGAAGAGGTAAGCTACAAATAAAGTGACAGCATTCAGGTGGATTGTCTTCGTTTGGTCAAAAGCATTCACGTGCTAGTGCTGCATTAACAAGGGTTTTGTGTTTCATAAAGTCTGTTACAATGTGTATTCCATTTAACTCCAATTCATTGTAGATGTGGGAGCTTTAGGGCAGCTGGCAACAGACTCAGCAACATTTTGCACTAAGATTTATATATGAGCTCAGATTTTTGCCTTAATTATCTGGTGTCAGCAAATGTGGTATCTATCTGTATAAGGTACGGAAATACATTGGTAAATTTACCTCTGGAATCCAGCTCACTAAGGTTTTAAGGACACAATTTCCTAAAGAGTTTAAAGGACTCAGGTAAAAAATCCAAGCTGATTTAGCTGTATAAGTGCTTTTATTCTCCTGGAAAATCTCAACAAAAGCTTATGGTATGTAAGTGTGCTTAATTGCTTTGTCATGCCATATGCTTTAAAGGTGACTGAAGTCTTTCTGCATCCCATGGCCACCATGGAAAAGAAAAGTAATTTATCACAACCTTATCGTCACCTATACAGTTGTCTTCTTTCCTGCAGCACATCTCTGACATCTCCTTCGTGCAACCTCTTCTGGTTCTGCTGAGCTACTGAGACATATCAGCTGCGGATCCCTGAGCGCTGTCGAGTGGAGAGAAGCAGAAACTGGGCTGAATCAGCAGAAAATCCAAGAGAGTTAGGAAGTGTTTTCTGCTCCTGAAAATACACTGATCAAATATTGATCTAGTCTGCTGATTCAATAGTTTTATGTTCTCATTTTAAGTCCTCTTTAATTCCTGATGCCTCTTAATTATTGCAGCAATAATTAATAAGCTTTTCAGGAAATGCAAAGGAAGATCTCATCCTCAGCTGATGAAAATCATCATAGACCAACAGAAGTCCATAAACAGAGAGATATTTCCACCAAGAGAGTTTGGCCATTATCCTTCCTTCCCCCTACATAACTGTCTTACTTTCTTCCCTGCTGTTTAATAATCTTATTTCTCTCCTGTTAAAGTCAAAAAAGTCCTAGATTTTTCTCCCTCCCTCAGCCTCTCTCTCTCCCTCTCCCTCTTTCTCTTTCTTTTTCTCTCCCTCTCATGAACACCCCCTCTCACCCACCCCACAGGCTAGCTTATATGCTGTTCTTTAGAGACTGCGGTGAAATCCTCTATACACATGTAAGAAACTGTTACTGGGTAATTCTGCACAAAGCCACATGACTTCGATCTTTCTTTACTTCAGAGGAAAAAGGCTTGGCACTTGCCAACTGCGAACATATATCTGGGATATATGTTTTTAAAATATTTTAATAGATATCTATCAAAAAGAAGCTGATATGGAAAAGTAAAATAAAGAAGAAATATATATTCTCTAGGGAAAATAAGTGCTACTATAGTAGTATAGTAATGAAAAACAAACTTGAAGATGCAGTAATCATTTAAGGACTCTATATCAAAAAACTTTTGAAATGTTTCATTATGTTACAGGCCTAACTTGAAGTGAGATATTATATAAAATAAATGCATGGGATCAGTGGTCTGAAGAGACCTCCTCTTGCTGGAGGCAGTAGTTATAGTGGAAATATTAATTACGTGGTTTGGACCTGAGCATTCTGGAGCATTCTGGAGTTATGGGAGAGATGTCCCATAAAAGGAAGTCTTTACTTAAGTCACTATTTTTGTCAGTTCGAAATTACACTCTAATCAGGTTTTCATCCTCTGGGACATAGAGACATTTCAGAAAGGTAAGCACCTTCAGTTCAGGATTTTAAGTCAAAGTACAGGATGCTTTTCCATTTTATAGTGGACTTAACTACGTTATCAGAAAGAAAAATGATAATCAAAACACTGAAATAAATATGCTACTTCTGACTGGTTTCAGCTCATTATGCATTGATATCTCAGAGGAATTTGTTAGTTTTCCTCAAACCTGCTTGTTCTGATATCACTCGCTTTACTGACTGTTTCCACATGCACAGAAATTGACTAATGGTATACCTGTGTTCCAGTGTCTTTTACCATGCTAACAGTCAGAAACAACCAGTCGTTGTTTTTTGTTTATTTGTTTGTTTTTGTTATTTGACGTGCATTTTTGCCTGCAGCTGGGCCTGGCTCACCGAAGAAGTTTACTTGCCCTTTCACAACTAGATTATTACATGGATTAGGTTCGCTACTGCTCCAATCTAATGTGCATACATGTGTCAGAGCGCAGTTGTATGCAGTTAAGCAGTGTATTTGAGCACAGGTTCACTTTTAAAATGTAGCATCTCCTTCAAGAGCAGCAGAATCAAGCTGCTGAAGCTGCATGTTACAGGTGCATTTGCTGAAAGCATTCGGTTGAATCCATGTCAAAGGCTAGGGTTTCTGGATGTTCATAGTACATTTACTGTGTATGCTCTGGTGCTTAAGGGAATATATTACAGATTCATGAAGAGGTGATATTAGTTCATTCCACCTCCAACGGTATTTAGTGAGGCTACTGGAGTCCCAGGCAATTCATCTTTCTGCTTTCCCTACAGTTACTGAGTGTTCCCGTGCCTTAAAGTAAGGCTTGTCAGAGACAGAGGAAAAAGCCTCCAATTTGAACTCAACAAGCCTTTGCTTGCTAGAGGCAGCTAGAGTGTTTTTAGTACATTTGAAGGGAGACCACCTCCTTTTACCAAGTCTACTTAGTTTACCCACACCAGACAACCCAGAAATGTTTCACAGATGGGCTGAGCAACATCCTTTACTCACACAGAGGGTAAGAAGGAAACAAGATTCACCCCATGCTTTTCTTCAGAAACAGCAGAGAACCCCAGGTTTTCAGACAGCGTGTCTGTCTTCTGTAGAAAGGCTACATCATGGAAGGAGTCAGGTTCTAGCAGCCATCTATTGCTCAGGCAAATTTTGAGGGTATTGTTGTAGAAAGAAATAAAGTCCCGCTAAGCTCAGGTTTCTGCCGAAAATACCTATGTTAGCTTCTTTACACTCAGGAAACAGAATCCGGTGTAAAGAAGATTCTCTGAAGTCTAAGATTTTACTCTAGGTCAGTAATAGCTAGGTTAGATTAATGGCCTTTGCTGGATCCACTCACTACCTCCCAGAATTTTAGTGGTCAGAATTACTTTTCCACTCCCTCACAGAAGGATGTAGTATAGCGGCAAGGGATGTTTAGCTCACTCCCTGTTTAGGTCCAAAAAATAAGAGTCCTTCTTTTAGCCTATTCATGAAAATAGTGAATGACAAATCAATCCTTTTCAAAGTTTAACCACCAGTAATCCAACCTTCCTAATGAGACTACTTCTTCGCTTTGCAAAATACAGTATACAGAAAATACTGCTGTGGTGGCACCTTTGTTTTGCATTTATGCTGTCAGCATAATTTTTCCGAGATTATCATGTTCCTCCCCTGTGACCAGAATAAACCATATGACAAAGGACTTGAATTCATAACAGAGATAAGGATGGAAAGGTAAGAATTCATCTGTGAAATATAAGTACCTAATTTGACTGTTAAGCCTAAAAAGTGACAGAACAAATCTCACGTAAACACTGCATTACATACTCCATTCTTTGGCTTGATCTTCTCTGCCCTTTTTCAATTCTGTGGAAAGTGAAATACTAGTTAGAGCTCTGACTGCTGACTCCAGGCACTTTGCAGTAGGTTTTGCCAAGTTATGTATTTGTACAACATGACAGAAAAAGCTTCAAAAGGATTTAGTACGATTGCTGCTTCTGGAATTGCTGAAGCTCCAGAGGAGGACCATATGCTAGAAAGAGTACTCCCAGATCTACGTCCAAAAGCATGAGAAGCTTTGATCATGGAAAGGGTTTTAGTCTTCACAGCATGTTTTCTCTGTGTATGTGCTTCTTCATTGCTAACCTCGTGGACCTTTTGAAGTTGGTTTATAATGTTTCCTTCATATATCCTTTTTTTTTTTTAAATCCCCTGCACTTGTAGAGCATCTTACCCACCGTAATCTGAATCATAAATATAGACATCTCTATTTTGTCTTGATCTCTGTACTTTGAAATATATTTGAGGGGAAATGTCTGAGTAGTTAGGATTGATCTTCTAGCTATGGTTACGCTTTCCAGCTTAGTAGTCAAGCTGTCTCCAGCAATACATAACTTCTCCATAGATTTTTTGAAATTTTGGAGATCATCTCTGTTATGGATGACTAGTTATATACTCCACAGAAGGCTGAGGATTGCCTTGTGCAGGTGTGGGGACAGAAACTCCGATATCTCTACATGATTGCTGAAAGCTTCTCTCAGGCCCCGTTCACCTGCAAGTGTCAAGGACAACCAATCCCAGGTCCCCAGAAACGAGCTATATTCCCTTCACCCACTCCTTTCTGTTCTGAAGTTTTCTATTTGTACTTAACTTTTCAAATGACTTGTTGAATCTTGTTGGAGGGCTTCAGTATCGTACAGTTGGGGGGGCGGGGGGGGAGATCTATTACATTAGGAGATGGAGAGTTTCCTGTTAGAAACTGAAACCAATCTTCTGCAGCTTTTCAACTTTAGATTACAGGTTTCAGATATAGAAAATATGAACACATCACTATTCAAAATCATAGGCTATGTTTATACAAAGTATTGTCTGCAGTCTGAGTGGCTTAACAATCTGTGGTTTATTAGCACACATTCTGCTGCCTACAGATTTCACTTTTAACATAGCTATTATCACCATTTCTTTGTTTCCTTAGCACTTACAGCTTGGCACTCTGTATTCAAACAGAGCAGAAAGTCTGTAGAAACAGTTCAATGTTGGCCATTTCCAATGAAAGTAGCATTCCTTCTTGTCTTGCCCTTTTCCTCCATTCAGGCCTCATGTTTGCTTCTAATAGTGCAGGATTTCATTTTTTCTTTCTCTCTTTTAAAGCAAGGAATGTAGTCAGAGAAGGCCCAGAATAATTTGTACTATCATTATGTCCTTTGTATAGAAGAATAAATACATCAATTTAGTTTCTATTGTTAAAACTACCAAATTTTCTTTCCAGCTGGAATGTGCACTGTTAAACCCTTTGCTAGATCACACAAGACCTGCATTTGTTAGCATTCCTAGAAAATTTAGGCAAAATGATAATCAATGTAGAATTTTTTTAAAAATGCTTATATTCCCCTCCAAACAATTTTCCTGTTTGTATCCTCCTGTACTAGCGGTTTATCAAAGGTTTATAAGGAATCCCTTAAAGGTTTCAAGGCATGACTGTGTCAGGTAGTGTTTCTTGCCTTACTAAAATATAGCAACAGCATTGCAGTTCCTGGTGTCTAATTTACTAGTCTGGCCACACTCCCTTGACAGTCTGTATGCAGCCTAACATTGCTTTTCTTGCACATACATGCAAGTGAATAACAGTCACTCTCATTTTCATAGAAAGAGAACACAGCTGAAAAAAAATCTTTTTTTACATTAAAAATGCTGGAAATATTTCTTGGTATTCACTCAACTTTAGGTTCCAGAGTCCATGAAAAAGAAATATTCCAGCTGCTTGAAACTCATTGGCTTTGGTGTTTTCTTTTACACAATCAGCATTCATGACAGGCTTGCTGAAAAGAACGGGAGAAGTGGATAACTTCATAGCCCATCAGTTTTCATAAATGCAGAAAAACACCACTCAGAACCTTTTTTTCTTTTTAGTAAAGTAATTGTTTTAATGCAATTCTTACCACTGTAAGAGTTATCCAGAATATGTCACGGTCTGTAGTGTAGTACTTTGTTCTGTGGGCTTGCATATTATTCATAGAAGCAAATCTTACTGAAACAGCCTTATGTACAAGGCATTCCATTAGAAGTGACATTTGTGCAGAGAAACTCAGATTTTTCTTGTTCTTAGACATCGCTCCCCAAAGTTTCTGCTTGCGAAAGTGATAACAGAACTTAGAGTTCAAAGTGCTTTTGACGGAGTGCCAGGTATTTGGAGACGCCTGCAGCTAATGCTGCATTGCCTGACAAGTTGTCTCCAGTAACCCCGCCGGAGTGGTCCCCCAGTCTGCCAGCTGCGCTCCTCGTTACTTACTGAGAGATCACTTGAAGTTGTGAAGTGTGCGACATCATCCACAAGATGTCTGTGGGCAATTACTGGATATGTTTTCACTTGTAGATCTCTACAGTTAAGTGCTTCTGCTTGGGAAGGAGAGTAGTCTCCAGTTTGTAAAGTAGAACTAACATTTATCCCTCTTGAACAAGCATGTAAGGATTGCTTCTTATTGTCTATTGTGACTATGTTAAGCGCTACCAAGAAGCATTTGAACAATAAACTTTCCTGTTAGGACACATTCTGTTGCACCAGTCCAGCTGGTAGCAGGAAGGCAAACAAAAAAAAAAAAAAGAAAAGAAAAGAAAAGAAAAAAGACTGAAGTACGGTTTTTCCTCTGAAACAAATGTTGGAGTATGCATTCTTGTCATAGAAACCAATTTATCATCATCTTGTTTTATACATTTCATATTAAAAGTTCTCTTAATTATCCTAGTTAAAAAAGGAATCCCCAGCATATTCCACATGTTATCTTCTGGCAGTCATGTACATTCTGATGTTTCCCTGTGGAGCGTTGGAAAACCTTTGAGAAAATCAAGATTAAAATATCATGAAGAAGTATTTTAATTCTGTAGCATCATATTTAATAGCGAGTGCCATCCATCTGGTGAAAGATATAGTGCCTCATCTTTTGATGACTTTAATCAAGCCATTATATTTCCCTGATTGCAAAATATTATTTACAAATAGCTATTCCTGTGGTTTCTTTTCTGTCTGAAGTGGATTGTAGGAGCAAGCTAAAAGATATCTAATTCAAGACGTCAGTGGAAAGTCATTGCACAGAGGATGATACAGAATGGCACCTGCAGACATGCAGGCAATTGCTGAATAGCAAGCCTGCTCGGTAAGCCAAGTTCTTACCTTTGGGATTGCACAGGTGCAGCTAATCATGCAGCTCCATAGCTCAGCCAGATACTACACAGTGCTGATGTGTTCTCACAGAAGCCGGTCAGATTTAAATGAGTTGGACAAGAACTGGAACAGTTGTTTGCTTTTTGCTTTTCTTTTCTTACTGCGTTTGCTGGGCATAGGATTTAGACTAGTGATTTCATTCCTTTTTACAGGTTTCATAAGGAAATGATGAAAATATCTAGTAACAAGGTGACAAGAAGGCTCATCAGAAGATAGAAATCATTCACTTACAGTTAAAATTAAACCCAACTATTATTAATAGACCCAAATATTAATATTTAATAAAATGAATAACTATTTCAATAATAAAAATTAATTATAAAATAATGTTAAAATACAAAATATTGATATTAAATATTGTTATTATTATTGAATCAAAAATGTTGTGAATGCTACTACTTAAGCTATGATCCTTATACAAATTGTAATAAAAAGCAGAAAAAATAGATTTGTGGAAATTTTAAATATATATATGTATTACATATAAAGAATATATACATTAAGAACATTGATATTTGAAAGATATAGAGCCAGTCTTCACAGACTTAGTGCATACTGTTCTTTACACGAACTCTTACTGTTTCTCACTGCACTTTCTTATTGTCTTCTAGACATTAAAAAAAAAAAAATAGCATGGATTTTTTTTTTTTAAGTTACTAAAATTCAGGCAGATCCAGATCTCCATAATTAGGTCAGTGTTAGCCTTTACGCTTTCAAATCATTCAAAGTGTCATGCATGTAATACAGAAAATAGAGAATAAAACTGAAAATTACTCCCTAGGTATTCTGGTAGTCAGAGCTACCAGGTAGTATTTTTGATTTTTTGTTTGTTTGTTTGGTGGGTTGGCTATTTTTTCTCCCATAAATACAAAGTGTGACAGGAAAGAAGTATTAGATGACTATCTCTTCCGAGTTTTCACTTCACTTTTGCACAGCAAAATTAAAAAAAATATTTATTAATTGCATCCTTTCACCATTTTCTATTATGAATGGAAAGATGACATGTATTATCAGAATATAACCCCAAGGAGTGTGATAATTAATAAAATTGCCTTTTTGCTTTTTTTATAAATTGAGAGGAATTTAGTACTCTGTAGATATATAGGCAAATGTTATGCTTAATCTACACCTATTCTGAAGCTGAAATCTGCAGCAATTTGGAAATTTTATTTTTCAGGCAAGCTTACTATAATTCTATATAAGAAATTACATTATTTAAGGATTTAGAAATAGTTTAATATGCAGATCGATTCTGACATAAAGAACTGAACTTCAGGTCATTTAGGAATAAAACATTCTGTCCTTCAGTAAGCATAAACTTTTAACAAAATAAAAGTATGCAAATAGTAGGTAGTGCATTTATCTTGAGAAAGGTAAAGTTTTAAAATATAATCAAGCTGAAATATTGCAAAACGAGATCTACTGCAACAATAATTTAAGGTAATAGCAAAGATGTCATTTAAGCAATTTGCAAATCGTATATTTCCCTGCTGTGTTTGCAAGATTACCTTGTGAATCATCAGGAGCCATAACTCAAAAGGCTTTTGATTTACATTTTTCTGAGACCTAAAGGCAAGAAAGGACACTACAGATAAGATGAATAACTTGATGATCTACTAGCTTCAATAAAGAAAAGGCTGCCTTTTCCCAACTGGCTAAAGTTACCACCTGACACATTCTTGCCACCCATCATATAGATATACTGCATGTTAAAAGACTCTGTCTGGCTCAGTTTGTGAGAAATTTTAGTGATGTTTCTACAGTATATTTATGAGTAAACTGATAATTATGGGTCTGAGAGTTTAGGAAAGGAAACTTACAAAAGCTCTGGAGCATGACTGCAATATTAAAATCATTTTAGAAAATTAAAGCCCGGTTTTCTGAACTGGTTAGCCCTATGTTTCTGGTTATTCTGTAGGTTTATCTCTGTGGGAGCCCAGTATTTTTGCTGAATATCTATCTCATTCTATTCAAGTTCAGTTTTGTCTCGGATCACCAAAGCATTTAAGTGCCTTCCCGTAGCACATTAAGTACTGTGGCTAACATCTGTCATGTATTTATTTGTTCTCTCGTTTTTATTCCCAAAGAGAGAAGCATGTACCGTGGAGTGTTATTATTATTTTTTTTTTCCTGTCTTTACAGGGACTGTTCAAAAATGTGCTGCTATGGATTCACATTAGAAGTCAGAACCAAGGAAAGAAATGCATGTTGTGCCTGGAATAGATGATGGTGACGGTCCAGTTGGTCATCAGGTCCTAGGGGAAGCTGTTTACCAGCATGAGACATGATTCAGCCCTAGAGCACAAAGTTCTTCTGTGCCAGAGCAGCAGAACTGCTGACCCCAGTGTTCTCTATAGGGCATTAGTTTATGTTTTGGTAGGTTGGGCCAATACCGTTGAGTGCCATGAGGACAAAGAAAGCAACTACAAACTTGTCTGCCTTCCAAATGGCAACCACGTGAAAAAGAGAGGATAGAGGTAATGTTTCCAATTAATCCATGCTGTAGGGAGATCTGATGCTACATAGCTATGTAAAACCCACCAATTTGCCTTTGCTTTACTTTTCTTCCAAGTGCACGTATCATAGAAGAAAATAAATTTATTCTAAAAAAAATTGTCTAAAGTTATTTTAGATGCTTATGTGTATACTTTTGTGTACAAGCTTCTGTGAAATGGTAGAAAACGTGAACCAGTTGTCTTTTGAAATTTGTAATAGTTTCTAGTTCTATCTGGATTGGAAACAAAACAGTGAAGTGTGCAGAGTCTAACGACTCTTATGGAAGTCTTATAGGCTTCTTACGACATACATGCTTTCATGGGGCACAATGTTTGTACAACTTCTCATTGTCCATACAGTATTCTTGGGAATTTTCAGGAGGTAGGAAAATCCAGTTACAGCATGCATGAAATATCATTCACTGGAATCTTGAAATCTCTGGTACGCAGCTAATTTTAGCATGAAGCTCACCTGTCGAGTCTACAAGCACTTGGCATTGTTTTCAGATAGACTAATACTAGAATTCACCCCCACAGGAATTAGTATGACAGCAGATTTCTCCATCTTTAAACAAAAACCCCAAATCCCCCTTCTGACCTTGCTTTTTAAAGCATTAGCATACAGCATTAAAAATTCCAGTTCTTGCTACTACTTTCTGTCACAGAAGGGAGTAATGCAGAAAATTTTCGTTTGACAAATAACAGTCATCTTATCCAATTGTAAACTTGAATGCTGCAGAGATACTGCAAGATAGATTTAGTATAAGAACCTTCATGCTTGCATGGGAAAGTAAATGCAAAAGCATTGTGAGCTACTTGCACAGATGCATTGCCCTATGTCTTTCAACCTTTTCCTATCCCTAGATATCCAATATCCGTTTCCGACAAAGCAAAAATTTTTTTGTACAGTCATAAATGGAAGAAGAGAGCCAGCAGAGACTGATCCTTCAATTTTAGTCTGGGGAATGTGCTGCAAGATATTTTGAAGTAAGATGCTCCAGAAGACTTTTCAGTACAGTATTTTGGACAGAAATTGTGTTATTAAGAGTTTACCAGACCTGGCAGCTAAGCAAAACCAATATCTGTAAACTGAAGCCTCCGCAGGAGTGATCCTTCCCAAGTTTAGTAGAAGCATTTCCAAACAGAAAGGGACAAAACACTCCTTTTAAACTGAGTTTCCTGTTCTTATTTATGTGATGGTATTCTAGCTTCCTGATATGAAGATATTTCGTATGAGGAGTCATGGGCCTGTGTTTGAACTGAATCTCTGACGCCTTGAGTCTATTAAATGAAGCATTAGCCAACAGCAAACACTGCATATTACTCAGGCTGCTCTAAAAGGTATCAACATTTTATTGTTGAAACACAGGCTTGATGGAACCTAATACTGAACAACCTATGTCTTGACATGGGGCTTAGGAAGCCGTGCAGTGAACATATTCACTAATCCTCCACCAGCAGCCGATTAAATCAATTAGTCCTCCAGTAGTAGCCAAGTAAAATAAGCATATTTCTAGTGTATTACTTCAGTATCGATAGCATGGGACAAAAGTAAAGACATTCTGCTGTGATAAACGTTATTAATTTATGTAACAAATTCACTGGGATCCAGTGGAAACAAAACGTTTTCGGATACCCAGAGACTGTTCAAAATCAAATACTAATGCTTCTTTCACCTTCTTCCTAGACACTGAGTTCAGAATAATCACACCTACACATCAAATTGAAAAGGAAAAAAAAAAACCCAGGGGAGGGGGTGAAAAAAAGCTTTGACTTTGAGTTTGCAAAGGGTTGTTAAAAATGATAACTTTAAAAATTATACCATACATATATCGATCAAGAGAAATTTTCTTAAATAAGTTGTGTAGTGCCTGATTCCTTTTTTAATTGCAATGGTGTAAGCAGAGAAATAGTATACTGACTAACTTCTATACTGGCTTATTAAGAATTTCACTTTATTTCACCTTACTACAATATGTCCTATTAATTTCCAGTAAAATATGCTATTTTTGAAGTAATTTCATATTATAAAATCATCTAGAAATTTTGTTATTATTTTAAAGGCCTTTTTTTTTTTCCACATGAGCAGAACTAAGATGTGAATACTGGTTTTTGAAAGCAATTAGCTAGCTAATCAGCTGGCATTTAAAAATAAAGCCCTCTGACCTTACAATCTGTATGGACTAGGCCTGAGTTTTGGAATAACAAACGCTGTATTAACAAACCTCCATGTACATTAACAAGAGAAAATGTACAGTCCTATCTGCACCAACAAGAATGTTTGCAATGTTTACTTTGCTTTCTGTTTACAGAACCATTGAATTATATTCTATGGCTAGCCAGTTGAAGCACTGAAATTAACCTTGAATTGCTCAAAAGTAGCCTGCATAGGAGGTCTGTGGGCTGATCAGTCTGCACATGTTTCTCATTCAGGCAACAGACCAAAGCATTGTTCTGCGCAAAAGAAAGCCTATGACATCTTTTGCTGGTGAAAGCTAGCAGACATGAAAGAGGGGACATCAGGATATTCTAGGAGATTGTTTGAAGAAAATAAGAGTATTATACAGAATGAGGGTGAGAGGAGAGGGGGAGTTACTGTGAAGAAGAGAGGGTTAGGAAGTCATGACACACATCATTGGAGACCACTGTTCAGAAAGCAACTCTTTTTCAGTTGAAACTAAGATTTGAATACAAGTATGCATCTTTTTTTTTCCCCTAAAATGTAAACAATCCTCATTATAGCACCTAATGTGCTCAGGACACAGAAGCTAACATTTCCTTCCACTTACTACAAACACGGAACCTCTAGATAGAGAAATAAACAACAGTGTTGTGGCCAGACAGTATGCTAAAGAAAGAATTCAGAGGTCAAGATTTCAGCTGATTTCTGACATCAGCTCGATCTAAGTTTGTAGTTTCTATCCCAATAGAAAGCTTTATGGAGATAACCTGTGGCCTCTTTCCTAGCCTGCAATCCACTTATGCTTTAGCAGAGGTTTCCTTTTGTACCTTTAACTTCATAAAGATCTGCCAGTACTCAGTCTTTTCAGTGAGAGCCTTTACTACCGTTATATCTTTTCTTTGGTTGAACAGCTGGTTTTTTTTTTCCCTATTGCTATGGTGTCCTCCAGGTCTACTGCTCAAAGACAAGGGATTTGGAGAATACCAGTAGTATTGTTACCAGTGAGTCCCAGATACAGAAACTGTCCCAGTGGGACCCCAATCCAGGAGAAAGATTCACATTCTGAGTTGAAAGAGCCTCACAACAGGCTGTATGGTACAGATTTCACAGGTCATTAAGTCATTAAATAAATAAATAAATAACAGGAAAAATAAGGGATACCTTCTTAAAAAAAGCATATTTAGTCAAATTAAACTGTGCAACAAATTTAACTTTCTTTTGCCTTATGCATTGCCTTTTTAATGTAGCATAGGTGCAATAAATAACACGTAATGGACACGGAAGAAATCCATTGGCTTACTTTATATTCCAAAATTCTTTATAAAAGAAATATGCCTATACTTAGAAGAAAATCTGTGTTTAACTTTAAGATGTAGGGGACAAAAACAAAAAACAGGAGAGTGCTTTGTTTGGTTTGTGCTCCAGCAGGTGTAAAGACAAGATTGCCAAGGCGGCTTAATAATAACACAAGCCCTAGTGACAGAATTTTTGCCGTCAAAAAGCTATCATCTGCTTATGGAAAGGAGAAAGTACTGCCACAAGCATCTTCCTTTGAATAGGCAGGCTACCCTCTCTTTCGCCAAGACCAGCGGGAGAGCTCCTATAACCACACATTCACGGCTTTTCGACCTCCTCGACAGGTTACACAAGGGAAAAACTCTGCTCCTTTCCCAAAAGCTCATTTTCATAGAGCCAGGGCCAAGGGGATGGGAAAAGGATACATGCTAAAGCTTTTCCCCCAAAAGTTAAAGGTAACGCTTTACTCTTTAGGTCTGTTTTAACACTGTTTGTGAGGAACCTCTCACCTATAGTTTGAGGCAGTTTCAAAAAGTTTGCAAGTGGCCTATAATTTTGTAGAATATTATTAAGAAAGAACTTAAAGATTGTTGAGAGAATTGAATCTGAAGGTAGGAAAAGAACTGACTTGAAGGCCCAGACTGTGAACCCCAGTCTCATCTGGTGACTTGGTGGAAGAAAAGTGTTTTAATGAAAGTGAGATAAGGGATTTGTGGGGTCTTGTCCATTATGACCCTTTTTTCTCCCAGGTCTGCAAAATACGATATTCATTTTACTAAACCTATTTGTTCTTCCTGTACTTTTCTGAATGTTCCGTATTTAACACTTTACAAAAGAGTGATCTTTCTTTTAAAATTTTCAACTTGATTTAAATCTATTGAAGAAGATGATTCTCATAGAATTTCGCATGTGGAAAAAAGAGGTTAAAGGGTCGTTACTAGACATTGCCAACTAATTTATATAGCTAAAACTGCTGAAAAGGCCAGGAAAATTCTTTTTATTGATCCAATGTCTGATGTAAATGTTTGGAATGTAATGACAACTATATCACACCTCTACCCATAGCTGTAATGGTCAGTAGTACCAGCCTAGCCCTTTTTGCTTTGTTCCTGTGAATATTCCAGTTGAAGGTCCCTGTTCGGTGATCTCCTCACTTCCACCTGGAATTATGTTTGACATTGATCTCTGACTGGATGAGATTATTTGAGAGAATATACTATACTACCAATGAAAGGGCAACAGCTGATAAGGAGAAGGGGGATGAATCTAGCATAGTGTCAATTCAAATAAATATTCTCATTTTTTGATCCAGAAAATGGTGACCAGAGGGAGGAGAGAAGAGGGAAACTTTTCTTCTCTTTCTTTTATTTTTCTTTTTTTTTTAATTTTTCCTCACTAGTTCATGTTTTTCTGTTTTGGACTTGTGCTGAAGAAGTAATATAATTTACTGATTGACAGCTGTTCTGTGTGGGTGATGGCTAAAGTGATATCGGTGTACCTTAGCTCTCTGTTATGAAGTTGTAAGGCTTGATTAAATCAGGTTTGCAAAGTATGAGTTGTTCTTGGAGATCCTGAAGTTAAAGGCGTGCTAGTGACAAAACTTAGTAATTATTGCCCATTTTTCTCTGACTAAATTATCTTCAGGACTGTATCCATAATTGGGAGTTTGGGGAATGCACGTATCACTGCTGCTAACAGTAGTATAACTCTGCTATTGATAGCTGTGCATTAACAAGATTCCTGTGGATACACGCATCATGTCATTTAGTCTAGGGTTAGGTAACATGTCAGTAAATCCCTAGTAGCCACAGCAGCTTAGCAGCTTTGTCCATTCTTTTTCATATCATATATTACCAAAGGCAAGTTGCACTGAACGGTGCAACAGTGATAGGAAAATAAGGAAAACATTACGAATTAGCTTCACTCATAGGCCATTTCTAGTGAGGGTATATAGATATTTTTCAGTCATCCTTGCATTCTATTTTTGGACAATTTGGTTTTATTTTCATCACCTTCCAAAGGACTGAGTAATCTGGTTTAGCACATGCCTGCCCTTACTGTCAGAATTTGGGAATTAAGATTGTCTTGTTTATGTTTCAGTTAAGCACCTCTTCACAGAGGAACCTTCAAAGAGGACATTTGAGTGAGAGCTGCTGCAGTGGTTTCATATTTCGTAAGGTTTTTCACTGGGCTGAAGGCAGCTGTGAAAAATTAACAAAAAACAACGCTTGCAGCTGCTTTTCCCTGAAGATTGCTTGAGATATATCCCAAGTTGGGGGGGAAGGGGGAAGCAATCTAGTGTTAAATTTCTTGTGGGTTAAGCAAAGGCAGATGGGTTTTAAGTCCCACTTTTCCAAGAAGCAGCAGGCCAGGCTGCTCCACATGGGTTGAGTGGCCAAGATGATGCCAGCACCAGGCATGGTGAGCAGGCAGTGCCCTCCGTGACGGGCATGGTCCCTTGTGCCTGAGCAGGGCCAGGGCCATGCAGCGTAACTGTTTAGCTTGACCCTAGTCATGAATTAATCACATTAATGTGGCTGTCCCTGAGTAAGGTATAAAACCGCATTTGGGGACAGGGCTGACTTCCAAATGTGGCTGCTGTCTGGAACATGAAATTCAGGATTTGGTAATCTAGTCCCCTCACACCACAGAGAATTTCCTGCTGGTATCAGCTGCCCATAAAGGGAGAATGCAATTCCTGAAATGACTTATTATGTAATTACTACCTCAGTGCCACGTTCAGGATCTGACAGTATCTGTGAAGAGTGTCTGTCTCTCTTCAGCCCATTGTTACACTACAGCTGTCCACTTTTTTCCTCTTTGTCTTCTCTGCAGTTATTTCTGTCCTTTTTCTTCTGAATTTCTTCCCTGTAGCCAATCCTAAATTATAACTTTTAAAGGTATGTAACTCATACCGCCTTTCTTCTTTCACCTGGAAAAAAAAATTATTAGCCTTAGAATAATTAATGCTACAGATATTGAAGCATTAGTGTTGGAATGATGTCCCAGGGAGAAAAGTAGAGGTGGAGAGTTCACAGTCCTGAAACAGTTTCATACTGTTTGCACCTAGAGGCAGGCATCCTGGTTTTGGTTTATACTTTGTTCACATCCATAACCTTCTTTGTTGCTGTAAGGCAAAAAAACCCTGGAGTCATGTTTGTTTTGTCCACCTAACCTATTCTTACACCCTATCTTGGTTCATACTAGGGTACAAATGCCCTAAGAGCATATCAATTAAACGGATATTTAGCTAAATTTGAATTCATGTTGGATTTGGGTCACACATTTGGAGTATTCGCAGGAATGGGTGACTATATTCAGAGCAATTTATGCACATCACTGTAATGTCAATGCTACTAACTCAGCACATTTCCTTCCGCCACCCAGGGCCAGAATGAGCACAAGGTTGGAGTCGATGGGGAGGACTGAAGACAACTGCTGGGGTCAAGGTAATGCTGTTAGTCTATGTCCCTCATAGCAACATGTTTGAGTGTAGATATGAAGAGAAAGTATTCGGTTTAGGGCCCCTTTTTTCTCCAAAGCACTTATTTGTAAAGTGCTGCTACTCTTTGCTTTTCATCACAGTGATAAGTCTTGCCCCTAGTAACATCACTCACCATACAGTCACCATCTTATATCCATGCCATCCATTAGGTGAAATCCTATTGGATAAAAGAAATAAACCTGTTAAAGGAATAGATTTACTGTACGCCAGGACGATGAATTAGGAGGTCTCCAAACCCTCCAGTGTGTTCTATATTTCCTGGCCATTTAGCACATTCCTCACCCAACTTGTAAAGGCAAATTGAATCTAAAATAAAAATGGGATGCATAAATTCTTTAAAAAATGCTGAAATAACTTCCTCCTTCTGATTTTTCCTCCTTTCTTTTTCACTGGGTCCCTGTTAGATAATGCATTCAGTGAGAGTAGTTCATTATCCTGTGCTTTCCCTGCACTTCTATGTATGCAAAAAGAAGTATACATATATAAATGAATTCTTTCCAACGTATTAAAAAGCATTTTCTGGTTCTGGTAATACACTACAATTCCAGAGATATAGGTTCAGTTCCATGCACTTTGATGCACTTCCTATACGACCTTATGCAAAGTGACTTGGTGATGAATTTGACACAGTAGTCAGAATTCTTGAATAAAGCTAGATTTTCATAAAGTTTGGTTTACACAGTTGAGCTGCAGAATAAGGAATGAGGCATTTTCCAATTCCTTTGGTGCTGACCTGTTCTGAAAATAAGGCCATATATTTCACACAGCACACCAGCTAGGATCGTTCAGTGCAGCCGGCCACAGAATTTGGATTCTCAAAAATCTGACCCTAGGCTCTTGTGGCAAGGAGTCACCTATTATCTTTGCTCCTCAATTTGTCACTTGTAAGACTTTGATCTTTTAGCTAAATATTTGAGCTACGCATGGTACAATTCTCATTTGCTGTTATTACACGCTTTGTTAGCATAAAAAATCATAACCTAAGGAGTTCATACTTCTAAAGGAAAATGTGTAGTGCCATATCAATAGTTACCAACATATACATGCACTGTTGTAATTGCAAGATCAAATGTATGAATGAAAAATAGGTAAGGTCAAAACTGAACTAGCAGTGCAACTATTGCATGTATGTATATTTTATGGTAACGCACACAAAGAAAGAGGAATGTGAAAAGTGTTCACAGAAAAAGAATGGGAAATATTGTATATTCTGTATTGCCAGAGAAAACTTGACTTTTAGAGTTTGTTAACTCTTTTGTAGGGCTGGGAGAATTCATAATTGTATTCTTCTTTAAAATAAATTTATAACTAACATTGTGATTTCAATTAATCTCTACTACATTTTTTTTCATTAAGTGCACTTTCCAGAATTATTTTAATGAGCAAATTAATGGAAGTAATATTTTTTATGGTTCATTCAGTTTTGAAACCATCAAACGGGACTTCAGAGCTCTGGGGGTGGTGGTCAAGGGTCTGGGAGCCCAGATCATTTTCTCCTCAATCTTGCCTGTGAGGGGAAAGGACAGGAGGAGGAGTAGACGAGTTTTCCAGGTTAACAACTGGCTGCGCCGCTGGTGTTGGCAACAGGGCTTTGGTTTCTATGACCATGGGACGCTGTTTGAAGATCAACAGCTGATGGGGAGCGATGGGATCCACCTTACAAAGCGGGGCACGCGCGTCTTTGCCAAAATATTGGCCAGCCTGGTAAGGAGGGCTTTGAATTAGGCAAGATGGGGGAAGGGGAGTGGTATAGTGGCAGGGGAGTCAGTAAAACACCGCTCAAGTCAGGAGGCCTCCAGCAGGTGCATGCAGCCAGGGAAGACAGCATGGGACATGGCTATGGAGGATCCTCTTGCACCTCTCCTAGGAAGCCTGCATGCTTGACTGGCTCTCTGAAATATACCAATATACCAATGCACGCAGCATGGGGAATAAACAGGAAGAGTTAGAGATCTGTGTGTGGTCGCAGGGCCACGATCTCATTGCAATCACAGAGACATGGTGGGATAGCTCGCATGACTGGAATGCTGTCATGGATGGCTAGGTGCTTTTTAGGAAAGACAGGCCAGGAAGGTGAGGTGGTGGAGTTGCCCTTTATGTGAGGGAGCAACTTGAATGTATGGAGCTCTGCCTCGGGGTGGATGAAGAGCAAGGTGAGAGCCTAAGGGTAAAGATTAAAGGGCAGGCTAACATGGGTGGCGGTGTTGTGGGGGTCTACTACAGGCCAACTGATCAGGAGGAAGTCGTCGATGAGGCCTTCTACAGACAGCTGGAAGTAGCCTCACGCTCACAGGCCCTGGTTCTCATGGGAGACTTCAACCACCCTGACATCTGCTGGGGAGACAGCACAGCTAGGCACAAACAGTCGAGGAGGTTCCTGCAGAGGATTGAGGATAATTTCTTGACTCAGGTGGTGGAGACGCCAACGAGGAGAGGTGCAATGCTAGACCTTGTACTAATGAACAAAGAAGGTCTAGTTGGAGATGTGAAGGTTGGGGGCAGCCTTGGTTGCAGTGACCATGAGATGGTGGAGTTCAGGATCCTACGAGGAGGGAGCAGGGCAATGGGTAGGATTGCAACGCTGGACTTGAGGAGAGCTAACTTTGGCCTGTTCAGGGACCTACTTGGAGCAGTCTCCTGGGGTAGGGCCCTAGAAGGAAGGAGGGTCCAAGAATGCTGGTTAATATTCAACCATCACCTCCTCCAGGCTCAAGATCAGTGCATCCCTCTGAGTAAGAAATTCAGCAAAGCAGGCAGGAGACCTGCATGCATAAGCAAGGAACTCCTGACAAAACTCCAACAGAAGAAGGAAGTCTACAGAATGTGGAAAAGGGGACAGGCCACTTGGGAGGAATACAGGGACGTTGTCAAAGTGTGCAGGGATGCGACAAGGAAGGCCCGTTTGGAATTAAATCTGGCAAGAGATATCAAGGACAACAAGAAGGGCTTCTTCAAACACATCAGTAGCAAAAGGAAGACTAGGGAAAATGTGGGCCCGCTGCTGAATGGGGAGGGTGCCCTGGTGACGAAGGCAGAGTTATTGAATGCTGCCTTTGCTTCCGTCTTCACTGCTAAGGCCAGTCCTGGGGAACTCCAGACCCTGGGGACAAGAGAGAGAGTCTGGAGAAAGGAAGACTCTCCCTTGGTGGAGGAGGATCAGGTAAGAGATCTTTTGTCCAAACTTGACATCCACAAATCCCTGGGCCCTGACAGGATGCACCCCCGAGTTCTGAGGGAGCTGGCGGATGTTATCGCTAGGCCACTCTCCATCATCTTGGAAAGGTCCTGGAGCTCAGGAGAGGTGCCTGAGGACTTGAAGAAAGCCAGTGTCACGCCAGTCTTCCAAAAGGGCAAGAAGAAGGAGCCAGGAAACGACAGGCCTGTCAGCCTCACCTCCATCCCGGGAAAGGTGATGGGACAGCTCCTCCTGGAGGTCCTCACTAAGCATCTGGAGGACAAGAAGGTGATTGGGAGTAGTCAGCACGGATTCACCCAAGGGAAATCATGCCTGACCAAGCTGATAGCCTTCTCGGGTGGAATGACTGGCTGGGTAGATGAGGGCAGAGCAGTGGACGTTGTCTACCTGGACTTCAGCAAGGCTTTGGACACTCTCTCCCATCACATCCTTGTAGGTAAACTCAGGAAGTGTGGGCTAGATGAATGGAGAGTGAGGTGGATGGAGAACTGGTTGGATGGCCGAGCTCAGAGGGTTGTGGTCAGTGGGGCAGAGTCTAGCTGGAGGCCTGTAGCTAGTGGTGTCCCCCAGGGGTCAGTGCTGGGTCCAGTCTTGTTCAACGTATTCCTCGATGACCTGGATGAAGGCATAGAGTGCACCCTCCGCAAGTTTGCTGATGATACTAAACTGGGGGGAGTGGCTGACACACCAGGCAGCTGTGCTGCCATTCAGAGGGACCTGGACAGGCTGGAGAGTTGGGCGTAGAGGAACCTCATGAAATTGAACAAAGGCAAGTGCAAGGTTCTACACCTAGGCAAGAATAATCCCATGCAGCAGTACAGGCTGGGGGTTGACCTGCTGGAAAGCAGCTCTGCCGAGAAGGACCTGGGAGCGCTGGTGGACAACAAGTTAACCATGAGCCAGCAGTGTGCCCTTGTGGCCAAGAAGGCCAATGGGATCCTGGGGTGCATTAGGAGGAGTGTTGCCAGCAGGTGGAGGGAGGTGATCCTCCCCCTCTCCTCAGCCCTGGAGTATTGTGCAATTCTTCTCCATGGTGCCCAGCAACAGGACAAGAGGCAACGGGCAGAAACTGAAACACAGGAAGTTCCACCTAAACCTGAGAAAAAACTTCTTGACTGTGAGGGTGACAGGGCATTGGAACAGGTTGCCCAGAGGGGTAGTGGAGCCTCCTTCACTGGAGATCTTCAAAACCCGTCTGGATGTGATCCTGGGCAATATGCTCTAGAGGACCCTGCTTGAGCAGGGAGGTTGGACTAGATGATCTCCAGAGGTCCCTTCCAACCTCAACGATTCTGTGATTCTGTGATTCTGTGAAAAATAATCATAGAAAATGATTTTTTAACTAGCAACCATCGCTACTCACATTAAAAACCTTCCTCTAGAATCTAAATTTGAAATATTGCATTAATACTAAGTGTCTTTTAAATTCCAAAGGTATTTTAAAGGGAAAGAGCTGTGGAAAAGACTGTCTGGAGGTAATCAACTTACACCAAGACCTGACTCAATAGCAAAGTCTATACCTCCCATCCTCCTGCTGATTCTGACGTCAAACTTTAAAGGTCTTTAGGCAGAATTTTTTGACCCAATTGGGTAGTTCCCTAGAGGTTTTCTTTAGTCTTTTATATATAGTTTTATATATATATATATATTAGATTATTATATATTTACATATATTACAGTTTTCTTTAGTCTTTATATATATTTTATCTCCTAATTTTCATTGTTATTATTGGAGATTTTCAGGCCTGAGTGTAAAAGCATCACTGACAGTTTGTGAAAGAAAATAAAGAAGAGACTGAAGTAATATTCTGCAAAAAATTAAACTGAGTATGAGGCAAAAAATGCTGACGATTTTGGCTTAATTCAATTTTTTCACTAGATGTAAAACAAAAAGCAGCTATTGCTGTCTAAGAAAACATTTGATTCTACACAGAATGTTTTGTATTCAGAATCATAAAAAACAGAAAGAGATTTATGAAACTGAGGAAAGAAGAAGGAGATTCAGTTCCTTCCTCTGAGGAGATTTTAACTGCATCACAGGAAAGTTCCCTAACCATTGTGGTATACGGGTCTCTGAGGTGGTGTGTTCTCAATTACTTCCGTTCACACTCTGTTTCACTTCTCATGAATAATTAAACATGCGTGGATCAGGGAATAAAGTCTGACTATCCCAGCTCCCAGATGAGAGTCCTAACCTCTAGGCTTGAGAATACTTCTTTGCCTTTTCTTGCCTATAAATATTTAATTATTTATGTAAAGTGTAAAAGTGACATAAGGAGAAAGTGAAAGCATTCAGCCTTATTGCAATACTCTTGGGAAGCTTTCCAGAGAGGTAGAGGAACTAAAAGAGAATAACTGAGCTTTATTTAGCATGTCCAAGCTGATGCGATCAGCACTGAGTGGTCGTAGGATGACAGTAAGGAAATGGTATCCCCTCTTCTTTGACAGTCTTTGTTGATCTAGCCAATAAATTCTATCATCCAGGGACAGCATTCAGGAAATCCTAGTCAAATTACAACACGGTTTTAAAACAACTAATTTCATTTTCTATGATCTTAGTAGTCACCAAGAATCTTATTTTTGTCTAGTCTGCTGATGAAGTAACCTGTGCCAACAAAAGAACCTCTGTTAGGGAAGAAGTCAGCAATAAGACTTTCTAGGGGTGTCATGCTAAAGGAAATAGTACTGAACCCAGCATCGTCAAAAAAACTGATGAAAGCAGCGCTTAACTATGCTATCTGTTTGTGATATATTACATAGAGTTATGATCTTCTGTTTGCTGGGAAAGGAAGAAGACAAGCCCCTCCACAGGAGATTTAGTTTCTAGACAGAGCGTAAAATGCTTTTCTGGAAACAAAGCTCTTTGTTTTCACAATATGCTGATGTTCTACCTCACCATGAGTACTAAATGACTTTGCTATAATGACAGTTGTTTCTAGGGGGCTCTCTTTTACATTGTTCTGAATAGTTAATAATAATGCACAGATTCTTAAAAAATCGAAAATGTGATGGTATTATTTGGTACGCCTAAATGTATCTTTTGGTGTATTTACCCAAGTCCTAAGCTGACCAGCTATTTGTGTCCATCAAGGCCTCCAGTGAAAAAGGTACATAATGATAATTTCTCTGGGATTTTGTCTTTTCACTGCTTGTAATAAATTGCTTAGTAAATACTAAGGTTCCGTATAATAAGTTTTTTTAATACTTTGCTGAAATGAGGAACTTGATCTTCATATACCTGGCTCTTGCTGTCAATTTCATCCTTCACAACCTTCCTTGTCTACTTTTGGTCCTTCCCAGAGATCTTTTCCACTTTGCTCAATATGCTTGATGTTCATGAATCACCCTCATCCGTGCTTCTCTTTTTAGCTGGCTTCTCAGACACATTTCAATGTTCTGATTTCAGCAGGTGGAGATTTGAATTTTTACTGAGCCGTCTTTCATTCACTCATTTATTCACAGGCACATATTTACTATGAGGCTTTAGCATTTCCAGTATCAGTATAAAAGAAGCCAAACAACTAAAACCTGCTTCTTATAGAGATATTTTAGGCTCTCTGATGATCCTTCCTATTTACCACTCTCACAGAAGTGTTTTCTTAATTCTTTGCAAAGCATATTTTGATCCTCAGATGAAAGACTCTCCTGTACAAGGTATAAGGGTTTTATTATCTTAGTTCACTGGAGTGGGGACGTGAAGTAAGATAGGAAAGTGAAATACATAGGCTTTGAAACAACTTGAAAATTTTAACCTCTTAAAAAATAAAGTTATATCAAAAATGATCACTGCATGTAAATTTTTCTTATGTAATTAATGTTCTAGGTGTTAAATTTGTAGCCTTATGCCTCAGCTTGTGGAAGCATTGTATAAAGTCTCTTACAGTCTTAGCTACAATCCTTGTACCAGAGTTTGCAAAGTGCTTTCTCAGTTTGTCTGTTATGGAAATTTTTCCCAGACTTTGTGGTGAAGATTGCAGTACTCCCACTAAAACAACACTTTTTTTAGTTAGTAATAGGATTTAGGCTTTTTCTTTTTCCCAGTAAATGTATATAACCTTCAAGGTAGACCTAATAAGGTAAGAATCTGGTTAAAGAAGTAAATAGACCCTAGTTTAGAACTATATTTTTAAGACATTTTCATTGCATTGGCCAGTGTGTTGGTTGTTTAATCCTTCTAATTAAAGGAACGCCCTTTGGCAGAATCCAAATGATTGAAGGAGAGTAGGAGGCTACAATGTGTTTCAAATAATTCAAAATAAAAGTTGCACAAGGACAAAAAGGAAAGCTTTAAAAAGGATCTAACAACAAAAAAAACTATCTATCTGTTGCAGGATAATGCAACTTCTTACTATAAGAGGTAGAATTCTAGGAATGCTAGAATAGAAATATTTTATTCAAAAATGTTGCCTACTGATTTTGACTACTACCCCATTGCTAAGTAAGACATAGTTTTACTTTTGACTAGAGGAATTTAATAAGTTGTCAGAAAATAAGAAAAGAACTGTTTTATCATGCTAGGGTGTCACACCTGTCTTTTTTGTGAATATAAACCATATACACAATAAATAACACTGTGCACATATTTCTTATTAGGAGGTCTAGACATACCTCTTACATAGCTAATTATATGAAACTGATGCTTGCAGTTCATTGCAGGAGGAAAGAGATTAGAGAGAGAAGGACAATCTTGCAAAAGAGCAAAAAGACTCCAAACAAATTGCTTTAGTATGGATATTTTACTCAGGAGGAAAGGATGGAAAGAAGTGTCGAAACATGGATTTTTTTTTCAACCTGTATCAAACAGATTGTTAATCAAAAGTCATTTTTTCAGGTGAATTCTCTAGTCTGTAAAAGAGACATAGTTCTTCCCCCTCAGCATTGTATTTTCAAAATCCCAGACTAATTCATTCCTTTGAAAGAAATATTCCTTTCAAATGGCTGATGAATGGAGGCATCCATCAGCTTCTAAGTAATTGACAACTGGACATTTAACAGAAGCAATGCATAAAGCAGCATTATAGAAGAGCTGACCGATTCTATATCGTTTGTGCCACCGGTGATAATTAGATGTTACAGCTCAGTGGTGTGGTATATTGCTCAGCTCCCCAAGGTACTTCACCTATACAATAATTCCAGATGCATATCTCTCATGTATCCAAGCCATTGTCAGCACTTGTCCCTCTAGAAAGGAGCAGAAATGAGTGAGGGAAGAGCCAACAGAATAAACTCAAGAGATGGAGAGTCATTTGCATTCCAGGTGGATTGCCAGGGAAACAAGAATTTTTCTTTGAACTCTGAATTCCTGTTATTTGCAGTGCTGTACTCACAAGAGTGGGAAGAGTGGTCTTGCCTGCTCTTTCAATAGAAATATACTATGTTTTTGTTTGAAATGAGGTTTATCCTATTGTGTCAGTTGACATCTAAATGGCTGTACCTTTGTGTCTCTTACGTGAAATTTTTATGTAGCATGTGAAGAACGATTTGTTTGGAGTGTGAAGTACCCAATTATACCTGTTTAGACACTAAGAGTGGAAGTACACTGGAAGTATTAGATCTAACCATGCAGCCTCTTGTTCTTACCAAGAACCAACATACCAGATGATTTCTGGCCAAATTAGCAAGATAATCTATTGTCTTATTCCCTATTGTTCAACAGTAAAGACTTCAGAGTGAAACAGCAGTAATGAAAATATAGACTTACTGTAAGGGTGATTTTTCTGTTTCTCCTAGAGAATAATTTATGCACTTTTATAGCAATTATCAAAATAGCACACGATGCCATAACAGATGTAATTTCAAAGGGACTTAAGGCACCACAGCTATTTATGGCACATACAGGATTTGCAGCCTTGACCAACAAATCACAGCTGCTTCTGGAGTAAGAAACAGTAGCTTCATAATAGAAAACAACAATTTAAGTTTCTTGGGACCTGAAGTGGTAACATACCTTTTCTTTTGGAATGAAGAAGCTATTCAATTTTCTGAAGGTTACTCAAGGAAGTTACTTTATGATATATTCTTTATTGTCCAACATAAAAAATGTCAGGTGCAATTTCTTACCAGAGGTGATCCAACAGTTCATTGTGAAAAATAACTTACCTTTCTTTAGATCTTTGTATTATCTTTTAGAGATCGTTCTCTTTCACGACCATGAATTTTATTCTCTGATCATTCAGTGAATTTGTTCATGATCTCACAGTTCATGATGTTCCTCTTCAGTGAAATTTTCTTAATTTCTGATGTTCCTTCAGGATGCCAGTATTGAAAGTTTGTAGCTACCTCTGTACTGAGTTTTCCTGGATAATTAACCTTTAAGCAGAGTTCCCGAGACCTCCTGGAAAACACAGTATCCCCCATGCTCAAGGTTACGCCCATGACCGTAGATAACTTTGCAAATACGGCATCAGCATGCATTGGGAGCCTGCTCATCACCTGTTTGCAAGGCAGTTGTATGTGTCCAGAAGCAGATTTGTTGCACAATCATTCTTCCAAATTGTTTGCCAAAGTGCATGTAGACATAGTCAATAGGACTGAGATTAGTAACTTATTTTATAAAATAAGACTTCACTGCTTCTCAGAAAAGTATATCCTATCTTTTTGTTGCTTGCTCTTTTTTAATTTGGTTGACCTAATAGTAAATTAAGAAGTAAACAACAGATTTGTTAGCATACACTTGCCCCTATTTGCTTGTAAATAGAAGCCCAACTATGCCAAAAAAAGGCAAAAAAAAAAAAAAAAGTGGAAAAAAGAGGTCTGATAAGTATCTCAGAATTCAAAATATGTTATGAATGCTATTTTTCCACTGTTCAGTGAGTTCCTCTACTTAACGAACCTCTTTGAAATAACTTAGATCTCCAGGCCAGAAATTTCATGGAAATAAGTCATTTTAGCTTAATTTTTTCTGGAACTTCAGTTCAAGGTTCAGTTTGATTTCTGAGGGATGATTGCCTACACAGTACATATTTTCCTATTTGCAAATTTTTGTGCAGTGACTAGCTCGGCAGGAACTAAGCCACAAGGTGTTACTACATTCACTATAAATGTTAAAAATAAAATTAATAATAGATAAGAAATGTGATTGTTGCTAATGCTGGATGTCTTTTATTTTTTCATAAGAATATATCTGTTAGTTTCCAGGCTTTACAAAGATGAATAGATGCTTCAAGTAGATCCTTAGAAGGAGCTGAAGGATACTAAAGGAGCTCTCCCAGTTTCTGAAGTTAAGTTTATGCCTCCAGTCAGGATATTTCTCATAGATGATTTTGTCCATGTCTGAGGTCAATCACAGGGCAATGAAATAGTTCTATTCACTTGATGTGATTCACATCCACAGGTGGAACAAAACATTAAACAACTAGTAGAGTAATAAGCGATAGAGGCAATTCAGAAATGAATATGAAGGTTCTACCATCCACGGAGGAAAAAGGGGAATTTCTGACTTTTAACTTCTTATTAAGAATCTAATCAACAGTTAGGTTCTGATGCACTATGGAAAAGCATAAACTAATTCCCCTGACTACCTTTCTTCTATAACTGTATTTCCTTTTTGGTTGAATAGAATAAATTAACATTGCATCAGATCTGATTGATGTAGCTCGCGCCATTCCAGTTTCATACTAGGACACACTGTTTTTTTTATTTTTCTCAAGTGATTGATCTCTAGGATTCTGTCACTTGGCCACTTTCTCCAGAACCCATTACTGGGTTAATGTCTCTGCTAGCTCTTTTTGTCTGTATCAACATATTGAGCAATGAAGCACAAAATCTGCAAATAGGTTCCTTAATTTCAATATACAATTGTAAACTGTACTCTGGTTGTATTTATTATCTTTCCTCCCCCTCCCCCTGCAAATGTATTCAATTGCATCTCTTAGCTCTAATTGAGAGGAAAAGACTGAAAAACAAACATTTAACTTTGAATAATGATTTTCAATTACTCAAACTCTCTGGAAGAAAAAAAAAATACATCACAAATTACTCAGAATTCTGAATCCCTTTGGGAACTCTTCACAAAAGAAATATATATTAAAAATCTGGCATAAACCTCACTAGGAAAATATGTAGTGTGTGCAGTCCGTGTAATTAATTTCTTAAAGACCTGCCTCTAGTTTATACTTCTTCAGTTATTCCGTCAATTCTGCCCAGTTAGACAAGGTCTTTAAAGCAATTACAAAAGGTTAATTGTACCAATTAGCATATCTAATATGATACTAATACCCCTATGTGTGGGGAATATCAGCAGTTTTATCTATCATATGTATTAAATCTTCACAGCCATTTGTCAGATTATATCTAAACATAATGACCTCTTGAAAGTTTTCGGGTGACTAGTTTTTTTTTTTTTCCTCTAGTCAGTTCTGAATATTCAGTTTCCTTTCCTCTCACAGACACTCATATATCAGTCAAACTATATTTTTGTTTGTAGCGTACAGAAGTGCAGCTGATCTGGCTGCCACAGCTTTGCATATCTTGAGTAAACATTAAAATAAATAAATAAATAAATAAATGCATCTGATCTGCTCATTGTTTTGGAAATGGCACTGAGTAGGCGCAATGTAACGGAAAGCTGCAATATTTACGTATCCTTCAGTACATGCTTGCTCTTTGGTATTTTTGATACGGATTAAAAAACAGCAATATCAAAAAAAAATTAGGAAAATCTTGAACTTGTCTGCCTATTCTGTAATCTAATCTACTGAGGACATAATGATAGCCAATTATAAAAAAAGAGAAAAATGTTTTTTATATGGGAGCAGAAAAAGTAGTCCAAACTGACACTTTCATTCTGCAGAAGAACTGCGTTAGTTGTATGGTAATGTTAGCTTACATTGGCTTACCACAGGGGATTTGGGATATGTTTTTAGCTGTATTTTGAAGGATGATGAAAAAAAATTCAAATTTTTTCATTATTTATTTAAAAAAAATATTAAGAGATCAAGGCAAAGGGAGAATGATAGGATGCTTTTCTTCAACTGAAAACAAAGTGGAATATATCACTGATGGTAATAGGAAAAAGAGACCAGATAAAGTAAGGTCGGATCAAGAGGAATACAATTGAGAAGCGGAGGGAGAGCAGTTAAGTTAACAAAGAAAGAGATAAAGGCTACAGATGAGAAGGCTAAGTTTGAAATAAGATCAAAAGAGTTACAGAGAAAAGAATAGAAAAGAGAGGTAAATTAAAGAAATATTCCTTTAAGTGGATCCTGATTTCACAGATGCTGAAAAGGAGAAAATAAAGATAGCAAAGAGATATTTTCAGTATATAATGAATATTATGAAGAAATTAGAAAAGTATTTTCTTATCCTTTTAATAATTCTTCTTGATAAAAAAAAAACATTTTGTACCTGTTGGCAGCTGCAGCTGTGTTGACAATGCTTGAAGTGGTAGTGTCGACTTGAATGAACTGTTATCCACACCACTTTGAAAGGGCCTCATTTTCACTATGAAATCCAGGACCAATAACTCTCCAGCAGCCATTAATGATAACAATTGTGATCCAAAGAGTCCTTGGGCGGTTTTGATGTTTCTGCTGCCTGGCTCTGTCCTGAGCAGATTGATATAAATCATGTCATAAAGATGACTAGATCCCTTCCACATATGGCTTTGCAAATGCTGGAGATGTACCAGGCACAGAACATGGATCCAAGAAAGAGCTCGTTCAGACCAGAGCTTCTACAAGGGGATTTAGTCATGGGTTTTCAGCAGGGGAAGAATTAGATTTGGCCCAATCTGTGTCTTCAGTTATTATGGGGTTTAGATGTGTTGTTGCTAACAAAAGCAAACACAAAGCCCTGCCCGTGGGTTGGACAAACCTCTGGCAGCAGGACTGCTAACTCTAAGTGATTTTTTAATACATTGCATAGAAAATCCAGCTTACAATAGTTCCAGCTCTATAGCTTTGTACTGGAGTGACATTCTTAGGATCAAAGTGGTGATTTCTGTCAGCATTTTGATGTGACAGAACTTCATAGACTTATTGATGTCCTTCAGATGTACCATTAAAATAACATGACCCAGGTAAATTCTCAAACTTTGGCAGACATCCATGCATACGTATTAAATAATCTTTTCAAAAGATAATTGACCAACCAGGCTATAGCAACCTTCCAAAAAAAAAAAAGAAGATAGAGAAAAGCGAAGCAGATGTTACTAAGATCTGAAAGATGTTTACTTGCAGCTAGACCAGGTGGTATTTGGGATTCCCACCAAAGCCAAACCAAAAACAGGCCAAAACTATTCCATTTTAGAAATTGTAGGAAGTCTCGTCTGCCTTCCAGCTGTAATTCAGAAATTACATATAGGAATACAGGTCCTACAGATGTCTCAAACTGATGTTTTAAATGTCATTAGATGCTTATGGTTAGGTGATGGCATCCCACCACTAATGTGAGTTAAGACTCGGTACTTCTGCATGAATGATCAGAATCCCTCTGGCAAATATGATCCCTCCTACCGTGGAGAATCTATCTGTTCATTAAAACACTTCATGCTTTTTATCATATATTTCGTCTGTTTACATCTATATTTAAATATGTAAGCACATGTACACTGTCTAAATCTGGTCATGACAGAGGGGACCAAACAAAGGTAAAAAGTACTAAAAATCTTATAACTTTTTCTCTGTTAGTTTAAATGTTACATCTAAATTGGTGAGATATAGACTTGGTAAGTGGACAGTAAGGTAAATGGAAAATTGATGGACCGTTGGACTCAAAGGGTTGTGATCGGTGGCACAAAGTCCAACTTGTTGCTGTTTACTAACGGTGTTACTCTGGGGTTGATTCTAGGGCTAGTAAAGCTTCATCTCTTTATTCATGACCGGGAAGATATGACAGAGTACACTTCCAGCAAATCTGTCTGATATCAGGTTGGGGGTAGTGACTGGTATGCAAGAGGGCAGCAACGCAAAGAGACCCTGGTGGGTGGGAGAAGCAGCAGATAGGAACCTCCTGGAGCCCAACATTGGCAAACGCAGCGCTTGGCCCCTGGGATGGACGACTCGGCAGCAGGACAGGCTGAGCTGGCAACCAGGGAGCAGCTCTGCCAAAAAGGGGCCCCCGGCGGCCCTGAGGACTCCAGGTCAGCCCTGAGCCAGCAGCAGAGATGCCACCAAAGCCCGAGATGTGCCAGCATGGTGTGCTGGCAGGTCCACGTTGAGGTCCAGGTCTGGGTGCGATCCGGCTCCACTATTCAGGAGCTGCGAGGCCACCCCTGGAGGCTGCGCCTGGCAGGGCGCTCCCCACACAGGACAGGTGCCAGCCTCCCTCAGTAAGTGCACAGAGCCAGCAAAGAGGGGTCGAGGCTGGAGCTCCAGGTGCCTGGGGAGAGGATGAGGCAGCAGCTCTCGGTCGCCTGGGGAAGGGACGGCTCTGGGGGGGCCCTGGAGATACTCAAAGCTGGACTGCACACGGCCTACTCTAACTGGACCTGCTTTGAGCAGGGGGCTGGGGTAGGTCGCCTCTGGAGGTGCTTTCCAACCCACATATCTCCATGATCCTGGTGAGGTTTCAAACACAATTTGTGTAACCGAGAAAGGCCTGATAGTTTGTGTTATGCACCAAATGCCATACTCACCAAATTAAAACCCACAGTCACATCTTTTGACTGTTTAACTTCTCCCTAGGTAGTTAATAGTAAGCTTTTCCTCTCTATTCAATCATTTAAATTAACATATTTGGTTTTTGAAGCTTCTTTCACTTTAGTAAAGATTTGTTGTTATGAGCATAAATGTATAGCTGCAGAAAAGATTGTTATCGACTTACCCATTTCAGAAGTGAATGAGTGCTGCATTTACACTGTTGTGTTTGAGGTAAAAGGATAGAAGGGTTGACTCTACTGGCCTTGATGGTGACTATCAGCGGGGAAAAAAAACCAATAGATTACTCGGGGAAAACTATAAAACATCTTAGGAGGATTTTTCAAAAGACAGAGAAGTGTACTCGAGGGGAGTACTAGCTCTGACAATGAATACAGAAAACAGACTGCATACATCATATAAACTCATTTTCCAAGCTCTTGCACATTCTTATTCCTGTCTCTCCACCAGAGTAAACATGAGGATACTGTGACAAGCACAAGTCAAGCAACAGATACTGGACCACTGTATTCAAGGAGACCTTTATGTTCTTACTATGCCAACATTAATCCAATATGTTAGTTACTTGAAAAAATGAAAATAACAACAGCAAAATAGAAATTTATATATATATATATATATATATGGTGTATATATATATATATATATAAAATAAAAAACCATATATATATATATATTTTATTTATTTTACTTATTTTTTATTTTATTTATATTTATTTTATTTATTTATATATATATATTATATTTATTAATTTATATATATATATATAATTTATATATATATAAGTTTTTGTCAGCTTTTTTTGTTTATACTAAGATCTTCTTTCCACTAATAAGTGAGCCCTCAAGCCTAGAAGTAATAGATGATTCTCAAGATGTAATATCTTATCCCATCTCCCAGCAAACATTATCTGATATGTACCAGAAAAAAATTACTCAGCAAACCTATTGAGTCGCGTCTTGGTTTCAGCACATCACATCCTGATGTCTGATCAATGCAGGAATGCAGCCTTAATGTTGTTTTATCATAGCTAATTCTTATGACTTCACCATGTCTGATATTGTTTCCTTTTTCTTTTTTCTTTTTTTTTTCTGCTTTAATTCTAATGATATCCCACATTCTTTGAAATAAGTTTTAAAACATTCTGAAACTATAACTAAGATCTCTCATTATATCTAATATGGTTGAGTCCTAGTCTTGAAGAAACAGTTTTTGTATTTTTCTCTGAGCTATGTATTCAGAAGTGAAGCCTCCTCTAGTGAAGACAGCTACCTGTTTTTAGAGGAACTGAAACTAAACCATCTTCGTGGAATTTGGCTGTCCTCTCTTTTCCAAGGTTAGGAAACTAGTTAGCAAACTTTTAAGGTGTCAAAAATACATAAAGAGGCTGTAGGGAATGCACTGATATGCAAGTAATTATCCAGCAATATCTGCGCCTCCCTGAGTGGTTAACTTCCTACTCTACATCCTAGCACATGAGCATGTCTTTCAAACGCTGACAAGAAAGATCCAGAAGCGTGCCTTGTAATTACGTGTTCTCCAGAGCTCAGCATGCTACTGTAACATAGATAAAGACTGGTAGCAGAGCAGAGGCTGAGGCTGAAAAGGGGAACAAGGGTTTCAGCAAGTACAAAGGGGTGCCTGGCTGAGGAGTGAAAGGGGAGAATATGAGTAGTAGGAGACCTTAAGAGATAAGGAAAACGGTTTGTGGGAGCGAGCAGAAGACAGGGAACTACGGATCTTCTCTATTCTGTTATTCTGATAACAGAACAGAATGGCAATGTGAGAGATGGCAAAAAAACGTTGGTACAGTCTCCTGATCCAGGTATTAGATAAAAGGGAAAATAGAGTTCTCTTTTGAATATCAGGTGAAAGACATGCCTCATTTCAAAATCTCATGTAATTGTGAATGTAGGTGACTTTACAGAGGTGAAAAGTAACAATTTTAAACTAATGCAGTAATGCATTTCACTTAATATATGCCTATGGGTGTTCCAACAAAGTTTTTTCAAATGGTCATGATTGATAGTACCGTTGCGACAAAACAAATTTATTTTAGTATTATTTAACAGTTGTTTTGTGTGAAAATCACTTCCACAGCAGACAACTACATATACTCTGAACTGTGTCGGTAATACTATTTATAACATACACAGCTGCATGCCTCTGTGAGTATAATAACAAGCCGATGCTAAAGGAAAGCATAGAGTATTGTTAGGATATTGCCTTCAGCATTTAATGCCCTAGGAATCCATTTTCAATTGGAATCCACTCCATCACTTATGTTTTAGCGTTTATTAGGAGCAAGAAGATCAATTTATCAAATGCAAGCTGCTGGGGGGAAAAAAAGAAAAAAAACAGAAGACATTGCTTGAGGTTCTCCGCTATATTACATTGGGATAGCAACACTTAAATGCCTACAATATAATCTGAGCCCTGTAATTAGTAATCATTCATTACAAGCTGAAAACACCGTATAGAGCACTTACAGCCCCAAAGGACTTAATTGTTAACTGCAGCTAGCGTTGTTTTATGATTCCAATAACTAAAATCTATTGACTGTGATTTTATTATGGTTTGTAAAGAAAGAAATTGAGTGCCTCTTCTATTTTCCTCTGGCCTCAGGCATTTTCTGTCTGTCTTATTTTCTGCTACCATTAAAATTGAAAACCTGGAGAGAATACAAAGTACACTTCTTTATATTAGATGGCCGATGGAAATTAGCGATGTGAAAGCAATTGGTGATATTAAATTAACATATTTAATCTTAAGCATCAAGCTGTAGTGTCCCTTTTACTAATATACTTTCAACCATATGGTTACTTTTGTTTTTGGTGTCAGTTTGTTGGGTGGGCAATGCTTAGGCACAACATAAGATACTCTTATTGATTCTTAAAAGGTCTTTATTCACACTTGAGCCAAAGCAGCTGGTGGAGGGCTACAGAGCACTCAAGTCACCCAAATCTCTGGATATTGCTTTCTGCTGTACCATCTGTATCCTGTTAAATATTCCCGACTTTTGCCAAGTTTGGCCAATTTATATGTTAAATCAGTTGCTGAAAACAGGTTCCAAGATGCTTGTGGAGGAAAAAATAGTATTAAATTGCATACTCTTATACATTAATCATTCATTTTGGAAAAATCTAATTCAAGTTCTGCCACACAAATAATCACAGTGTCAGATGTCAGATTTCTCAAGCTCTAGGACAAAAATGGGAGTGCAAGTGGAACTTCAGCACATTTTATTTCAAGAGAAGAGTACTTTCTTTAGCCTTTAGAGGAGAGGGCACCTAACTTCTTACAAGAGGGAAAAAAGACCAGTGCTATAAAGCAATTGAAGTATCAACTGCAACTGCGAATGTTTTTTCATCTAGTATATCTAGTATATGCTATAACCAAATAAGTCCTAATGTGCTTGCTAATTACTGGAACAGTCTGACATTTTACTGCAACCTTGCAACCAACTGAACATCGAAGTATTCCTGAATACCATACGTGTAGCTCTACTACATGATGTTGATAATCTATAAACAAGTCAGTGTCTTAATTTTCTGTTAATTTCAGTTACTGAATTAAGAGGACAAATATCTCACTTGCAGGCTACTATTTTTCCTTCAAATTAAAGTACCTGTGCCACCATGCTAAGGATGTTCCATCCACTGATTATCAGTCATTTCCATGCTGAAGTTTGAGCTTTATCATCTTACTAAAATCCACTAAATGCATTAAAAAGTATCTTTTTTTATCTTTACAAAAATCTATGGCAAAAAAGAATTTAAAAACAAATGCTTTAGAATACCCTGAGTCTGTTTTCACACATCTTTGTTCTTTTTTCTACCTATTTTTCTACAACTTTTTATACATTTTACTTTTACAGTTTTAAGCTCTGACATTGCAAAAATATTGATTGCAAGCTTGTGTATATATTATGCCAGCAGTGGGACCTTGCCAACTTTCTGGCATGATAGTTTCATAAAGATAGAGCCCTATTGCTCCCCCTCCCCAGAATTATATCAAAAGAGTGGGGGTGTTTTGCTGCTTCTTGCTCCCATGTTAATTGAATTTGAGAATGAGAATTCCAATGAGAAAGCTTCCCTGTTGCAATTTGGTGATGTGCCTAACTTGAATGTTATATTAGTTATTCAAAAAAGTATCCAAGGCAGTGTAGGCCAAACAATAACCTAGAATGGCACAAGTCTTTCAGAATAATATGTATTCATAACATAAGCAGGTCCATCAGAAAGAAGTCCTTATAAAAATATTTAGATATGTTTCACATTCTTGCCTCTGTGGCTGTCTTTTGGGCCTATAACTGTTATGGGAACCAATTACAGAGTTCACATTAAGAATGCAAAGCCTACTATCTGGTCACTTTTGACTAAAATTTTGATGTAATTCACTTGAGTGTATGTTTATTTTCAACCAGATTTTTCATTTTATCATACCAGTGCAAACTGCTTGGAAAAGGAGGAGGTGGAAAAGGAAAATATGGTTAATCTTCACTATATGTCAAGATTGACTGAGCAATAGAAATACAATACTCTTTTTACACAGTGAAATTTCACAGCCTCTTCCTAAGCCTACAAGTCAGAGTCAAGACTGTTCTTTCTTGACAGTAATGCATAATATGAATAATTTGTGAATTGGGCAAATCTGAAATTTAATGCCGCTGGTAATTTGCTTGGTCTTTTAAGTGCAGACTTTTTTGTCTTTATTTTTGTTTTCAATATGATGACCTAGGATATCGTTTAGCTGGATTTTGTGAGTAAGCGATCTGTTTGTAAAATATGAACAATTACCCTGTTAATGGGCAAAACTACTCTTCTGTGCAGCCTCCCCGCCTTCAGTGCCACAAGTGGTATACAGAAGATGTGTTTTGCCTATTGGATTTCTACTTTTTTCTTGAAAGGATTTTGCCTTAAAAATTTACCAAGGAGAAAATATAATTCTTGTACTGCAGGTACAAGTAATGACTTCAAAAAATATATAATTGCCTCACTGAACAGTAATAAAAATTTATTGAGATCTACTTACAAACTATTAGCAATCAAGAAGAGGTGATAGCCTTTTTTATTTTACAATTGGCTTCAAACAAAAAAAGAAAACAGACAAAAACAAACAAAAAAAGATTATTAGGATATAATTTTAAATAGTAAGCATTGAATTAATCATTTGATTTTCCAAATGGCAAGACAGTGATTTCACAGGTGGTGTCAATGCTTCATGACAAGTGTTATATCAGAATTCAATAGAATGACACCACTACTTCGTCATTAGGTCTCAACTACCTACATTAAATTGAAACTGTCAGCTCCTGTGATTTGGTGATCATGGCTAATTTTCCCAAACAGTTCATAAGTTACTTGATGTTTATTGAAGAATTAGGATGCAGTATGAATGCCATCTTTGAAACAAAATCATGCAAGATTTTTAATTTCATATACTTCTGCTGCATGAATTTGCACTATTAATGTGCATTCATTTTTGATTGATGATAATAATATTTTCTAACACCAGGTGAATACAGAAATGATTTAAAGTTGGTCTCTGCGTCATTAATTCAGTGGGACGCAGATGGTGCTTAGCATGAAGAAACTGTTAATACCTTAAAACTACCTGGAATTCGGTGTTCTAGCTCTCAATGGCTGCGTTTAAATAACATCTACAGTTCTTTCACATGTTTAACTTAAGGCTATTTTTAAACTGATCTGTTAGATTTGCCTAAAAATAGATTAAAAAAACACTTTGCAGTCATAAAGTACTACTGTGCAACAGTTTTCTCTGCTTTGAATCTTTCAGAGTAGATTTGAATGAAGATTTGAGATGGACAACAGATGAAGGGATATAGGGACAGAAATTTTGGCTTGAAAATATCTGCAATGCCTCGTTCATATTCGGGCATGATTTCCTGAATTTATGGTATTGGTATGAGGTTTTTTTTAGCTAAGATGACTCCTGACACAAACGGAACTAATATATCTACAAAACTTGTAAAAACCTTTCTTTACAAACTGCTATAATCCAAAACATCTTTAATAATGGTCAGGTTCCCGTGAGTAATCTTGTACTGTATACTGGGACTTATCTTTTAGGATTCCACTGTTCAGCAGTGCTTTATGTACATGAGTTGCTTAGAACATTTATAATATTCAGAATAAAGTGGTTATACATAAATAGCTGTCTTACTCTTCCTCTTTTGCCCAATGATAGCAGAAAATGAAGCCCTCCAGGTAACTGTATCGGGTAAAAATAGACAAAACAAAGACTAATGGTCAGATCTTCAAACACGGTCAGATCTGACAACGGTGCAGCGGATGTGTCCCATAAATGTTAGATTCGCTGTTCATGTGCCAGTTACCTTAATGCCTCTCTCATGGCAGCTGTTTCTATGATATCCTGCACCCAGAGTGGAAAGGCAGTGAATTAGCACTACAGTAAGTGTCCGCAGCTGAAATGAGTGACCTAAGCAGTTCAGATTTTTTTTTTTTTTAGTTGCAATTCATGTAAAGTCTTGTCTTCTAAAATAGGACTATTAAGGAGCTGTAAACTGACAACTATTTCTTGCAGAAATCTTGGGTAAGATATTATTATCTTGTACTGGGCCTAGAATTTTGTTATATTTCTCTTTGTATCTCTTTCCTAGGTCTCTACCAAATTTAATTGCATCATAATCTTTCTTCTCTATTTCCCAAATTTTAAATATGACAAATCCATACATCAGGGTTCTTATTAAGATTTTGTGGTCTGGAAAGGTGTATTCCGAGCACCTATCTTTCTTTAGGTATCTTTAGGACACAGGAATCTCAGGGGTTTAGCTGTGAGAAAAGGAATGTTTTAATGAATACAGTGATTTCAGTAGCTTCCTGTTTCTAAAGGTTTTTAGACTAAGGAGCTGCTCATGTACAAACTGCTCCAATTTCCCATAACAACATAGTGAAAGATTCATATCAGTGTAAGCGTGCATAAGAAAGTCATCACAAATATAAATATGTTTATTTTATTTTCATATGCTTGCTAATCACATTGAACTAAGGCTTTCTTTCTGCTAGGGGCTGTGCAAGCATAAGAAAAGACTATCTCTTCTCAGTTGGCCTTACATTTTGAATTAACCCTAACATTCTGAGCTGGTTTTAAATCATTGCCATCATCGTTGTTCCCTGCATACACTCTCTCAAGGTCCCTCTACTTCAGATTACAATGAATTATGCACGTAGCACAACTAGTCGTACCAGCCTCGGTACCAAAAGCGGTGCAGGAGTAGCAACATAGACTGCAGAGTCTAATTAATCTTGCTGAGAAGCTTCGTGTTGTCACAGCTAGACACCTTGTAGAGCTGTGCTGGCTAATGCGTTTTTCTGTCACACTGCCGTCCACTGTGCAGATGATCCCAAACTGTCTTACAAAGAAGATCACTTGCTCAGGTTAAGTGCTTAAATTCCTAGCTTAAAGAAGAAAGCTGTGAACCTGCTACTTACTGTTCCGAGTACTTCTAAACCAGCAATGACTGTTAAGTCGGGGTCCACTCCAAGGCCCACTTCCTTCCCTCTCTTCCTAGCTGCATCACCATGATTCCCCTTTTTCTCTCACACATGCTAACTCTTTTATTTTATCACTTTATACTTTGGATATAGTAACAGCAATATGTGTCATTTATTTTCCATGCTGCCATTTTGTCACTATTTTTACCCTCTATAATTAAATCAGATAACCACAAGGGGAAAAGATTGAATTGGTGGTCATTCAAACTTCTTCCTGCTAGCCTTTGAGTGTGCTAGGAGGGAGAGAAGGAGGGAAGGAAGCATAGCTGCTGTAAAATGACATGCTGATTTTCTGTTTATTTCAATTGCTGAATTCCATAACAAATTTACTCATTTGGAAGTTAATGCCAGATATTTCTAACTCTCAGAATTACACGCTCATCTTTTCTCTGAAAACTAAACCAAATTTTTCTTGTCTCTTAACCTCATCACCCACAATAAAGATTTCAGAAACAGAATTTAGCTCACAGCTTTTGATAATATGAAACAGCATTACATATTGTATTGTCTTGTGGCACTGACTGCACTAAAAGTTTTTGCTAATAAATTAGGAGCTGTGATTCCTAGAATGCAGGGATGCAGTCATGTGAAATAATGAAACGAAATATTTCTGTGCTATTTCTTTTGATCATAATTGGGTGACAGTTGAATAAATGTAACATGTACCTCACAGAAGTTTTTTCCCATAAAATATTAATCTCAGCTACAGATATTCCAGAGTTTTTTCTCATTCATTCCTTCAGCTATGATGACCTCAGCTATGGTGACCTGCCAGTGAAAGAACTGAGCTGAAAACCAGCCCGGCTTGCCAGCTTCATGCTGCTGAAGCCGAGTATAACTGCAAAAATGAAAAGAAGCAGACGATAATGGTGATGAAGATTGTCATCTTCAGTAATAAGAACAGTAAAAATAATGATTTGATAATAGTAATAATAATACATCCTCTGTCTGGAAGTTTTCCTTAACTACTTCAGCCCTCAGAATTTTAAAGAATACTTGTCCAGATGTGTATGGAAGTCACAAACTAAGCAGTATCTTAACCTGCTGGCAAACAAGAAGGAAGCAACAGCAGTTTCTTTGCAAGCTAGTTTTTTGATAACTTTAGTGAGATTCTTAAGTATATTTATCAGTTCTAGCTGAGTGAAAAAGGATTCCATTATAAAGTTAAACTGTAGAATAACCCCTAAGGAAAGAAAGCTGATTTCCACAGGCTTTGCAAGAGTATTCATTCCCTGGTGTGGGTCTCTCACGGCCGCAGTCCCTTGGGCGTTCCTGACCCAGCATGGGTCCCCCACAGCTGCAGTCCCTTGGAGGTGTCCCTGCCCCAGTGTGGCTTATCCACAGGCCTCAGACTCATGCACAGCCCCCTCAGAGGCATCTCCTCTCCAGCATGCATCACCTCCTTCCCGGAGGACACCTCCAGCCATGTCCTTAGCAACTTCCCTTTCTACTTACCTCCTCCATTTTTTTTCTCCAAACTCATCTCTTCACAGGTCTCCTCGCATGTTCCCTGTTGTGTCCCCTGCTGTGTCTCCTCTCTTGGGCATCTTCACGTGTTCCTTCCTGTTTCTCCTCGCCTGATGGCTGCTGCCTTTTCTCAGACAGCTTTCAGCAGTGGCACCACATGCTCCTCTGACTAGCTGAAGTTTTGGCACATGTTGGGACATTTCTATCCGTTTCAGAGCTGATTGCAACCAGCCGTGACAGACATAGGGCAGTTCGTGGAACTCCTTGGCACAGATCACCCCTGCAGCCATCAGCTATTGAAACTCTGCCGTTTACGCCCAATACAGTGTTTTCATAGCATGTTTTCACAGTTCTACTAGGTCAGGACTGTCATGGGATGAACTTCATAAACATCTTCTTATAGCATGCGCAGACTGATTAGGGAATAATAAACATTTTTCCAGTGTATATTTGTATATAAGTTTCTGGCTTTGTAGTAGAGTGCTAACTGCTCCAAGACAGGCACAGCTACACAGTGTTCCAGGAAGTGTTCATTATTATTCTGTTTGTAGGAAATCAACAGCAGTGAGTCACACGTGTTAACATGGAAGGTCAGGTAATTATTTTAATGAAAAATTGTGCTTACAGATTTCACTTTATAGCACATTTTAGTCTGGCATGTTGTGATCTTTTTCCATGTTAAGTTTCCTGAAGGTGTATCTAAAAAACTTATAATAATTTCAGCTTTATACTTAATTGAAAAGTAACCTCAATATCTTTACTTTAAATGACGCTAATGCACTCAGTTTCTTGATGCAGCATATGATTGCTACATACAGCAGCAAATTTACCATCGCTAAGAAATTTGCATCTTACCTGATAATTTAATTTTTCTTTTTTCAATCATTAATTGATTTTAAGACATCTGTCTTCTACATCCTACAGTTCTACAGTTTCTTTTGTTTTTTTTTTTTTTTTTTTTTTTTTTCTGTAGCATCTATCATATTGACCAAACATACTTCGGTTATAGAAACTCATCAGTCTAGGTTTCTCAGTGGACTTCTATATTTTGCTCTACAGCTGGCTATTCTACTTTCTTTTCAGTATATTACTTGATTTTCTTTACAATGTAGAGCATTTCACATGATTGACACATCTGGTACCTATTAGATAAAATGCTAGAACATTTTTATAGAAAAGCTATTGTCCCTTGTGAAAAAAGAACCGTCCGTTATTATTTTAAGATTAAAATACTTTACATTCCCTTCAACCAGGAAACCAAACGTGTAGGTGATGTAATTCAACATAGCTCCACTGACTTCAGAAACTCAGCCAATTTTGTATCAATTGTAAATCTGGCCCAAACTACTTTCTGCATTTCTATTGAGTGAATTTAATGGGGATTATTGTCAGTTTCCATTGTAAATGCTGAAATAGTGCTTATTGTCCCTTTTAGCTGGAAGTTATTGAGCACTTCTATTGCATCTTCTCCCTTTTTGTCATGTGTGCTGCTCAAGAAAATCTGTGTGGAGCAAATAATTTGTAACCAGTGACTGAAAGAATGACAAAACATTTATTTTAGGAAGAAAGAGCTCTCAGTGATCGTGAGGAATAAACTTCAAAAAGATCACTGAGTTTCAGCACATACAGGCCGGCTTTTTAAAAAGCATAGGAGGGCTGTCGGTCAGAAATGGTCTATTTAATTGTAATATGAAGGAAAAACTGCATTCACAGAGTTAGAGTTTTTAGCAAAAATTAAAGGCTTCAGACACAGTGGCAGAAGTCAAGGGTGACTAAAAAGAAAACCCGTTAGCCCTCAACACAAGTTAAAACAGCCACAAATAAGAGAATAGGTCAGTCAAGTTTTCTCTAAAGAAGCCTGGAAAATCACTTCATAGCATTGATAATAATGAGTGCAAAATTAACTGATTAACTGTTAGATTAACTGTTCAGAGGAAGGGTACACAACAGTAACTATTCTCGCTCCTGGATTCCAAAGTATGAAAACCAGTTAATGGACAAAACAGTTTCCTGCAAATATCATACAATCCTACAAGTCCAAGGCAGAGGGAACTTAAACCACATTCATTTCCAGAACACATTATTATTATTATTATTATTTCCTGTGGAAGGAGTGCTTTTTTAGTGATTTATTTTTAAATAAAAGGCTCTAATATGCAAAGATGACAAGCAGGAAGGAAACTGTTGAAACTAAAAGATGTGCCAGCACATAGCAGAGTGTTCTGTGATAGACTATATATTATGACTTAGTAGTTTGGACTGCTCCCAATAAAACAAGATGAATAATAAAGTAATAAGGTCCCAATTAGACATGATTATTTTATGTGATTCAAAATGAATAGTGATTTATGTGTTTCCTTCTACTACTTAATAACATCAGGTGAGTGGGTTTTTAGACACTTTTCCTTGGCATCATCCTAATCAAAGCAAATACATTTCCGTTCCCTCCATAATCATCCACACATTGGCAGAAGATAGAATTATTATTTTTGTACCAAATGAAAAGACGTTTCCTCATTAACGTTTCTGAAGGAAAGAGCTGTGGCATTTAATGATCACTAAACTTAATGAATGATAAAGTAAATCTGACCTGACTTTGATTTGTATGTGCAGCTGTCCATAGATTTCAGGTGAGAGTTGGTCATTCGTGTTTTTTTCTGGATCTGAGTCTCAGGGCTTATGTGGCTTGCAGGAGGAGGGCTTTATTGTGCACCAGGATCCAGTGATCTGTGCCTGTAACCAGACATTCACTGTGCTTCTGAGTGATCATGTCTATGAACAGATACAGAATTGAATTCTTCAGGCATCATTTTTTTGCATTGCAAATAATGCTAATTTTGCTTTTTCAGTGGCCTGGGATGGAAAGTGAGAGAAACTGTTAGTAAAAGAGAAACAGTAGAATACCCTGTGCACAAATAATATCAGAAAAATAAGCAAAATTCTATTTTTCACTGTGAATAAGTACAGATAAAGGGTAGGCCTAAAGCTGATAAATAATAAAAGAGACAGAAGATCATGAGATTTTCACCACTTCTCCTCATAAAGAAATTTACTTTCAGTAATTGCAGATCTGGCTAATATAAAGGTCTTTTTGCTGCTAAATAGGTGAGGCAGTGATAGGTTCAGAGGTAAAAAAGTAGATGGAGTTTGCATATCTTTATATCCATAAAAGGCATCTTTTGTATGTACCATATACATACTAACATTTTAGGTATCAAAGCACCTCTGGTCTCAGGCAACACTTACATAACGGTTACTGAAAGACAAAATTAATTTACCATTTAAAACGAACAAACAAACATTTTCTTTAAAATTTCAGTGTTTTTATGCTGAATACTGTGTCATAGTTCTGTCCAGCAAGATCATAGGTATACTTTTAAAATCTATCAGTCTCTTGAATTAGCTTTAAAATCATTTCCTTGCCATCTTTCAGCCTTACCACACTTAAAAACATACTGCTTTGTTCTTCTCTCTCATTTAATCTCTTAGCTGCAATGAAAGAATTGGTTATATCCTTTCTTTACCCCTCAATTTTTCTTCTAGAAGTGGAATTAAACCTGCATGGAGCCTTTTTTTTTTTTTTTTTTTTTTTGAGGTCAGAAAAAGAACTATGCATCTTTTCGTTAGTTTTTCGTCTTGCTTCATGTTTGGCTGGAACCAATAAGAAGGAGAGGGAGGCTACAAGAGTTTGTAATCCTGCAGCCATTTCAAGTCCCTTTTAGAAAACTGTCTGTAAGAAATCTCACAAGAATATTCATCTAAGTTTGCTAAACTAATTTTGCACATGTCTAATACAAACTAACCTGTAGGCTATGTAACTATAGCAGTCTGAGATAGTCTGTATTTTCAAGCACGAATGAAAATGGAAGAAATTCCTTTTGGGGTATCAAAACATAATATTCAAAAATAGATGACAATGTGTGGTTTGAGGATTTAGCAATGAATGCAGTTTCTGTGTCCAGCTGAGTCTGAGAGTTCAGCATACTTCCATGAAAGAGAGAAATCCAATAAAGCAAAGCATCTGAAACTCAAATTTAAAATTCTTGCCTCTGAAGGACGGTTTGTTTTTGAGGTACCACTTAAGCACTTTTCTGTGGATTTAAGTAATTGAAGAGGCACAGAAGCCCACAATAACCTTCTGTAATTTTTGCTTCTATTAGGCTGCCTCTCTTCTGTTATAAACTCTTTGATTTAGCACGTATAAAGTGATTTAGAGTTTCAACTTTCCTCCACAGGAATCAAAGGGAAGGCTCTCCCTGACTCTACTAGAGCAAGATCAAGTTGCAAAAGCATAAGGCAATTAAAAAGCTACATCAGAGCAGAGAAAAGAGAGAGATTAGCTATCTTTCTGTGGACTTGTACAAGTTTTAGGCTATTAACTATGTTTGTTTACCAAGGTTAGTTTATAATGCCTGTGAACAGATGTACAATGCTTCCCTTCCTTGCAAGGTTCATTCAGATGCCAGTAACAACTCTGATTTTGCTACCTGAGGATGTGAAAGTCTGGATTTTGGTGGGGGATGGGTATTTTGATTTGTTTTGCATTTAGATTGCTGCAGAGGGGAAGAGGGAGGAAAGGCTGAATTTAAAGAATAACTTTGTGGGCATAGTCCTTTTTTATATGAGAAAGCTTTGTAAGAGAATGCGCCTGAAATGCCCTGTGGATGTATCTCCCACTTGAAAACCCATTACCTTAGTCCCATGCTAGGTATTTCTTTTAAGGGCTTCCAAAACAGTAAACTTACTCAGATAATAATACCAGTACTACAACTATTGCAATACAGTATAAATGTAAATCGTAAATTTAATTTGAAATTTAAAAAAAGAAATAAATATGCAAATAGTATAGTCCTAACTGAAGTTCTGTGTCTTTGCCCTGTTTTTCTCAAGATAGGCCTTTCCTTTCTAAGAGTTACCATATTAAAATAGATGTGAATTACCCTTTTTTCCAAGCAAATTCACTCTGCACTAAATGCTTGCCTAATACCTTCTGAGCAAGAACACCCTACATTTAAAGAAAAGAAGTGTATTTTGCCTTTTCAATTGCATTTGAATAGAACAGATTGCTCGCATTTACAAAGATTGCATATGGGCTAGCAGTCTTTGCATCAGAATTGTTTACCTTTCTTCTTTCAGTCTCCTCCCCTCCAAGGAACCCTGCCAAAATTTTATAGTTTGCATAATTTGTAAGGAGGTGGTTGGTTATTTAGCACACATGTGGTTGATTTTCCTTTTGAAGTTGTTATTTATATATGACTTCAACTGCATTGATATTTCACAATTAAAGAGTATGAATTATGTACACTGACACTGTTTGGCTAGATATGCTCTGATTCCCTACTGCGCAATACACTCCAGATTATTAGCTCTTTCAGCGGTTACTTCAAACGCTGATGATTCTGGGCCAAGTGGCTGTGGTTAATAGACTATCTTCTTGCATAGTTCCTGATACTGTCGGTTCAACATGTAGGAAGCCTTCCTGGGCTATTTTCCCAACATATGGTCCACAGCAGCCTTTCTGTGTCCATATGGCACAGATATTTAGGCCTTTTTCTGGCTTTCTGCCAAAATTTACTATGCTATACCATCCAGTTGGTCAAAGTCAATATTGAAGTTTGTTTTCTTTTTTGTTTTTTTTCCATCAGTATGTACGTGTTATTAGATATAAAATGTAAATCAGCAAATACTATTCAAATATGAACAGAGATTCCCTTCCTTTATCTTATCTTATTGAAACATGCATCAATATCTTTTGCATGCAGCCTATTTCATAAAATTCAAAAATATAACAGACAAATATTCCATGTTATGAAACTTAGAGAAATTGATCTTTGATTTAGATCTATACAAGAGCAAGACCAGTTCAGGTAAATTCTTTAGACCCACAGATTCCAGAAGCTATACTATACATACAAAATCTGTTGTTGGTACAATATACACAGCATATTCGTGCATTCCAAATTATTTCAACTATTTTCAGCACAGTTCCATTCTGGATGTTCCAGTCTTCCTTTAGCCTAATGCATTCTTCCAAAATTACTGGTAGCAGATAACATCTTCCTATCTATAAGTCACAGCAAGCACCATCTTTAAGTTATCTTTAACATATTTGACTGTTCTCTTAACATCTTGGAATTCTTTGATTTTTTTTTTTTTATGTCTATCCTCCTGTTTGCTCTACCTCTCTAATCAGGTGTGGCCTAACACACCTTCAGAAGATCTTCATATTCAGAAGACTTCATATGCTTTTCTGTTTCATATAGTTTTTTTCATTATTCAAAGAGATCTGTCTTTCACATATCTTTACAACTTAGTAGCAGGAATTTTCCTGTGCAGAATTTGCTGCTGTTTTTTTCCCCCCTTCAGTTAAGATTTTTTTTTTTTCTTTTTCCTGAAGCAAACCTCGAACATCCTCAGGTCTAAGCACACGTTATAATTTCAAAATAAAAACCAGAAACCAAAAAGCTTGAAGATTTTCATCCTGTTTCTACTGTCCTAAGGAATATACTGTATATAGTACATAACGCTAACAAGATTTCCTACAATAAAGTATTGGTTATATATATATTTGGTATCTGAGGTGACATGAAGTCATGAGGTCACATTTTCTTTCAGTCATCTCTTGTGCAGTGATATTCTTCAACGGATTGACTATGAGCAGTCAATTATTGATCAAAGCCATGCACTTCTGAGACCCCAGTTTTCTCTTCTGCAAAATTATTTTTCTCCAATAATTGTAAATATTAATATTAAAATTAATAAATATTAAGGATTTCTAAAAGAAAGAGGATGCAATATTTTTCTGAATTGTAGTTTCCTTAGAACCGGTAGATATATGTGTTAAAGAATTACCATCTTTAGGACTAGAATGGCAAAGCAGCTCTTAGGACTCCTGTGAGATAAATTGATGACTGTATAATTTTAAAAACATATTCAAAAGAATGGGAAGCTATTATCTGGGTTTATAAAAGATAGTAACAGTGGCTTGAGTTCATGAAGAGAACTTGACCTATCTCCTTTCCTGGGCACTTCCAGAGACTTGTGAGATGATTCAAGAGCTGGTTACCAAGGCCTTTTTAGCTACCATATGGGGCTTCATAGGATTCAAACATTGTCAGTGCATCAAGTAAGACCTCCCTGAGGTCTCAAGAAACTATTCTATTGAGTGGAGTACTCTTCCTGATATCTCAGATCCATTGAGGAAATGCATACCCTATTGTCCTTGGTATAACCTTTTCAAAGTTCTGATGTTTTGTGCACATTCTTTCCAAAATTCCTTCTGGTAGGCTTTGGGTCTACAACTTAATTTTGCGGGAGTGATGTCTGAGCAAATAAGTGCATTCTGATAGAGAAAAGCTTTGCATAGACGTAAAAAAAAAAAAAAAAAAAAAAAAAAAAAGCTTTATTTAATAGTCCAGACATAAAAGGTCATTTAATATATGTAAATGCAGTACTCCTCTGGCTTTAACCTTTGCCTAAGCAAGTTCCTGGTGTGGCTCCTCTCATTCTAAACTAGAAGACAATGTGCCCCTCAAGTGAAGTCATTCCTACCCTCTGGGAACATCTGGTCTTTTTTGCTAATTCTTTGGCTGAGGAGTAATAAAGCTATTGCAGCTAACTTCTCAGACAGGGCAGCCTGTATCTGTTAAATTAGTTCTTCTCAGAAAAAAAAAGGCAGTTATATATCACATTTGCTTTTGGGTAAAGAGCCATTTCCTTTTAACCCCTAAACTGTGGGGGTGGGAAACCCTTTCCATCCAATGAAGCTGTGAGGTAAGATGAGATTGCTGGGATGAATCCAAGTGTTCCTTGAGGGTGAAAAGGGTGATCACTTACCCTTTTCACCACCTCCCACTCACCGCTGCCCCAACCTCTCCTTCACTTGCTCTGACTATGTCACTGGAAAGTATATTATCAAGTCAGTTCAGCTCAATAAACAAGATTTTTGTTGTTGTTTTTCTTTTCCCTAGTAGATTAGCTTTCCAAGGGTTAGTGAGCTGAACTGACTGAGAGAGAGCAGCAGAGCCACAGAGCCAAATTAGAGAAAGAAGTAGTGTTGCACAGCCAGAAGCAGTGCTGAAGTGAGGCAATCTCTCTCTGCAGGGGTATCAGGTTGATTCAGCCAACTGCTGAAATCCAGGATTAAAACATTACAAGGTTAAAAGGAAGTGGAGAATGCTACCATAAAGAGCCAAGCATACAAAACACCTCTGGTAAGGCGGAAACAAAGTTCATCACTTCACGTACAATTCATGAAGTGAACAAAGGATTTACAACATTAGTACAGTTAGAGTTTGAATTTAAAGTGGTATGCAGTATGGCTTAGACATAAGTGGCAGTTGAATGTAACTTAGAAAAGATTTATCCATAAACATGCTACATAACTGAAAATGCAGCAAACAGTAAGGTGTCTGGAATTGACCGGGCCTTGCCCATATATGTGTGTGTTCAAGGAATTACATACAAGTTGCATTTTTATCATCAGGCCAGTTCCCACTTTGACTTGGGAGATACTAGGAGACACCAATGCAGTTTTCAGTTGAAGAGCCTGAAATAAGAGTTAGAAAGATGTTGCTCTAGAGTGCACTTTTCTGCATACATATTGTGCTTAGTTTTGGACAGTTCTCTACCTGACAAAGATAGATAAACGCTAATGTGCCCAGTAAAATACAACAAAAATGATTAGAGCTTTCTTCTGGAGAAGGGATTATAAGATTAAACAAGCATAGCTCAAGCTATCTGAAAGAACGTAGTGTGAGCATGTTATGTATATGAGCACAAAACATGGAAGAGAAGGGCTTTCATTTAATGTGATACTAGTAACTGAACGAGAATTAGGACAACAACCTGCAACTTCTCTTAAAGAAAAATTCACCTATATATCAGGCAAAAATTCCTTATAAATATTTGTGCACATCTGCTTCATGTGACCTGTCATCTGCTAGCCAATGACTTAAAGACTTCTGAATGCAATTAAATCTGTCTGGTCAAAGAAAGAAGGCTGGCACTGACGGGCTGACAGCAGTTCGTGCACTTTATGGCATGCATGTGTTACTCTAGACCACAGCTGAGTACAGCTGTCCTGTGTTTTCTGCGTCTTCCCTTGTCTGAGTCTACAATGAATCTTTACATTTTATATGCTCCTTTGAACATTTCTGATAGTGATAGCTTTCACTGTCCACACATTACAATATATTTTGCAATCTTCTGTCTCACTAGCTTTAGGCAGAGGCAATGTTTTAATCTGCTGGCACCTAAAATATCTCAACTTTGTGAATTCTCATTCCCCAGTAATACACAAGAGAGTGGTCAGCTTCAAGCAATCTGCTCGTTTTTTCATTCAATGATACCTCGTCTTCAAAAAAGAGACTTTTATTGTTTTGCAAAAGCTTAAATGTAAACAATAATCAACATGGGATGAGAATATAAAAGAGATAAAATTGGTTCTGCATTCAAAAGGAGCTAAAGTGTTTATTGAATTCTGAAGAGAGAACCTGTTATTTTCCAGCTTACACAAAGACATCTCAATTATCACCTACTGTATATCCAAGTTTTGATTCCTGATCGACAAAGCACAACAGATATGCATTTGCTCAGCTGTTGCATTTCAAGAGTGCTAAATGAAAGAGGAAGGGGGAGTCCTGGGACCCGTGGTAAATCATCAGAATGAAAGGGAATAACATATTTGAAAGATAGGCATTACTTTTGCAAACATAAAAATTCTTAAAATGCAAATAAAAGTGAAAATGTAGCTTATGGATCCCTTCAGTTGGCTGTTCCTAAATCTGTACCTTTTTAATACGTAATCTGCATAAGATGCTGCTATAAAGACATCTGATGACTTTCTTTGTCACATTCTTCATGCCTTATATCAGTCAGATAAGATACTTTCAAATGACAAGATCAAAACACTAAGACAAGCAGAGAGGCAAGGAAAGAAGGAAGGAAAAATATTGAACAGTTTTGCGATATCACATGAGCATGGGTTGTATACCCTAAGTTACTGTTCAAAAATGTAAACTGTAGAAATAAATATTGCTTTAGAATTAGTAAGTGTGGAGTGTTGCTTATGTCAGTCTCTCTAAAATGTAAATAAAATCAACAACATTTTCCATAAACTGTCTGTAACAGTTCAAATTTTTCTTTGTGAGAAACAAAAAGGGATTTTGTTTTGGTTGCGTTTTAGGCAACATACAGGAAAGTAACTGCTCCAGGCACAAAAAAATAAGCTAGGTCCTGAAACACAGCATATGGAACAACAAAATCCTTTCGTTTGCAGAAATGTCATATTTTGTTAGTAAAAGACACATTTAAAATAGCTTCAAGATTAATGCTCAGAACAGGGAAGAATCAGTAAAGGGCAGCCTTCTTTTAGAAAGCTTCAGGAGGGGCTGGAAAAGGAGAGTACTGTTACTACCATAACCCTGGTCTACAGACCTGTAACGAGTATCAAAGATGGGGGGGGGGGGGGGGGGGAGGACTGCCATATCTCTGTACAATACACTGAAAGCTAAGAATCATAAACTTAGGGAAATATATTCTTCACCACTTTTCTCCTGGAAAACAGTAAAAAGTCTACAAATTAAACTTTTGAATGCAGAGTATGCACCTATATCCCTTGAGAATTTCTTTCATATTTCATAAACTAAAATTCTATACTACTCATAATGCAATAAATATGGCTTTTATGAAAATATTGGGGAGTAATGTGCTGAATGAGCTGAGTATTTGATGCTCAGGCTATTTCTGATGAAAAATAGACAGACTCCTTCCTTTTTTCTTTTTCTGGATGTAGAAGAGCAAAGGAACAGGTGACCCTACTTTGTTTTCCTATTAATGAGTAGCCATCAGAGCATATTATCAAAATATTAACTCAGGTACTGAGATGTTGCTTAAATCTTCACATATTAATTGTAAAGATATTCTTACGCCTAAGATAATTTTGAGCACAATATTTTTAAAATTTATATTTGGCATCCTTGCCTCAAGTCTAAAAATAGAATAAGAACATTTAGAATTTTTCAGTTCTCTGATTTTTTTTTAATCAAAATATGTTTCATTGTTTTCATGTGTTTAATATAGCGTATAAGTAATTTTTCAAAGTTTTAAGGGATAATTGTATGTTAGTAATAACACTGGAACATGATAGATTTTCAACAGGTTTCCTCTGTAAATTATGTGGAATAGAGAAGGAAATTGTAATTGTGCTTTGAATGTGTTCCCAAAATGTATTTTTACATATGTTGTACAGATGTATAAATTTTGCTTTGCCCAGATGAAGATTTCTAAGCTGCTTTCATGCTCAAATTACTTATCACAGTTTTTCTAAAACTCATATTTTGAGAGCTTTTGCTTATTTTATTTTGAAAAATTGCTGAAAAGGTGTTTGTTCTTAAGTATAAATAAGAAAATAATTATAAAAGAAATAGTTTCATTCTGAGCATCCCTACATATGTGCAAAGCTTTCTAGTTTAATATTGAATTTTGAGGAAAATAAAGCCTCTGAGCTTTCACTGAGAAACAGCAAAAATATTTTCTTCAAAAGAAAATTCCTTTCAATTCATGTGAGTTATGAATATTTAAAAATCACATCTAGCAGGATATTTCCAAAGCACTTATCATTGGCTTAGCTATTCTGGTGGAACTAATGGAAAGATGCCCATTAAATTCGGTGGAAGCACATTTATATTCAAGATTTTTAGTGTCACTCTCAACAGACTTGTGCAGAAGATACAAATCCATTTTAAAGTCCTGCAGAACAGTGGATTCTCATTTGGAATCAGTTGGGTTAGATTCTTTCAGAGTTGGTAGCATAACAGCTGTCTTTCTGTCAGTGTAAACTAGCAGCAGCCGATTAAGGTCTTTGTGTAAGACAGATGAAACTACAACAGTCATGAGTGAAGACTAGAAGCTCATGTGTTTAAACAGAAGCTGAACTGTGTGATTCAAGAAGTTTCTCTATGAATCAGCATAGCAGTGCCTGCGATGAAGTTACTGATTGTGTTAGAAGCAACTGGCCATATGATACAGAAGGCTACTGGGAGGCGTCACTGATACACCAGGGGGCTGTGCCGCCATTCGGAGGGACCTCAACAGGCTGCAGAGACAGGCAGAGACAAATCTCACAGAGCTCATTAAAGGGAGTGCAGGGTCCTGCACCTGGGGAGAAATAACCCCATGCACCAGTACAGGCTGGGGGCTGACCTGCTGGAAAGCAGCTCTGCAGAAAAGGAGCTGGATGTCCTGGAGGACAACAAGTTGATCATGAGAAAGCAGTGTGCCCTCGCGGCAAAGGCTGCCAACAGTCTCCTGGGCTGCGTTAAGGAGAACATTGCCAGCAGGTCAGGGGAGGTGATCCTTCTCCTCTGCTCAGCCCTGGTGAGGCCGCACCCGGAGTGCTGGGTTCAATGCTGGGGTCCCCAGCACCAGAGAGACCTGGACATGCTAGAGTCAGTTCAGTGAAGAGTCAAAAAGATGGTTAAGGGCATCTATCATGTGAGGAGAGGTGGAAACAGCTGGGATAGTTCAGCATGGAGAAGAGAAGGCTCAGGAGGATCTTTATCAGTGCTTATGAACATCTGATGGGAGGGTGTAAAGAGGATAGGGCCAGATTCTGCTCAGTGGTGCCCAATGACAGGATCAGAGGCAACAGCCATAAACTGAGCAATAGAAAATTCCACTTGAACACAAGAAAACCCTTCTTCACTGTGAGGGTGGCTGAACGCTGGGACAAGTTGCCCAGAGAGGTTGCGTAGCCTCCATCCTTGGAGATATTCACTCTCCAACTGGACACAGCACTGAGCAACTTACTGCAGCCCACCCTGCTTGAGAAGGCGGTTGGATTTGGGGTTCTCCAGATGTGCCTGCTGGCCTCAGCAACTCTGTGATTATGTGATAGGCATACAAAAGAAAGACCACCCCCCCCAAAAAAAAGACTATGAGCAGAGAGAGAGATATTAAGGAACTACAAGGCATAGAAGCTCAGATTTGTTACTCTGACAATGAAGACTGCTAAGCTTCCTGCTATACGAGATGTAGCTGGTGCCACAAGCAAAGTAAACTGCTCCTGTTGCTAGGTATCCCCCGTGCTGATGGGGAAGCAAGACTTTATCCAAACTTGACTATGTTCTGTTTTATCTAGAGACACACCTATTCCACCCTCAATATATCTTTATATTAGAATCTGGATTAATTGCTCAGGTCAAGAGGTGATAACCTATTCAGTTTGTGTTAGTACCAAAACAAAATGAGTATTTGGACAAAGTAAAACATGTATAATTTAACTTTTTCTTTCTAGCTGATGTTTTTCACAGTAGTAGGAAACATAAGTATTTTAATATATCTGTATGATGCTATGATTACAACTATGTTGGCTATATTACAACATTTTATTATTAGTGTAAACATTTTATTAGTATAAAAGCATGAATATTTGTACTTTTTATTTATTTTTTCTGTATGTTTCATTGCTTTCATGTTTTGCTTTCTTAGCTCTTGTATTCTAGAGGCATCTGAGATGGACAAGAGGAAAGGAAGAAACTAAAATGGAGAACATTGCAGATGAGCAGATATCCTGTAAGCAATTGTTTTAAAAGCTTAAGACATCTAGAATTTCACACTATGCTGTCAGACTGAAGAAATGTTTTGCATTACATATCTGGAAAGTTGAAAATCTCCACTTAAGATAACCTACAGTTGTCATTTCACTATATAAAGTCTATCAGAAGCTTACTTTCCGTAAGAAACTCAAAAACAATTGGAAATAGCAGTATTGAGACAGAAGAATATTTTATTTTTCTCTAGCAAATGCTGTATTGAAATGCATTTTTAATAGCTTCATGATAAGCAGTAATTTGCTGTAAATTTTTTGATAGTGTCTATTAGGTTACATTTATTTCAGACCAAAATCCCACAGAAATCATCTCAACTCAAAAATACAGAATCAATCTTAAAATACATATCATAGCTTGATTTACATTAGCTGCTACTTCAATTAATTTATGTTACAGGAAGGAGAACAATCTTATTCCTATCCCATATTCATAAAGCACTAGCTAAGGAATGGCTAAGCATAGCAGGATAATCTTTTGGTTTGTTCTAGTTTTCCTTTTGTTTAAAATAATTTAACTGTTCATGCTGGATGTTTAGCTTCATATCGTGTATCTCAAAATAAGGACTGTGAGAGAGGATTAGGCATGGTCTTTAAAATATGACAAAAATCTGCACAGGAAGATGATTTGCTGCAGACCATCAGCAACTGATGCCATCTGCAGGTGGTAAGAATAAACATTTTTCCGGCTAGCTTTTCATGAGGTAAAGTATTTGTTACAAGTGATGAGGGTGCAGAGTGTAAATATCATTCAGCTAAAACAATGTAAAAACATAGGAAAAGTTTGTTATGAATTGGGTAAAAAATTCTCTTGAATTTCTGATGCTAAGAAGGCATCCTTAAGTGGATATTTTTTTCTATCTTCTAATCTTTTCACCTCCCTTAGAAAAGAAAATCTATTGGTTTTCTGTAAATACGGATGAAAAATATCCAGTGGCTCTAAACTGTTATGTATTTTCCCTTTATAGATATGGTATATTATGTGCATGAAATGCTTTTCCTGTGAGCAGTTTGAATTTTTAAATTCTTATATAAGCCCACAGACAGTGATGCAGCCTTTAGTAGCAATTATAATGAATATGGACTCTCTTTGTGATGCAAAATAATCTCCATCACAGGTCTTCTAAGAGAAGAAGTCGGCAGCTTCAAATCACAAGAGGTTCATCCTTTGCTATAAAGTAAGAAAAATGCTATGCCAAAGCTTTGAAGGAAGCTCTGCATAGGAAAAGAGAAATGCTCAAAAATGTTACTTAACTGTTGTGCAAATCCACTAGGGAAAACAGACTTCTACCACAAATAATTCCCAGCAGATATCTCTCACATCCTTCCTTCCATCTCACAGGCTGTTGATTGGTAAGGAGAAAAGACACTTGAACACAAGGTGATTTAGGTCTTATGTTTGACACCATGCATTTTTCATTCAACCAAATAAGTAATGAAGTACCCTGAAGCAAACTTTTCTACATCGCATTTTGATTTATGGAGATGACAGTGATCCCATTGTTGCTTTCCTTTCATTAAGCTGTTCTCAGTAAGAAAGAAAGAGAGAGGGAGAGAGAGAGAACGCACAAACAGTCCAATCTTTCAGCTTCTAGTAGCAAAATTCAGCGACCAATATATGCTTCCCCTGAAACAGAAATAAAAGTCTCAGTTGAGACTTTTATCATCAATATTGAAAATGCTCTCTCAGAGGGAGTTAAACTACTAATTACAGTGTCAATATTTCTTCTGCTGGTGTCTTACCTTTGAATAATCATAACATACAGAGTGTGAGATTGCTCAGAGAAAAGCTCCCCAAACCCAAAATTATTGGAATTGAAAATATCTATCTACATATAGTTTGTCTGGAGAGATAGTAAGATACACAAACTAGCTTCTTTTTAGGGGGAGGAGGGTCTTTTCTTTGTTTGTTTATTTGCTTGTTGTTGTTGTTGTTTCTTCCCCCTACAGACTTACCCGTTTGTCTTTCTTTTCTTTAGCCTGCCAAGTATCCTTTAGTCCTTTAAGGTGTCATCTCACCACCAAATACTGAAGTTTGCAAGTTCATTTGTTTTATGATACTTCAAAAGCTGCCTGACATGATTTTGGTTTGATTAATGTCTGGCAGCACTTTGAAAGTATGTAGCAAAGGGGCTGCCCAGAGGTAATCACAGGAATCAAGAGTCTATGTGGTCTTATTTCAGCTGAGCTGTCAATACAGAAATCACCAGTGAATGGAGGAGTATTTAATTGTAACTTGGGAAACAAATTTTATACTGTACAGTGATTTTGGCATCTTAGTCTCGGCAGGATTTTTCACAGCACATGCCTCACAAAATGGACCTAAATGCTCTCAGAGTGGAAGGTTTACATACTGGTTTAATTGTTTTGTAAATGCATTTTTATTTTTTTGCGGTGAGAAAATAGATTGACCAGAATTCTTTAAAATTATAAACCTGCACCATGATTTACAGTTCTTTTCTACTTCATTCATATCAGGAGACTAGATATTGAAATATAAATATGTTTTACCCCATTTCAAAAAGCAGGTGTTGCATATTTCATTACGTGGCCACAGGGTTAGAAAACACCCTGGATATTTAGGGTGGCATTGAGCTTCCAAGATTCAGGCAGGAGTATTTGAGAAAGTAGGTCATGAAATGAACCTCATCGCATTGAAAAGGTAATCTGAACTGGAAAAACTGCATTCCCAAAAGAAGTTCTTTCCTTATTCCTGAATACTGGTCAGGAATACTGACCTCAATATTGGTCAGGAATAAGGAAATCAGTTATTAATACGATCCCTGACGTAATCTCCAGGTGGATGTGTGCGCAGTGCCAGAAGCTTTTGAAAGACAATGAAGAGATGTCTAGACGGGAGGTTTCGTGACCTAATGTTTTAACAAAACCATCATGTGATCATCAAATGTAGAGGCAATCATAGAAAATGCAACCTGATCCAAGCCAGCCACAAAATAATTGCCTTCCAGAGGTACTTTCTGAAAAACATCTGTGCCTGCCTTGTGCAGGTCAGATCAGAAGATTACAGTAGAGTTTTCTAGCCTCAGATCAGTAAGTGAATGAATAAGTTACGGATGCCGCTAATGCTGTGTCTATTCTTCACGTTCAACACAGGTCCAGGAACTGAGGTTTTGTCACTCTTGTCTCTCAACTATGTTACAGGCAGTTTTACTGGCTTCCGGCAGGAAGCAACTGGTGCTGTCTCCTCCCCCCCCCACCAAGGACGCTACTGATTGTAGCAGGTTTCTCCTCACGAACTCGTTCATTGCAAAATGAAACAGCTGAAAATTTGACCATGATTACCTTCAGCTAATCAATTTGTGTAAGAATTGGAAGGAAAAAAAAAAGGAGAAACGGTCACATAGGCAACGCTGATCTTGGCAAGGAAGCATTATCCATAGTGTTAACACTGGAACAAGACTCTGGAGATAGTTTTGAATATCTCCAAGGATGCAGATTACACAACCTTCCTGAGTAACCTGTTCTCGTGACCGACTACTTTTAAAGTGCAAAATTTTCCCTTGCTACCTAACTGATATTTCCCTATTTGCAGCTTCTGCATAATCTCCATCTTCCTTTTACCATGCTCCTTCTCTGCAGCTTCCTTATATATAGCTGAAGATAGCAATAATACCTGCCCTCAGCCTTCCTTGCTTAAGGCTAAACGAGTGCTGCTGCCTCACCCTCTCCCCAGGCACCTGGTGCTCCAGCCCCAACCCCTCGCTGGATCCATGCACTCACTGCAGGACGCTGGTGCCTGTCCTGTGCGGGGAGCCCCGCACCAGACGCAGCCCCCCAGGAGCAGCCTTGCAGCTCCCAAATAGTGAGGCCAGATCCCACCTGTGCCTGGATCTGGCCTGGACCTGGACCTAGACCTGCCAGCAGCACCATGCTGGTGCAGCCTGGGCTGCGGTGGCATTTCAGGTGCCCAGGTGCTGCTGGCTTGGGGCTGACCTGGAGTCTCCAGGGCCCTTTGGGCCCCTTTTTGGCAGAGCTGCCCCCCGGCTGCCAGCCCAGCCTGTCCTGCTGCACAGTCGTCCATCCTAGGCGCCAATTTTCCGCCTTCATTATGATTTACCTATCCTATTCATATCTCAGCAATTTAGATATAAAATTACTACGATGATATATTGAATGTTGTAGGATACTACATTTGTGAAGCTTCTCATTCTCTGAGATACTCTCAGCAAATAATTTAAGCTAAATTCACAAATAATTGAGACATCAGCAGAATTTTCATGAACTATATATAAAGCAATACAATCTTCAAAGCGTCTTTCTAGTCACTTGCCTATTAAAAAAGAAAAAAAAAAGAAAAAAAGGAACATGGCTGTGAAGGACATTGAGGGCCCAGGAAGCGAAGCAGCTTATGGCTGTGTTTTTCTTTTTGACTGCTGAGGTAGTTCCTTATTCTTTGTATAACGGGAACCCATATATAGTTCTCTATATTCATTATTTATGTGCGCTTCATGATTGACTTAGCTATTTCAGAATGATAGTTTCTGAAGGATAAACACCAAAAAGATAAACCTCGTGAAGCCAAACCACAATTACAATGCTGACAACTGAAACGTCTAACTCCCTTTGTGACCCTTAAACTTCAGTTTGCCTCAGTTTCCTATACGTAAAATTTAGATAGTAATTTCTTTCATCCTAAGATAGTAGGAAGGATAAAAAACCCCTCCATAGATGTGAATATTTAGGAAGAGAGGCTGTAGATAACAGTATAGAAAAATCTAGTAATTTAAAAATTCTTTTGGTAAGAAGTTTTTCTTTAGAAATTGTCATTATCTCTGGATTCTCTAGCAGAAGCTAAAGTATCGTTCACAGTTTGCATTCATCTACAGCATAACTCCAAAAATATTTTTCCCCAAAAAGTTGGCTGATACCGTTCTGTAAATTATATAAACAATTGTATTAATTAAGACAGAGTCTAGAAGGCAGCAACTAAACTGCTGCCTGACCCCTACAGTGATACTTTCCCTATTGGAAAATAGCCTGTCAAGTATGAGAAGACAGAGATGAGAAAACTTTATGGCAAATTTAACTGTAAAATAAATGTTTTCTACTTGAGTAGAATAGTTCAATAATCTCTTGTCCAATTTGAAAGTAAATCTAACAAATTTCACTAAGCTGGCTCTGAATGACAGAACCACAATGCTTTTCTGGTCCTGCAAGCTCACAACATTAAGACAATCTCACACTAAAGCTACTGCTCCTGAAAGATGTGAAAATAATTGCATGTTCTGCCTGAGCTACTAAGCAGAGAAACATTCTGTCTCAGGCTTCTGTAGAGCATGTCAGTTTCCAGTTTGCATGTTTTCAGCTTTCAGTCCACAACATGCTTGAGAATGCATTGATTTGAAAACAAAAGTATCCTCTAACAACTAGGGATTCAGTAAATTAAGCAGACCCATACTCCCCTGTGTATCTGACGGAAAATCATCACTCTCTCAGAAGTCACTGTGAGAAACCGAAAAAGAAACGTTTTAATGAGCCTATATCTTGCTAATTGTACTTTTTGCATAGACATTGTACCTCGATTAGAGCCATGCAGAATATTTCATGCTTAATATGAACCTTGTTCTTCTTCAGTCATGGAGATTAGGCCTCCGTTTCTGTGGGAGAGTGCTTCATCCATTCTGTTCAAATCAAATGTCTTCACAAAGTATCTCCAAAAAGGCAGTGCATCCAATTAGTGAGATGATTTAAAAGTTAAGTATATCTTTTTAAGATACGGAACTTAAGTTTCTGTTCTGGGGAAAAAGTTCTTACAGGTTCATACCTACTGCAAATCAGGGTGTTCAGTCACCACAGCACATCCTCCTTTCTGTTGTTAGTGAGATTGAAATGGTCTTTAGATGTCTAGCCAAATGTCAATGACATATTATGTTGCATAGGGCTGGGATACAAGAATGACCTGGAGGACAGGAAGCGTCCTAGCCTCAGTCCTAATATTGTCCAAAGTCTGTATCACATAGGATTTGTCCCCTTTACTTTTGAAATGCATTTCTTCTTTAAAAAAAAAAAAAAAGCCCTTATTTTTCTTTTGTTTCTCTTTTAACATAGAAGTGACAAGAGGCTTGCTAAGTTAAGCAATTATTCTTTTTGTATATTTAGTTTAAACTCTTTATGTTGCTAGTCACCTCCTTACTGTTTTCAATCTTTCTCTGGCAGCTTTCGCAGTCATAGTGCAGCTGAATAAATTAGGTGGATGAGCGCTGCTACGCCACTCTGTCACTGAGTCAGACAAAAGAAGCTGACTTTGCACTAAAGAAGAACAGGAATGCTCAGACTGTCTTGATTCAGGGAGGACTAAATGGATGGACTGGGAAGTCTATGCCAGAATGCTGCATGTCCTCCACTTCCTCCTATTTTAAAATCTTAGTTTTAAGTAAATTTTTGCTCTTCTAAATGCTAAATTCTTTTCTTCTGAAATAAATATTTCTTATGAGTAGTAATTAATATACAACATACTTTTACAGGAAAAAATTATTTATTATGGGGTTTAAATATCTGTGGCATGTAGAATACAGAAGAGTTTGGATCAGACCAAGCATTCCTAATCTGACTCCTGAAAGTGAGGAGCAGCAATTTCCTCAGAAGGTAGATAAAGTGAGTGCAGCTAACCCTATCTTAGGTAAAAAGTTAATAACTTGTTCCAGCAAAATAGCATTCTTCCTGTCTCTTAACTGTTATTCTCTTTTGATGCCTGAAGGATAATATTTCCGTTCTTTTTATACTTTGTAGATTCAGTATAATTTACATGGGGAGAGGAGATGAGGTAAATTACACCTAAAAGTCACAGCAATATAATTTGAATGACTAACCTTTGTATATTTTTCTTTCAGTATGTTTGCAACATATGAAAAATATGACTTTTCAAGAGAATTGCTTAAAAATCTGTCTGTTTTTCTTTTCTTTTATTTCCACTATCAATAATTCATTATTTGTCTTTAATTAACACTAGTATCAAAAGCCAAGACCTTCTGAGTAACCTGTGTGTACATAGCTGAAAGGAAAAGAGGTAGAGAAAGGATCTCTGAACAGTGAAAACTTTTTTTTTTTTTTTTTTTTTGCACATAGGATGCCGTCTATATAAGACAAAAACTCACCTCATCCATGATGGATTGAAATTGTGGATTTACACTTTCAGAATTCATGGATAAATTGATGGAACAGCTGCTGCAGGATGCAATATTTTGTAAGAGCTATTGTAATTAATTTCTTCATGTTTACCTCACTTTCTTGTTCATATAGGTTTAAAAATATCTCTCAATATCTTAAATTGAAAGATTATTTCTGTAAATTGATTAGTTGCTGTACTGAAGGTGTCCATGACTAAGCAATGCACTATTTTGTCACTGAATGCAACTGGTAATTTTCTTCATTAAGTGGTAATAGAAGAAAAATACAGAAATGAGGATTAATCTAGGATAACATAATTTTCTGAATGAAGAAGAAACTTCTCCTTTTGTGATTATTATTTCTCTTACAGCTGTTCTCAGTTTGAGAAAGGTAACATTCATATCACGCTAGCCATTTTAATACTTCCTATCTTGATTTGAATTCAGAGACCCTCCTCCTATGTAACTGAACTGTTAAGGCTAAATGAGCTCAGGTTGGCTTTGATCAGGATTTTCTATACTTTGGATGTCCAGCGTTAGCTAGTGCTGGCCCCATGTCACCTTTCTCTGCACCTTGAAATGGGATTTGCCTTCTGCAAAGGCATGGGGACTAGCCTGCTATCCACCTGGGTGGGGTTGCTATCACTCACCCAAAGTCTTGTTTTCCAGTCTTGTGGAAAGTAATGACAGCTTCAGTTTTAAGGTAGGCTCCACTGTATGTGCATAATGGAGAAAACTGAAAGTAAAAATAAACAAATAATAAATAAATAAGCAAATAAATAATAAACAAACAAACAAATAAATAAAATGGAGTCATAGCACTCTCCACCTGCTAGGTATACCATACAGATGGCATGTAGTTTGCAAACTGAGAGCTTTCCCACTGTCCTTGTGTGTGCATTGCTTCAGAGTAATGCACTGTATTCCTTCCTGAAGTTTGGCACGGCATAGAATGCAATCATGCACTCATTTGCAAGCTATAATTAGTTCTATCATTGTTTCTTAGGGACCTTGAGCTGTTGCACTTACTTATCATTCAAGAACAGTAATAATGTACATGCATTATATTAAAAATATTGTCTTAAATTAATAGCCAGGAAGTGCAACATAATTACTCCATAGGAAAGCTTGTTTCTGTCTGTCAGCAAGTCCAATCACTAAATTCATCTGTAGTATGTAACTGGTTTATTTGGGTGTGTTCACTAAACAGATTTAATAATGATCATACATGTACTGTGCAATTCACTGTCTTATTTGTGTACTTCAGTTAAAACACTAATTCCTCTGTCAGATATTCATTCATTTGAGGGGCTTCACAGTACCAAATTTTATGAACTTAGTGGAAAGAGAGCTTGTTGCAGAGCTGTTGAGAGTTCCTCACTCATCAGTGCATTTCTTTGGGTTCTGTTTCCTTTGCCCTGTCCATGCCATTGTGGAAATAATCGATGACGTCAATATCTGTTCTTCCTGTTGTTTAACCACAGTTAAAATGCATTTTATTGCTTCTTTAAAAAGGACAAACAAATCTTCTCCTTTTCCATATTACTGAATGAATAGAATACACGAAGAAGGAAAGGATAATCTTTCTTTCAGTTAGGCATTTTTTAAGTGAAAGATATTGATTCTTATGAGGCTATCCATTATTAAATACAAAAGACTAATCAGAACCATACTTTTGAGTAGAGAATCTTGCAAGCATTACTTGTAAATATATTAGCGATACAGAGCTGACAGTGCTAACTATATAAAAATTCAGAAATTATGTGAATCTAGATTACAAAGAAACTTTGAGAGGATGCACCTAGCTTGCATATGAGACCTAAAACGATAAGTATGCTGAAAATCAAGGTCCTGATATTAGTCTACTAAAATTAACATCAATGTTCACATTCATTTGATCAGAAGGAAGAAATAGCATTATAATTTCAACAGCATTCAAATTCCAAAGCGTTATTAAAAATAAAAATAAAAAAGCATTGTTAATGACATCTGAGTAGAAAATTCCAACAGCATCCACTGTTTCCACAGAACAAAGGATTAAGTCTTCTCAGCTGCTGCTGCCTGGGTTAGCAGACCGGTCTCAGTCAGGAAACCTGACATTTCTTCTCAGGAAAATAAATAGTCTCATTTCACTTGTTGATTTAACTGCACTGGTGAACAACTGAGGGAGGGCTGTGGCACTTAAATTTTTTATTTTGCAGTTTTCTGTCCAATTTGTCCGCAAACGTAGCTGTGCTGCACCTTTTGCAAGCAGTAGCACACAGTGCAACTGGTTACTGACAAAGCTAATAAATTAAAAAGAAATGTACACCTGTGTGTAATTAAATTAGACTTGAGAAAAGTTGTAGAGATTAATGCATGCAATCAAACTATGTGCTTTAATCACCTCCACTGTCAGCTATAATTTATGGTAGAGCTTCTTTAAAACAATTCACTTTAGGTAAACTTAAAGATGTGTACACGAGGAAAGGAAGGGTGCTGCATTTCTGGATGGCATCTCGTGGGTTTTGACAGATAACAGTTCAACAAAAAAAGCCCAGAACAACCTCCTTTACCACTGCTACATGACATTGAAACTCTGTGGTTAAGGGCTTTAATCACCTGAATGTATATGAACAAATCTGATCTGGGTCCTGACTGCTGTGTGTCTTGAACTGAACCAGAGGAATCTGCTAGCAATGAGGACTCAAGAGGCTTTAGTTAACTGAGGAGGTTTTTATATATTTTTTTTCCTTTTACGTTAACTTTTTATAGATTCAGGAGAAAACCTGTTAGAAGCCAGTCACTCATTCCTCAGCGCTGTCTATGCAGTAGTAATACTGTACAGTCATTTTTCATTTGGTAGTGTTTTGTTCAACATATAACTTTAAAAGTATCACACACAAGCTTACTTAAAAGGTAACAGTGCCACAGTGCCAGATTTTTTGTTGTTGCTGTTCTAATGGGCGGCACTGAGATGACAGAAAAGGAAGCTTCAGCCATCTACAGTTAAAATACCTTCACTTTTAAAAGATTTTCTTTGAGTAACAGCTTTAGATTTCAATAATTAGCGTTAATTCATTTATTTAAGTGTACTTGTGGATTTCCATACATTCATACATTCGCATAAGGTTTTGTGCAGAAGAGCGCACACATACAATCAGTGCTTTTACTCGAGCTGCTATTGAAAGAGATTTTTTGCTACTGTTAATATACACATTAATGACAATGAAGTAAATACTGATCTGTGGCATACACATTAATGACAATGAAGTAAATACTGATCTGTGGCAGCCTGGCACTCTGAAACACGGAAGAGCACAAGATGTATTTTCATAGTGTTATGACAAAAATATTCATTGCTTCAAATAGATTCATGCAGAATGCACAAAAGAAGCTGCATCCTCATAAAACTCAGGCCTGGATACACCCAAGCTTTGAGGCAACTAACATTCACGTGATGGCTGTGGGATCTATTTCCTAAGATGTGAAAAAGACGTCTAAATCTGAGAAGCAGCTTTAGGTTGCAAATTCTATTTTTGTACAGGTGCCTATCACAGGGATGCTTAAATCCAGGACAGAGACAGCATTTCAAACACGTGTCTGCCTTTGTAGTTTAAGCATGCTTCACTGAATACCCTGGATATGTTGACACGCATGACTTTTTTTCTGTTCGCTCTACAGGAGACATATGGACATGTAGGAGACCTGTGAACTCTGCTCCCTTGTCTTATTTTTTCAGATTTTGAGCTATTCCTTACTGTGCCAATAGGTAAAAGCACCTCACTGAAGCTCACTAGGTTTGTACTAAACCTTAACCGAGACAGACTTAATGTCTCCTGACTCAGAATTTTTCCTTAAGATGTCAACAAAATTTGAAACCAGGGAAGGTTGATACTCAGTAGCAGACGTAAAAATATCTATTCCTTCCTTAGCCTAAATATCAGCTCTCCGAGCGAGAGTATAAATTCAAGTGAAGGCCAAAATAATCACGTGCTAGAAAGGCTTCCGTATAACTTCAGCTCATTCCTAAATGATATTAAGTCATCGATACAGAGCATAGCATAATTTGACAGTTTATGCTACTGAAGACATGCTTTCCAGAAACCTGAACAAGGTCTACTTAGTTTTAATGGAATGGATGCTATTCTGCACAGCTGGATGAGAGGAAAGCACAGACTGAAAGGTGCAGTTTCTGGAGTAGCTTTAACTGTAAGCCATCCCTTACTCACACTCGAATTCAACTTAGCCAAAGATAACTCTGCCCTTTGGGAATTCAGGTACATTGAAAACTTGACTCCTTTACTATTTTTTAATCATTTTTGGAGAAAGAATATGGGAAATTTATAGTGTCTTCTCATCATCACATCCTTTCTAAAATCATCATATTATTTTTCCTTTAATACCGTGTAAAGATTTTATGGTTTAAAATTTATTTTAAAATGCTCATGAGATAGAAGCTATATACAAAATGACTTGACGTTGGAAACAAAATATTCAAATATTATGAATTTTGAGGATTCCAGCTAACAGGGCATAATTGCACAGTGTTTTGGTTCATTTGGAAGCTGTGAATTGAGACCCATTTTCCTAATACAAACCTCTGCTTTTAAATGTCAAAGCTTTTTAATCACAAAAATAAAGGACACTTTTCTTTCATTGTGAATATGTTTAAAAAGTTCATGCCCCTCTACAAGAAAACCATTACCCCAGAGGGGGCTGGAAGTTGCATTGTTCTCTTAATGAACATAATGCATGAAAAAAACCCGTCTGATTAATCATGGTATTGCAACTTTTATTTGGCAAACCTTACTTTGACAGAAATGTGTAGTTGTGCACTTTGTGCTGAGTGTGGCTGCTCTTATCACTACTGGGACTATCTACCATCTCAGAGCTGTCATAGCACAGAGGTTACTTGAGATAAATCACTTAACAGCAGCTGCAGGCCCTTCCAAAGTAACAGATTAGATACAGTATATGCAGGGTAATGCAGAGTGAAACCGACTGACTGAATATTCTGGAATCTAAATCAGTAATATCCTCTTCCCTAGTTAAAGCTCAGACCTGGCAAAGTGTCATAGAAACTGGTGAAGATCATTCTTCAGTAAGGTCAATGTGGTCTGGAATAAGAATATATTGAGCCAGCATAGCAAAAACATTCTTGTCACGGGCATTTTTTGCTGCTGTTTTCCTTTTCTGACAGGTTAATTTTTTATTCTGCTTTCACTTTTACACCAATGGCTGAGGAGCCTTTCCCATGCAAGGCCTTGGTTTTTTTAGGCGGGAGAGATTGCCTCAGGATAATGCAAAACTGAACAGGGGATAACCCTTTCACGACTGGGATCCAGAATAAAGTAAATTTAATGCTGTTCATGATGAATGTTACTGCTGATCTGAGAAGAGTGAAAGAAAATGAGCGCTAATCAAATGAGAATCACAAACATTGAAGCTAGTCTTCAGCTGATGATTTTACAAGAAAGAGAAAATAATAATATACATATTTTTGTTTAAAAACAGATAGAGGTGCCTGTCACTGAGACACCTGCATTCCTTCTTATCAGCAAAATCAGGAGAATATGATAGTACACCCTGCTTGCAAGTCCTCTGCCTCTATTATAAGCTATACCATGCGTTCTTATTTACTGTCAAACACAGCAGGAGATGGGGAATTTTATCATCAGGCTTTTGATTTGACACATATGGGACTGCTGGTCTTTTCCCTAACTAGAAATCTCAGGTTACTTAAAATCACTCAGCGGGATTCTGCTAACGAATTCCAGAGTTCTGAGCGGGTTTAGAGTTAAATCATCTTACCCATAGTATATGTATTCAATGGCCATATACAAAAATGTATGTTCTGAAACAAACCCTTTCCATGCAAACTGGCTGTCAATTTAGGAATAATTGTGGAAAGAAGAACAGATCTCAGAGAATTTTCCCTCTGAATATGGAAGGAAGAAAAGAGATGCTGAGAAAATGTATACATTAAAATGTATCAGGAAACAAGGAGATGTAGGGAAGATCTGACGAATGTTGCATGGAGACATTTTCAAGTGAGGCAGACAACAAAAGAGGGAGGTTTGGCATAATAACACTAGCAGGCATACTAATGCTTTTCATAGACTAATACAGTGCCTTTTTCAAGTCAAAATGCTTTTCCTAAAACATGACTTCCAGAGATCTGGATAGGCACTAAGATGAAGATTTATTTATATGAAACATATAGCTGAGCTGCTAATTGTTTGTAATTTCTTGGAAGCTGTGGAAAAAGGCACAATTACTGTTCCCCCGATCAACACCAACTGCTATTAAACATTTTTGTCTTAAGTTCCATAAAGATGTTCATTTGGCACTAAGAGAACAAATAAAAACAATTTGAAACATCTTGCAATTACGCACTTTCCGAACAGAGTTAGGTGCTAATTGCCATTTATTCTTTATTAATCTTTTCCTAATAAGAAAGAGAAGGATAAACTGTTCAAACTGCGTTTTATATACAAATTGGTATTGATTTAATTTTCCTTTTGATCCTAGTGTAAGAAAGGACAAACCGAGAAAGTTTGAATCCAATCTCCAAAGCTGTAGGTGTAGCCGTATATACCTGAGCCTTGATAAAGGTTCCAGTTATTTGAGCAAATGTCCATCTCCACCGTTTTTAGTTTGTGGAATGCAAAAGGTAGCTCATTGTTTTAAAATTTCTTTACCTTTTTTTCTCAAACCAGAAACTGTGGTGACTTCTTAGATCAATTAATGGTTATGCAATCAATCAGATGGAGAAACTTTAGAAAGTCAGTTGGCTCAAGCAAGGAAACTCAGTGTTTTCTAACCTTTCTATGGAAAAATGTCAGTTGCTGTAGGGAAACTGCAGAACAAAGGTATTTTTTGTAACTTTTAAAACCAAAGGGATTGGCTAAAGCAAAGAAACTTACAGAAATATGAATCCTGAGTAAAAATAATTACTGTGTTTTCATGGTAGGCAAAAGGGTTTTTTGTTTGCTTTTTGTTTTTTAATAGAAGAATGACCACTATCTTCTCAAACTGAACTAGGAAATGTGCAACAATTCCAAAGAGAAGTCACCTGCTTAGGTAAACAACAGCCTCTTTATAAAATTCATTAGTAAACCTGAATGACTTTCTCTCTGCTTTAAGAAAGATGACTTTCTACCTGTATTGAGGCAGAAAAAGTACATAGTTAAGGTTAGCATTGTCTAGATCTATTGTTTTCTTACACCCAGTAAAGATAACATTTACAATTCTGTGAAACATATGATTGTTTGGAATGTCCATCCTTTGTCCTGGGACAGAAAACAGTCTTTGACACAGATGTCTAGTCTGTTAGAGAGCCAAAGAAGCTGGACAACACTGGACCACTAGCGCATTGGGCCAGGGAATCTTGTGCAAGGCAAATACGTGCCTTGGGAATGTCGATCGGTAGACCGGAGGCAGGAGCAATACCAAGATTTTGGATATGGAAAGGTTTCAGAAGCCAGTCAGACAGGTCAAAGCCAAAAGTCAACGAATGTTTATATATATGTATTCACAGAATCACAGAACAGAATCACAAAACGGTTGAGGTTGGAAGAGACCTCTGGAGATCACCTAGTCCAACTGCCCTGCTCAAGCAGGGTCATCTAGAGCACATTGCATAGGATTACGTCCCTGCTATAGATACTATATATTTGTGTGTGCGTGCGTGTGTGCATGTGTGTGTGAACTTGGGCACCCTTGGGCATCTGTGCATGAGAGTGAGACATCAGTCCACTGTTAGTCTAGAAATAGCACAGTTATTCCTATGCAATAATTCGTAGAGGTGCCCTATTATGTTTCCTATTATGTTACCAAAGAAATGTAGCTTTCTGTTATTCTCTGAGAGGAGCTGGCTTTCTCCCATCTTCCTTTCACTTCCTTTCTCTTCCTCCCACAAGATAAATACTCTCTCATTTTCACATGCACTCTGTCTCCCAGCTCTCATTACAGCCCTGTCTGGCTATGCCTTACATCTGGCAAGCTTAACATGTCACTATCTGTCCCCAGAAACAAAGTGCACAGGAATACTCAATAAACTGCAAGAGGTATCTGACCCATATTACCCAGCAGACTACGAGCATGTCATTTCTGTAAAGCACCTTGCATGCCTCTGCCAGCCAAGAGCTTTCTCGTCTTCCGTCCATTTTGAAATAAGCATCCCTTGTGTAGCAGCATGTGCACCTCTATACATATTTTACCATCTACTCCTGTTTTAACTGAACCTAGATGATGTTCTTCTGACACTTGCAGACTTTAAAATATCTTCGACTGCCAGAGTCCCAGAGCTTTCAGATACATAGACATTGCGATGCTTTAAAACACACAAAAGACAAGTGCATGTGTATGCAGTAAATGGACTATGAATTTCAGTGAATTTTCTCCTAACACTTCAGTGCTACTGAATTTCCTGTCTATCATTTGTTCTACTGAAAACAATGACTTTCCCTTTAGAGGTGTGAATAGATTTCATAGAATTTAAAATAACTTCTGGTATTCCACTGCTGAACTGCTGCTCTTGCATGGAGCAGGAACAGACCACAAGAAATTATCCTTTCTAGAGTAAATGGGCTACCAAATGATATGGGCAAGCCATAGGAAAAGGACATTTTAAACAGTGACTTTGTGTTATTGTACAAATATACTTTCTCTGCCTTTAATGTTGCAAGTTTTTGATTGTCGCTCATCTCTTTCTGCCCAAAGACTTTGGCAGCTTTGGATGTTGTCATACGTGAAATGATGTCAGGCTGTACCTTTATTAAAATGATGTGACACAGAACCTTAAGTTTTCTCACTCCTGACTTCTGCCATCCACACAGACAGTGAGTAGAGGCGCGAGGAGGAAGTGGGCAATTTAGCTCAAATTATTTCATGAGAAGTACTGAAAGACAAAAACATTTTTAAAAGATGCTTTGCAATCCACCTTTAATAGAAACCACCTTCAGTCTAAAGTCTGAGGGGGAAATAAATTAAAACAAATTAACTTTTATTAAAATTAAAATTTAATAGGAGTTACAGTTCTTATACAAATTTTCTATGTTGCTATACAAATTTTCTATGACCTCTTTTAAAATATTAGAACAAGGAGGCAAGAAGTTTGCAACATATATTGTGGCTTTTTGCACTGTTTTTCTGTCTTTCACATGCATCACTGCAGGAAACAAGGCTTCAACAGGTTTATTAAAGATGTTTTTTAGGCAAATCACTGGTTCAGCAAGCTTAAATAACAAACCATAGGAAAGTAAACCAATAACAGATGTAACTAGTACAGAAAGCTGCAATGCCTAATTCTGAGGTACCAGCTTGAAAGCGTATTTTCTCTATCATATTAAAAGCTTAGCTTGCCCTTGAAAACTCGTTTGAAACTCAGCCAAGAGAAACAAATAAAAAAAAAAAAAGCTCTCTTCATTTCCTTTGTCTTATTGTTCTATTTTTCCTCTTTAAGTTTCAGTTGTATGTAGAGGTGTCTTACGGTTTGGAAGAGTCATTTAACAATTCTATTTATCTAGTCATTCATTTGTTTGTTTATTTTTACTGCATGCCATGCTGATGAAATCATTAGCACTGGACAGAGAATACTCCTTAGCATGATTTTATGTTTGCTCTGCCAGTTAATATAGTGTTACTATTGTTACATGTAGTTTCTTCACCTGAGATGAAAAAATAAGTGACCAAAGAAGTGAAAAACTAGTGCCTCTGTATAAATTACCCAACTCAGCCTAGTCAAATTCGGAGAAAAAAAAAAAAAAAAGACACATTCCTGTTGCAGCCTGAGGTATTGCTTCTAGCTATTGGTAGATGCATGGCTCCTCCCTCCTCCTGTCTTTCCTCCCTTCTTTCTGGTCTTTCTGGCCCTGGTAACTCAGGGAACAAGCCTTTACCTGAGGGAGGCTTAGTGCCAGCATATATACAGTGCAATACCTTTTTTTTTTCTTCCCCATGGATACCAAAAGGGAGACCTGAGACCTGCTGTCTTTTCAGTTACCTCTTTCCTGTTGTATTAAAGAAATAGTTTGTTTTTATTTTCATGCCCACTCATTAAATTGGTTTGTATTTATAACTGTTAAACAAGATAGCAGAAATTATTCTTCAGGCTTTGAGACCTCAGATCCTTGGTGTTTTTGTGTCAATTACTATGGGAGCAGTAATTCCACCACTCTAAAGTCTGTCCGAACTCTTTCCTTCCAGCTCCGTTTCCTGTCCCCTCCTGAGGCATGATTTCCAGTACTTTTGTTACGAGCTTGTATTTCTGATATGGACACTGACCATTCAGACAATCAAAACCCATGACTGAACCTGCTTGTTTTAAGAAGCTTTTACTCAAGAGATTACAAGAACGCAGTAAACTTCCATTGAGCTTTGGAGGGAACACTAAAATTATTCTACCAATATTCTCTCGTGATGAATATTTTTGTATTAACATCTGGAAGCAGAACTGGATGACTATGACTTGCACTCATACCTAACTTCCCCTGAAATATTTCTCAGACAGACTACCGTGCTGAAGACCCAGACTTCCAGCTTTGACTGAACTGTTTTTAGGCATAAGATGGTGCAGTTCAGACAGTTTATGCTACTTATTCACGTGCAATTGTTCTAGCCTCTTTGGCTAATGAAACATATAGAAATAGCTAGAATCAACCAGTACACTAGGAAAGGTTAGAATAAACTGCAAATATGCCATGGCAGCCAGGTTTCTTGAAGAATCTAAGCTCCAAATGCTCAGCTGATTTATGCCATTAGATTGGGGAGCAGGCTTTGGGCCAAAAGCTCTAGTAATGATTATGTTGAACCATCTCTTTAACGCTTCTTTGTTGTCATATTTGCTATTTTCTAAAGGTCCTCAATATATTTTCTGTAGGCAGAAAATTTGAAGTCCTAGTTCTGCTTCTTTGTTAATAAAACATTTTGGGTCTTTTACATATTAAAATAATTATACTTAAAATTTAATTTGCTATCGATTTATTTTAGTCATTGTTATTTTAAAATGTTCACAGAAAGGCTACTATAGATCTTATTATCCTAAAAAAAGATTCACCTGTATTAATATAACTTCTCCTTTCAGGCACAAAAGTTTGATCTCTTAACCCCTGAAAATGGAAATGGATTAGGATTCCAAAGGAATGCTTGCTTTTCTCAAAGCCTCAAATAAATAGAAATATTGGCCGTCCATCATGATGTCCAAAAGCACAAGTTGCTAAACTTATAATTAGGAAATGAATATAAATGCCTGGGAAAGAAATTCTATTGAGAAGTTAGAAATCCATTGCAGTGGTTAATTTTTTCTGTGACAGGAAGTGTTTGCTTAGATCAGTACTCTGTATATCTGACTTTCACAAGTCCTTGAGTTTGATGGTAGAGAGCATGTCTTCTGAAAGTGACTCTGATACTTTGATTTATGAAAATATTACAGAAACAAAACAAAAAGAAGAAAAATGGAGCACCTGGAAGGATGATGCACAGCAATGTAAATGTAGGAGGACAAGCCAAATATCTTGGAGTATACATCATGCGCTGAGATAAACAGTCTTCCTGGGGGTTTTTGTTTGTTTGTTTGTTTTGTTTTTATTTTCTTATAGATGAAAAAATACCGTTCAGAGTCACCTGCTTCAGTTTCTGGGCAAACCATTACGGTGTTGTTAACGTAACTCAGGCTGAATGCGACTGACTTTGCAGAGGTGGCGTTGTTCAGTGATTTGGATTTGAAATAGCATCCTGTGGATGTTCCTCCTAGAGACTGGGCTTTACTATGAAGAATTTGAGAAAATGAGTCTGTAGAAGTGGAAAGTAGAATTTTGTATGAACTGATTGAACCAAAGCAAGAATAAAGTTTATGTGACACCCCAGTGATGAATAAGCCTTGCTCTGGCTTTAAGCATTGGAATGAATTTCAACCTCAGCAAACAAATGATGAATGGGCAATGTCATCTAATTGTTTTTGTGTTTGAAACATCAAAATAGTGAAGCACAGTTCAGGACTGAGCTATGCAAACATTACTATCAGGAATACAGTTTCAGAAAGTGAATATTTACCGAGGGTCCCAGAGATAAAATTGTTCAGGAAATCCTCAAAAGGGACCCCCACCTCCTGCCCTCCATAGATTTTTCCTGTCTTCTTCCACAAATACACCCAACATGTGTGAAAAACACTACCCATCCCCCCATTCCCAAAAAAGAAAAAAATATTCCAAAATGAATCAGTTCTTGGGGACTAAACTTAGAGGGGCTATAGAAATACTAGACTGTGTAAGCTTTGTTTGTAAAGTCAGCTAAGATCAGCAAATGTGTGGACTGTAAAAGTATGAATTACCTAATCATTCATTAACATGGAAGATTAACAGCAAAGCTTTTCTTATCCCTCACAGTATTTTTAATTAATAAAATCTTATTTTGTATATATGTGGAAAATAGAAGGGTTTAAAAAACTTAACACTTTCATGAAACTAGCAAGTTTTCTTTTTTTTTTTTCACTAAAGTAGAAAAGAGAAGGATGAAGTTTGAAACCTTAATCAGGCACTCCTGAACTCCAAATTCTTCAAGGGTGAAGAATATCATGTATTTATTCCTCATCTGGAAATATGTTTGTCTGTTTTAGGTTTGTTCACATAAATGTCAGTTTCTTTATCAGGAAAAAGCTTTCCATTCTAGCAGTGCTGTTGGAGAATTCCCATCTAAAGTGAGTCACATTTCGGAGCACTTTTATTTGCTGATATATTTGAAGTGTGTCTGTGAGTAAGCATGTTTACAATATGTCCCTTTTTTCCTGATCTGATATAGAACCACCAGAAAGCTGTGACAACAAAAAATGTAAATAGTACAGAATAAATGAATATTGAGTAGAGCAGGGTTATGAAGTGGGCATCAGAGGCCATAGTTAAGCAAGAAATGGCTTATGTCGTGCATTTTGCCAGCTGAAATTCCATGGTGAAATTTATGATTAAGATTTAACCATCTCTAACAGGGGCGGCAAACTGTTTGCTTGAGGTAATGAGGTGAAGCACGAGTATATCCAAACCCGTCTTCCGTCTGTAAAACATTAGAAATGTTGTCCAGTGTTTCGTTACAATCTAGAACGCACTGTAGAAGCACCGATATGTCAGAATGAGCCCTGCTAGGTAAAAGTTCGTCCTTCACTTACTCAGACAGGAAGATTGACTTGTATTAGAAGTGAGCAACCTACTGTTTGGCTCAGGGAAGGATGGAACTGCTTTAAAACCTGCTAAATTAGTATTAAATAAATTGTGCTATTTTGTAGCCATTAGGATGCTTGGATGTAAAATAATATTTCTTCAAGGAGGCTAACATATATTTTTGAAATTTAGGAATGCTTTTGATTTTTTTTTTACTTTTTTTTGCTTTTGTTAATTCATTAACTTGATTTTCAAGTTTTATAGATCATAAAAATTCAGTATATATTGGGCATCACAGTGGAACTGGGCAAACAATAGAAAGACTGTAGTTAGAATAATAGGTAGCCTATGTTAAAGGCAGCATAAGAACAACCTGAAACCTCCTGAATAAAAATAGATTAATGGTAATGAAATTAGTTTGACAAAGCTCAGTGAAATCAGTTACTGAAATTTGGTTGTTGAACTGGTGAAAGATCGAAAATTGACCATAAAAATATTCTAAAATCTACTGCCAATGTGGAAAAGAAATGTATTCAAGATGCTGAGACATGTAAAAAGGGAATGAAATAAGAACAAGTGGAATGAAGATTAGAAATAAATCCTGACTGAACACCCTGCAAATTCCAGGAATAATAGCTAAAGCATTGGAGAGCTAGTCATAGATCTGTCTTTGGGTCTTATATTTGTATTTTCTGCCTCTGCACTACATTTAATGCTTCTTTCCAGTACTGCTTCATATACTGCCGCTTGTTGAACTTGTGACACCTAAAAATGTGTTTGATATGCTATATTCCTATTGAAAACAATAAAAGGTTTATCAGTGGAAAAACAAACAAACAAGCAAACAAATAAGCAAGCAAACAAATAGGGTAAAGGCATAGATCACCAAACAGAAGTTCATGTAAAGCCACAAAGCATGTTATCAGTGGAACGAACAGAGGTGGCTGGTTACAAGCAGACAATCGACTTCTGCTTCACTGGGTGAAAAAAAGTGCTGGGTTGCTTTTTGAAAACTGAGCAAGATCAGGCAGGGAGGAGGTTAGAACAGGTGGAAAGCTGGCTATATAGTGCCTGTTTTTCAGTCTGGGTTGCAAGGTATCCATCTGGCTCAACTGTATCTCAGTTTTGAAATCCTGCCCATACAGAAACTCAGCCCACAATGAGACAGATTGTGACAACTTGCATCTCAAAGTGTTGCAGCTAAAACAGTGGTTAGTCAGAGGAAACATGCTGTTCTAACTAGCCTACTTTTGGAAAAAAAAAAAGTAAAGAAGGAATTGTGGTGAGAAACTGTTAAAACAAGAGATGCAACTTTACGATTTTTGTTTTTGCCTGTATTTTTAGACTGTCAAGTTTATTTGTCACAGAAAATATATTAAATATAGACTCTAGACTATCATATAGTACACTGGAAAACAGGAGACTGATTCAAGCTGTTCTATCTGCTCCCTGTGGTAGCTACTGTTCAATATCTACTTACAAGTGTTAAATTTCACCTTGGGTGGGATGCCAGATGAATTTATAGTGTGTATAAACTAAAACATATATTTAATATAAAAGTACAGCTGTATTGGCATTTCAGAAATTTTATGAAGGTGCAAACTGCTTATGGTTAGATTTCATAACGTGGAGATGACTCAGATGAAGCGCTATGGTGAATATGTGTTGTTTAAATTTGATTAGGAATGAAGTAAGTAGCTGGCCCCAGAATAATTTATTCACCTTACTAGACTTGTTTATTTTCAGGTGTTAACCTTATTTTCAGCTGATTCTGACAGTACAAGACAGGCACACTGATTCCCATTCAGCCCATTGAATCCTAAGCATTTGAACATAAGCAGGAAGCCTGAACTAGTATTGCTGAGAGCGATCCATCTGATTCAAGGCAGACTTTCAGCATTCATTCCTTCTGCAGCTACACAAGCTGTTGTATGTAGCAGTGTGCCAGTATCTTATGAGAAACATCAATTTATAAACAGGCTAAAACATATTCTTCCCTCCTTTGGGTGCAGCAGATTTCCAAGCAACAGCACTGTTGTGGGAGAAGCCGAGGTCCACAGGCAGGGAGAAACAGACAATAAGCTTAAGGGATTGTCCCTCCTTCAGTTCCATGACTCCTGCTACAAGAGCAATTGGTGACACGGGGAAGCAGCAATATAGTGAAAGTATCCTGGGGTCTCAACACAGCGCTGTATAGATGCAGTCTAAACGGCTACTCCAACAGCTGCCGTCTTCTCTGCCTGTACCTGGAACAGCTATGACAGTTTTTATTAAGAGGATATTAGGCATGATAGTATTTAGTGTGTACGTTCATGGCATACAAATGTAAAAGTTATAACCAGGCGAGATAAAAGAATATGGTCGTCGCAGGAGGTGTCTATTATAGATGCACAGCAGAGTTTATGGAAGGACAGATTTATGCACTTTGCAGGCACTACACAGTTGTTTTGAGTTCCCATACTTTGTTCTGTTTATGCTTATCTGATATCAATAACTGCGGATCTACCTAAAGATACAGATTGAAAAAGAATTGGCCTGAAACCAAAAGCAGACTGCAATAGCCGTCAAAAAAGATGATGTCTGTGCTCATTAGGTCTGACCCCTCTTATATCCCTGCCTGCATGTAATATCCTTTGAGCATGTCCGGTGTTCATTTGAACATCAGGAAGACTGGCCTAGAACTCTCCAGTTGGGTTATTGTTATGTTTAACACAAGTTTGATTAAATTAAGTTGGTCTTATAAAAATTTAAAGGCTTAGAGCAGTCTTTGTTGAGAGAGGTTTCTTAAATTTACTAGGGCTTCACAGGCAAACTGACAAAATGTTTAAGTTTTCACAGGGTCTATGCTGGGTCTGTTTCTATACAACTAAGAAAGCATGATTATTGAATTTTCTAACAATATGGAGCTAGGATAGAAAGTAATCATTTAGAAAACCATTATCTCATAATGATGTTTAAATATTGACAGAAATACATGGCAAGTAGGTGAAAATTATCACGAATTATCTACATTTGAGACATCTGAGATCATGGAGAGTGACTAGATGTCTAGTTTTAAAGACAGAAAGGAATGGAATAATATTTATGGGGCATCCAAAATATCTTTGTTGCATTTGAAACCACAATATCAAACTGCTACAAAAAAACCCTAAATGTTATGTTGAAATACTATCCAAAATATGCATGAAGTTTTTCTACTCAGACTGATGCTGGTAAGGCCTTAGTTGTGTCCGGTGTTGTTTATTACAGTTCAAGAAATGTGGAACCATTATAGCTTGTCCAAAATAAAATAACAAATTTATCAAAGATCTTGGAGATGATACCTGTCATAAAATATGCAAGGAGCATATTAGCATTATTTAGTTGAGGTTAACATGTTAAGTGTCCCTCCAGAGCTATTCTGTATGATTATCAGGACTGGTAATTCTTCATTTTAGGAATGTTCCACTTTGCATTGAATAATAGTAATTAATTCACTAGAACAGAAAAAAAAAAGAAAAGAGAGAAGAAATACAGATAAGATATAGCCCAAAATTCACGAGGGGCATGATTCTTTCCCTGCGCTGCAGATCACTTCTATCGAAGGGAATTCCCTCCCAGCAGGCTTTGGTGATTTTCTGGCCAAATATTTTAATCTCTTTCGGACCAGCAGTTCAGGGGCGTACTGGAAATCTGAGACAGCTGACCTTCAGACTGTTGATATTAGAGAGTCTGAAGGGACTTCATCTCAGATTAGGTGATTTTCTTTCTTTTTTTTCTTCCCCTCCTTTTTTTTTTTTTCATTTGTGATGGTAAATATTAAAATTTTAAAATATATTTGCATGTCAAAAATGTCTTCAGGAGTGGAGAGTGAATGGAAACTTCCCTAAAATGCTTGGGAGACAGCTTATTTGAAAAGGTTTTTTATAAGCAGAGCTGGAGTGAGGCACTCCAAAAAGCGGGAGAGAAACGATTTAAGTCAGGGTGCCTGCAACTTTCCAAAGTGACTGTGAGAACACCTTCTCAGACAGCAATAAGGGAGAAAAGCACTTGAGAAATAGGAAGAGAGGAAGCTCTTGTCTATCGTATGCCTTTTTTTCTGACTCAGACAGTAATAGCAGTTACCAGTGGAGTGCCCACATATGGTTATTGCTAATTCCTCAGAAACCATTCACGATTTGTTGTCAAACACTCCTGTGTCTTGTAGCAGATGTGACAGTTTCTCTGGGGGTGGTCTGGAGAGCCCACTTAAAAAGGGGGTATCGTATCTGAGCGAATGGGGACTCGTCTGATTCAGGCACTGATTTGCTTCAGCGACGTTTCCAAAACTGTGCAGTCTAATGCTTTTGAAACCCACCAGTAATGTTTATGATAGCTATTCATTGGAAGTAAATCACTTGCTCTTAAGTAAAGATTCCTCTGAGCTGAAGGATACTTCTGAATTCTGGAATATTTCTTAAGGCTCCTGAGCAAAAGAACCTGTGTGAATAACTGCAGTCATTCTGCCTTCATTTTTCTAAGATTCTTTCCCCACAGACAGCACAATTCGTTGTTCAACAGTGCTTTTAACTAGGCCTGTGAAACAAAAAAAGTATTGAGCTTGGAATAGTAACATTTTGCTAATCCATCAGAGGGAAATAGATAATGCAAGCAGTAGCCTGAATACTTATTTACTCAGAAAGAAGTGTGTGTGTGTGTGTGTGTGTGTGTGTGTGTGTGTGTGTGTGTGTGTGTGTGTGTGTGTGTGTGTGTGTGTGTGTGTGTGTGTTGACATGGAGCAGGTTCACCAGTATGTCTGAGTTTCTCTGTTTTTAAAGGTTATACCTAAGAGAGAAAACACAGGAGTACAAATTCCCTGTAGGTGAAAAGGTAAAGCTCTGCCTCCATATTGCATCCTGCTGTAGTATTTGAAATAATTGCCAGTAATATTACTATATGTATGTATCTGTTTATAACTCACCTTATTTAATAAATCCTTCTAGACCAATAAGTAGAAAAGTGATTTGTTTGTTTAATTGTTTTTATTACTCCTGCTCTAAGCAACATGGTGTTTCAAAAAAAGAATATTTTGGGCACCAATCTGATTAGTATAACTGTAGAAAGCTTTTTAGCAGTGCTAGGCTATGTATACACACACACAAACACACACACAAACACACACACAAATATATACATACATGTATACGTTGAATATAGTCATATATATAAATATATAAAAATAAAAATATTTTTTATTCAATTTTGAACAAAGGCTTCCTTTGATAAGCTATGAATCATTAATTCAGTTTCCATGTAATATTAAAAGTTCACTTTTTCCTATCCATTTTTTTTGTGTTTGAGTGCATATCTTTTCTTTGTTTCATTGCTCCTCAGTCTGTCCAGGAGGTCCCAGTTATGCTCATGATCGCTTGTAAATTTGCTTAATGATACAGTTTTTGTTGTAGGACCATGGTGTAAGGCTGTCTGCCTCTGACCTGACTACAACTGTAAATGTTAAGTATGTTGTCAGGCATTACCTTTTTTAAGATTTACAAATCTTTCCTATGCATATTTCTTTGAGAAAGGGTTATTATTACCTTAAATGAATTTCTGTTTTTCATAGCTATATTCTCACATAAACAATAAAAATTCAGTTAGCGGTTTACCTTGATTCTCATAGTCATAAATCTAAGCTGCCATATTTTTTAATACTTTAGTAGGTAAAGAATGAGAAAGTATTGGAATACCTGACTAACAACCACCAATACTAACAAGGAATTCTTATTAATTGTTTAACCTGATATCATCTTCAGTTGCCATAGAGATTGTCCATCTGCTTATAATATTTTAAAAGTAATGATTCAGTATCCCTCCTTATGAGAAAGAGGATTACTAATTCATAAATATCAAAGTAATCTATTTTCCTTTTTTTTTTAATATTGGAAAGCTATGGCATAATTTTGAGTAGAAAAACATGTTTTTATTAGAATCATGCTGAAAATAACCTTTTGACCCAATCTTCTTTAATGATTACATTTTTAAGATTTTTTTTTTTAATGGCATAAGGGGGGGAAAAAAAGCAAAAAGAAAACCTTGAAGATCCCTAATAAGTTCAGAGATTCTACCCAGTCATATCAACAACAGCCTTACAGAAGTGGAACTGTCCTGTTGGGGTTTGTTCAGAAAGTCACCAGAAATGTATTGTAATTTATGGGAGTCATATTTTTTCTGCCTTGTTAGTTCTTGCAGCTCTTGCAGGTCAACCTGTTTTATTATTTCAGTTCCCACAACCCTCTCAGCTGTGTGGGTGATATAGTTAGTGGTATACATCCCTCTCAATCAGTAAGCAAGCCAAGTCCTAGTCACTATGCAACCAGAGAGGCCATCTTTCAAATGAGACATGCGAACAAGGTTATGATCTCTCTTGGTAAGTTGTAATATCTCAAAGAACACGTTGCAAGCCTGAAAACTTTCTTCTTTTTGCTTGAGGCTTAGCTTGCCAGAACTGAAATCAATACTGAATTTTGTTTAATGTTTTGTCAAATTATGTTGAATTAAAAGTGACAAAAATATTTTTATTTGTAGCCATTTTCAAAATTTTTAGCCTGACTTCCATGTTCCCCAGAACACATTTAAACAGTGATATCTTCCTATAAACCTTATCTACAGTCAGATTTCACTGTCTGTCTTCACTACTGCCTTAATGCTCCCTGTCCTTTTTGACTCTGCGCTAAATCTGCTCTTTTCTTTTCTTCAGGGTACAATGTTACATTTCATCCATATAGTAATTGTGTTATCTCTGGTACCTGAGTTAACAATCAGTATTTATATTTGCAATTTGTTAATGTACTAATCCCTTGTACTTCTACAGTACCTGCAATTGTTCAGATGTCAAAGTACTCCAGTAATCTTAACTAAAAACATTAAATTAAGGTTGAAACCTACCAGTAATGTCTTCAGGGAAGTGACTGATTAGAATTTTCCTGTAATCTGCTATGTATTCCTTTGAGACTGTATTTTAGCACTGCAGCTTGACTGTAAGGTAGGGCAGCAAAATCATCTCCGTTAGATTGACACATGTGAAACCTTCCATTCAGGTACACAGAGAGCTTGAGCTATGTACAAAATGACACATCATTTCGGATAATCTCAGGCATACCTCTCATCTTAAAGTTTTGAACTTCAGGTATCCATCCTGCAATTTCATCTGCAAACTCTCTGATTGTATGCCAAAGCCGTTAGGCAGGATGGATTGGCAATAATTTTTATACTGTTAAAAAAAAGCCATGTTTTACCTCAGAAGCAGTACCACATTGATGATGGGTGAAGTGACTTTTTTATTACATGTGCCTGAAAGACTAAAAAGCTAAAAAATATGTTAGCATTTTCCCTAAGTATCTTACTGTGAAGCAGGTTTCATATCATTCCTGTATCATCTTTTTCTTATTTTTTCATGCTATTTTAAAAATATACCAATAACAAAAATAACTATTTCAATAGCATTCCTCCCAGTGCTGTGTACAAAGCCCTCTGTCACCTTTATAGAGGAATGCCACTGAACTCTAATTCAGGTTTTTCCTAATGTACTTCTCAGTGTTAGAGCTTTTACTGGTACTGTTCTTCACTGCATTTGTATGATCAATATTCCAAGTGTTCAGGTCAATTAATTTATTAAGCATGTGATTGACTGGGTAAAATGATCAATGCATGGTTGGGCCTAATTACTAGTTCCAGATTAAATACATAAATGATATCTTCGTGGTGGACTGATAAATAATTCTATTATTTTTTCATTTGATTTTTTTCAATAAAAATTTATACTTTCTTGCAAATAGTCCTTTAGAATATTTTATAGCATTTATATGACCACAGATGCCTGTGAAAGTCTATGGAGTTATTCCCACTGGGTAGTGATATCCCATTTATTTTTGAAAACTCCTCTGTAAGCTGTTTTTTATTTCTAAAAAAACTGATCAAACATTTAATTAAAGTTGAAAATAAATCTCTACAGTTCAATTGGTATTAGTTTATGGGGTAATAGAATGATTTTTTTTTTCCTGCCTGTGAGAAC